>NC_140967.1:46930334-47040334 GCF_056783735.1 Eptatretus burgeri
TTTATTTATTTATTTTTTTATCCATCTGAAGAACCATGCCTCATTTCCAGACATCTCCACATTCATTACTGCTGACAAAAGCAATAATTTGCACCATGTTCTTCACACACACACACACACACACACACACACACACACACACACACACACACACACACACACACACACACACACACACACACACACACACACACACACACACACACACACACACACACACACACACACACACACACACACACACACACACACACACCACCATCCCCAATCGCTTTGCTTATTTCAATGTAAAGTGATGCCTCCCGCTGTGCAAGCCTCACCAAGCCTTTTTCAAGCACACGGTTCAGCATAACCACTGCCCGTGACTGTTGTTCCCACACCATCTGCCAAAAATGGCTGCAGGTGAGTGGCAAAGGACCCTGTGGGAAAACAAGATGCAAGGAAGAGGAGTATTTAGGCTGAATGGTGGTGATATAACAGAGCATGAAAAATTACCCCCGTGTGGGGGTGAGGGTCGTCTCTATAATACCACAAGTTCTCAATGTTCAGTTCAGGTAACCGCGAAACAGTCCAAACTAACCGTTTAGATTGAAATAGTTCAGAGATACACTAGGATAATACTACTAATGACATAATTAATAAATATGTATTGTTCATTTAGTACCCAGATTAACACATCAGAATCACCAGTAAGTGCAATACGTGGTTTTCCGGTCCGTCCACTCTCTGGGGACATTTCACTTCCGGTTGTAGAAAAAAACGAAAAAATAGGCTTAGCTCTCGGAGATTATGATAATCCTGTAGATTATTCTTTACTGATTATAATGCAACTTTCAGAATGAAAATTGGTCAAGTATTTATAGAGATAGTGAGGTTTGAAAAATCGTTAGAGCTAGCAAATTCATTAATTATTAATTCCACAGAAGTTTCGTGACACTGCACAAAGTAACATGTCAGGTCTGAAAAAACATTTTGTATGCCAGATTAATTAATTATTAATTCATTAATTATGGAATGTACTCATTGATATATTAATCAGAAAGCCCGAAGCATGTAGCATAATTTATCACTTATCCCCTCATCCGGGATCCGTGGCCTCGCCCCACAGCCTGCAGCCCTATGTCCGCCGGTGATTATGTTAGATATCGGCACGATCGAGAGGAGCCTGCGAATTATCCCTGCTGATGCACTGAATTGATGCAATCATTCGGCCCGAATATTCGTTGTCAAGATGTTTGTCAAGAATATTCGTTGTCAAGCTTGATTAAATCACCAATACAGTCACTCGAATTTATACCGCCGACATACTTCTTAACAATCACCTTCGCCCCAGAAACCACAGTCAATCTGAATCACGCTGGCCACTGCTCAGATGCGATGACCGGACTACTGCGCAGTTCTACTACGCAGTTTGGTTAAAGATGACCCGGCATTCTGGCGCGCGCGCACGCACGAAATTATATTTTGAAAATAAATGCCGACGTTTACATTTCGGGTTATGAAACTTTTGCACCTTTGGCAGAAAATGTATAAATATAAAAGGCTAAAAATGTGTTTTATATTTATATTTCATTTCTCCTTCCTTCCTTCTTTGCGAATCACATCGGCATTTTTGGCCATCTTCCAGATCACGTGACGATCAAACGGGAAGGAAATTCAAAAATCTGTCCAGTTAGATACAAGGTAATATTTTTTACTATCATAATCAATAAACAGTTGCTGAATATCTTGTAGAATGGCAGACTAGATAGGTTTTGAAAATGGCGATTTTTATAACTTACGTGACCTTGTGACCTCGTCTCTGACCTTGAACCCGGCCAAAAGTTATATCGTTGTGCAACACTCATCGACCTCTACCCACATACTAAGTTTCATCAAGATCGGAAAGAAAAATTGTTGACGTACGGACGGACAGACGTACGGACGTACATTTGATCCGGCTTTATTAGGTCATCTCATGGAGATGGAGCATCATGAACAAAAGGAGTCACAAGATGAGAATAGGTGGAATGTGAAAGCCTGCTGAGGTAGAAGTGGACAATATAATGGGGAGAACAAGATAAGGCATTAAGAATTATAGTGAAATCTAACTACCATAATCTAGTAAAAAAAAAAAAACAAACAACAAAAAAAAAACAACCTTAATCTAGTAATCTAATTGCCATAATCTAGTCAGTCCATATTAGTGAGTGGTTGCTTGAGTGATGGACTTGCTTAATAGTGGTTCGCTGGATATAATTTGACTACTGAGCATGGCTGGTTATTTGTTATAGCGAAGTCAATTGATCACAATTATCTCCAGTATTTAAAAATTATTCAATCAGGGCTGCCGAGACAATTGCATTTTGCAGAAGTTTAAGTACAGTAAGGCACTTCAGTGTTTCCTCTAGGCATGTGCATATCCGTGTTTTTTGCTAAACGTGTGCACGGTTCGTTTGTTGATCGTGTACATGTGTAAATGTTAAAATCTACCAAGTCAATAAGTGTCTGTCTGTCTCTGTCTCTGTCTCTACCCCCATGTCACCTCCCATCCGCCTCTCTCTCCACCCCACATCTCTTCCCATCCCAGTCCTTCCCTCCCTCCTCCTACAAAAAATAAATGAAAGAGTGCTTATGCTAAAACAAACCTTTACCTTACGTCCGAGATGTAAAAATATTTAACTTATGTTTTTTAAGTGAAACGTTTTTTCACCTAACGGACATTAAAAAAAAGGACCAACAACATTTAATCCCATATAAGTTAAAGATTTGTCAAAGAGCAATAACGTTACATAATCCCTCCCTCCACACCTCCATCTCCCACCTCCTCCCATCCCAGCCCTCCCAAAAAACATTTAGTCCAATGTGCACTACTGGTCAAAAGTTTTAGAACACCATTTTTCAGTTTTTACTGAATTTTAAGCAGTTCAAGTTCAGTGAATAACCTGAAATGGTACAAAGCTAAGCGGTAAACTGCCAGAAATTAAAAAAAAGTTTAGGTTACCAAAAACTGAAAAATAATGTAAATTTCAGAGTTGATAAAAAAGGCTCTTTTTCAGGGAACAAGTAATGGGTTAGCAACTGCAGCTGTTCTGCAGCAATGGAAGTAAATTAAGCCTTGAAAGTTGATGCAAACAATTCAGACAGGTGTCCCAACTTTTGTTGATTAGTTACAAACCCTGTCTGTATAAAAGCAGTGTTGGAACAGATTGTGTTGCGACACATTCTGAAGCATTATTTGGACAATATTGCACTGCAGGAAGTAGTATATTGCTGTCATAATGGCGAGAAAAAGACAATCAACAAAGGAAGACAGACAGTACATTATAACCCTTAAAAGTGTAGGTCTTTCCTTGAGAGAAATTGCAAAGCAGCCAAGGTGTCAGTGAGTACAGTTTCCTACACCATCAAAAGGAACTTGGAAACTAGAGGAAACTCTGACAGGAAGAGGTCTGGCAGACCCAAAGCCAAACACAATCAGAAGACAAGTTTCTGAGAGTCAACAGCTTGCGTGATAGGCGGCTCACAGGACAGCAGCTTCAAGCACAGCTTAACACTGGTCGAAGTAAGGAAGTCTCAGTTTCAACTGTGAAGAGAAGACTTCGAGCTGCAGGTTTGACAGGTCAAGTGGCAGTAAGAAAGCCATTGCTAAGATGGCAAAATAAGAAAAAGAGGCTTGCCTGGGCTATGAAGCACCACCAGTGGACTACTGAAAACTGGAAGGTCTTATGGACCGATGAATCAAAATTTGAAATCTTCGGTTCATCAAGCAGGGTTTTTGTACGCCATCGAGTGGGCAAAAGGATGTTTCCTCAGTGTGTGACACCAACTGTCAAACATGGAGGAGGAAGCGTGATGATCTGGGGCTCTTTTGCTGGATCCAGAGTCGGCGACTTGCACAGAGTGACTGGCACCCTGAACCAAAAGGGCCACCACAACATTTTGCAGCGCCATGCAATACCCTCTGGTCTACGCCAACTTGGGCAGGGGTTCATCCTACAGCAAGATAACGACTAAAAACATACCTCCAGGCTATGTCAGAACTACGTTAGAAGAAAAGACCAAGATAGTAGGCTTCAAATCATGGAATGGCCATCACAGTCTCCAGACTTAAACCCGATCGAGCTGGTTTGGGATGAACTGGACAGAAGGGTGAAAGCAAAGCAACCTACAAGTGCAACACATTTGTGGGAACTTCTGCAACAGTGTTGGAAAGAACTTTCCGAACAATATTTGATTTCCATTGTAGAAAGAATGCCATGAGTATGTTCGGCTGTTATATCTGCACAAGGTGGCTGCTTTGATGAGTCAAAAATTTAGATTAAATTTTGTTTAACAAAACGATTCCATGATTTCTTTGTTATCTGCAATTGTTTATTTGTTCTTTGCTTTAATTTCAAAATACATTGAAACATTAAACTGCTTAAATTTCAGTAAAAACTGGAAAAATGGGGGTGTTCTAAAACTTCTGAGCGGTCGTGAAAGTCAGAGATTTCTCCAAGAGTATTTATGTTGCATGAAACACCAACAACCGGTTTGACGGCGGAAATAAATGTTGCAATTACGTTCTATATATTTCGCAGATTTAACTGACGATCAATCCATTATGCGAAAGAATAAAGAATAACTTACTGAGTTGGAGTAAAGACGTGTATATAAACTAGAAGGGCACTCTTTGACGTCGACAGATATGCCTCTGCCCACATTATTACATCATCATACATATTTGTACCAGGTTTGATTTAGATACCTGAACCCAGATTCTAAATCTATAAAAATAAGTGTGCGTGTCCTCCATAACTCCAAAAACATAAAACCGAGCAGTTTCATGCAAACTAAAGGAACTCAAAGGAAGTGCATGAGTGAAAATTGGGTGTTTGGTTTAATTAAAACACCCCTTTTGTTGAAACACCCATTGTGAAGATAATTAACGGCCTTATTTACTTTTATTCTTTATTAGGTGATCCTCGGCCACCTCTATTTATATGGTGTCTTCAGGCATTTCCTGGATTACCTCGCTGGGGTCTGAAGCCGCCATGTATTTTGGCCTGCTCAACCAGGTCCCGACTTAGAAAAGGCCGCAATGATTTAACGATCAAGTCTTTCTTTTTTTGTTTCTTCACTTTCCTCACTCGTATCATTGAATGCCTGTTCATCATTGCTACAAATCGCTGGGTACATGGCAATGCTTATAAACGCCAGGAGACAACAGCGTTTGTGGCTATATTTCATTTCCACCCATACCACAACTTCGAGAATCTCTTACTCCAAGCCAAATTACAAAATTTTAGCTCCAGATTTGAACTCAGCAGCAGGTCAGACACTAAACAGTGTTCATTTGTCCAATTCGAACATTGCTTCTGCATTTCAGGGTGCATAGTTTTATCGACGGAAATTGCTAATCTATAGACCTATTTACTTGAAGCAAGCAAGGCTATGGTCCCTCCTTCTCCAGATATGCACAAGAAAATGTAAAATTGCCAATAAAGCATTAAAGTTAACTTTTTCTCCAGTTTGGCCACCTATATCGAGTGAACAAAAGATTTAGGAATGTGCCAAAATTAACCAGCTTCATGCTGGTTTCATTGTGTGCAACGAAAATAATTAACCAGCAGTATCGACGCAAAGATGTCCATGCCTAGGTTCTCTGTGGGGAATCTCTGGAGTTAGGAAGGCAAAATAAATTAAAGATCAAATTAAAAGAAAGACCGAACGATTAACATAATGGGAATTATGTTAATAGGGTGAGTGAAGCAATGGATTAGGATGAGTAAAGCAACTTTGAAAAACATCCACTCAAATATTTTTTCTATCAGGAATGGATTTTCCCTTTAATACATCTTAAATATCAATGGGATTTTGAAATTCCATTAAAACGATGTTTTCCAGGAACACATCTATGACAGAAATACCTGGAAGTGCGTGTGTGTAGAAAGCATAACATAACATTATCTTTGACTACCTCCCCATTCCTCGCACCTTTCCTAGCCCCCCCTCCTCCTCACTCTCCCACCCCACCTCGCTCCCCTCCCTCCTCTCTCGCTTCCACCCCCTCCCCTCCTCACACTGCCTTCTCCCAGAGTGTTTAACGAAATGTGGTAATGCGTCTCTCTCCCCTCCCCCTTCCTCAATCTCTCGCCCCTTCCTCGCTCTCCCTCTCTTCCTTGCTCCCCCCCCCCCTTCCTCGCTCTGCATCCTCACTCCCTCCTCTCCCCCCACTTCCCGTCCTCGCTCTTCACCCCTCTTCCAAGTTCCCCCATTCTAACGAATCCTGGCTCCCCCACACCCCTACTCCCTCCCCTCTCTCCCTTCCCCCTCCCCTCCGTCCTCCATTCATTCTCCCCCCTCCGTCCTCTATCTACCCCCTTGCTCGTCTTCTCTTCTCCCTCCCTCCTCTTCTCCCCCCCCCCCCTCCCCTTCCCCCCCCCCCTCCCCCCCCTCTATCCTCACCCCCTCTTAATATTTCCATTAGCGAAGCAACAGGTTGTATTTGCCAGTATTAAACAATTCTGGTTGCCAGACCATGTGTTTGATCAGGCTGAAATTAAAAAGGTATATTCCCCATGACTACTAGATCATAATTGTGAAGTTTCATGTCGATTGATGAAGCGGTTCAAGAGAAATAATTTCTTAAAAGATTTTCCTTCAATCCAATATGGCTGCCAGACTGTGACCTATTAATTAATCATGAACAACCTGGTATGCCGAAGTCTTGGGGAACATGTGGGTGAAGTTTCCCCTCGATCTGTCAAGCCATTCTGGAATAGGAGGTTTTTAAAGATTTATTCTTCAATAGCTGCCAAACCATGTGACCAATGACATCATAGGGGGAAAACTTTTTGGTCCTCATGGATAAAAGATCAAACCTGTAAAGTGTTGCCTCGATCTGTTCAGCCATTTCAGAGAAGATTTTCAAAGGTTTTTATGTTAAAAACAAGCAAACAAAACAAAACAATATATATATATATATATATATATATATATATATATATATATATATATATATATATATATATATATATATATATATATATATATATATATATATATATATATATATATATATATATATATATATATATATATATATATATATATATATATATATATATATCCTGGTGTTGGCGCAGTGGTTAGGGCAGCGGCTTGGGATCCAATAGGTCCCGAGTTCAAGCCCCGTTGGGCCACTGAATTAATACACCAGGGGGTTGACTCAGCCTGTCATCCTTCCGAGGTCGGTGAAATGAGTACCAGTGTACTGGGCCGGTGTATACCCCGGTTAAAATGGGTGTACCATATCCCTGTGTCGTAAGAGGCGACCAGGGTTGCGTCAGGAAGGGCATCCGGCGTAAAACATGTGCCAAATCAGTATGCGGATCATACGGATGATCCGCTGTGGCGACCCCTAAAAGGGAGCAGCCGAAAGAAGAAGATATATATATGTGTATATATATATATATTGTTGCGGTCTTCGCGCCCGCCGGCGTGCGACGGCCACGTAACTCGAATCGCGGCGCGTCGCCCACCGGACGGACAATCCAGTCGTGACCCTCTCGGACTAACGCCGGGAACCAGTCACGGGTGGATTGTCCGTCAGTGAAGCAACGCCTTGCGGTCAGTGCGTGGCCGTCTGCCTGTGTGCTCTGGGCTACCCTGTGTCAGGAGTGGGATACAAATTCCTTCGCCCTCCTCGCGGCACTGGTATCGGAGAACAGGAAAACGGGCTCTCCTGTCTCCGGCTAAATTCCACGGGAATCGGTCCAGGGGTGAGAGAAGCGACCCCGATTCCCTCCAAATTACGAGCGAGTTAAATTAACCCTTCACGAGAAGCAAGATGGCGTCTCAAGGCGGCGGGGAGCCGGGGGTATTAGAAATGTATATGTGTAGTAATGTAGAATCCATGGTCCAGGATGGAATCCCGAGCAGGAAATGTTGATTGTGCAGGAACACGGACTCGCCCAACTGAACCCAGAACCTGAGGTGGGTGCGGCAGCGGCCGCGGTGTATGACACCTTCCCCCCCTCTCCACCAAAACCCTTCCCCGACCCCCTGCCGAAACGGCTCACCCAAAGCGCACCCGACGCATGCCCAGCTATACACCATGCTGGCAAAAATGTATGCGGAAACGACAGCGAAGATGATTGCGAACATGAACAAGCAAATGAATGAAATGAAGAACGGAATGAAAGGCATGAGCGAAAAGATGAATGCGAATACACAAAAAATGGATGAAAAGATGGATACAAATACAAATGAAGTGAAACTTGACGATGGATGCGAATACACAGCAAATGAGGAAGAGATGAAAGAGCTGCGGGGTGAGACGCCAGAGAACATGGGCCGATGCCTGCAGGCGGGCATGAAGGCCGTGACCAGGGGAGCTGGGAATGGCGACTTCACGTGTGGGAGCAAACGAGCTGGGTGGGGGGTGCAACGGCTGACAGGCCCGCGGTGGAGGCGGGTGAAAAAATAATTCGTGGAACGTGTTGGGCGAGGGTCGTGACGATGACCGAAAGGGAAAAATTAAATGGGGAGACCAAAAACGTGTGAGACGAGACACGAGGTGACGACAACAGAAATAATAGTTGAGACAAGGAGGTAAAGGGTGAAGAGTTGGCAGAGACACGGGAGATGGGAACGATAGAGGAAGACTACACGATGAAGACGGGGTAGAGTGACGCGCACGCACACACGGAGGTAGTGGAGGACAATGGGGGTGAGCTCGCGGAGCGTGTAGGGACCCGGTGCGAGCAGCGGGATGGCCTCCTCCAGGAACGAGGGGAGGGAGTATGCCCCCTTGAGGCGAGTCACGACCAGGTGAGTTCGGTCGTGCTTTGCGAGGTTGAGGGGACGAGTGCTGTGGACGGGTGCACGGAGAGCTTGGGGGGTGTAGAGGCCCCGGAGACCCTTGTGGGGACACAAATCCCCAGTGTGGTTGTCCCTGTGTGTGTGGTGCAAGGTGTGAGTGCGTCCCCGTGTGTGGAAGCGACCCCGTGTGTGAGTGGTGTGGTGGCGATGGTGCTGGAGTGCGTGCTTCCCAGCACGCCGTGTTTGGATGAGGCACCGTGTGTGGATGAGGAACCGTGTGTGGAAGAGGCCGTGTGTGTGAGTGAAACGGCCAGTATGAGTGAGGAACCGCGGGTGAGTGCCCCCGCGTGTATGAGTGAGGAACCGCGGGTGAGTGCCCCCGCGTGTATGAGTGAGGGACGTTGTGTGGAAGAGACCGCGTGTGTGAGTGTCGCCGTGTGTATGAGTGAGGTACCGCGGGTGAGTGCCCCCGCGTGTATGAGTGAGGCACGGTGTGTGGATGAGGCACAGCGGTTGAGTCCCCTCGCGTGTGTGGGTGAGGCACCGCGGGTGAGTGAATAGAGCACCACGTGTGAGTAGTATGGTTTGTGTGAGTAGTGAGGCACGCGTGAGTGAACGGCCGTGTGCAAGGTCGCTGTGTGCCAGGGAGACCGTGTGTGTGAGAGAGCGGTATGAGAGGGAGATGTCGGTTGGCATGCGGGAGCACGCAGCCGCGTCTCCCCGTGTGAATGTGATGGTGTGGACTGTGTGCGTCGTGACACGCAGGTGTGCGTGGGTTGAATGGCGACGACGAAGGCGACAGAAGAAAGAAAGCCGAGTAGCGGCTGTAGTTGTTTCGAGGACCGTGCCGGGTTCACCCAGCAGTGAGCACGCGGTTCGTGCTGTGCAACGCACGAGACCGCCACGTGCTCGCTTGCGAGAGTGAAGTCCCGGTCCGGAAACGCACGCGGTGGATTTGCCGATCCCGCGGACGGACAAAGTTTAGGCAGGTAAATGGATTTGGACCGGACGGGTTCTCCACGCGATCGTGTGTGTTCAGCTCCAACGGGCAGGGCACATGTGTTCGCGTGGGGAACCCCTCGAGACTTGGGGCTTGTTTTTTTTCTGCGCACGGTGACGTCATGGCTGCACGTGGGGTTGGAATCCGGCAGGAGGGGTATCCCGGCCGATGGTACCGTCCAAGGAGGGACGAGGAACACGTGCAGCTGCATGACGTCACGGGCAGGTGTAAAGTGCGCGAGCTCTGAGTTGCCGCGCAGGTGCTGCGCATGAAAAAAAAAAAAAAAGCAAGCCTCACTTTCGGGTGTACAGGATTCCTGGGCAAGGGGTGAAAGACCCCCTTGAGCCTGGGCACAGGATGGAAACTAGTTAGGGGGAAGGGTTAGCTTAGTTAGACCGACTTCATGGGGCAGGGGTAAGTCCTCATGGAGTCCGTGGAATGGATTAGTTAGAGGGATTGTAGCCAGATTTAGGTTGGGAAATAAAATGAATTTTTGAGTTAGGAGACGGACAGACTGGTGAATGTGTAGTGGGGACGTAGCTTAGCTGCGAGGTGTTAAAAGGAACGTACTGTAGTTTAAGGGACGACGTGGGAGCACCAGTTAGTTAGGGGATGTAGTTAGAAGGATGGTAGAGTTCAGCGGTGTGTGGGTTGAAGAGTTGGTGAGTTGTGAGGTGAGTACATGGTGAGGGAGTGAGGCCAACGGGTCTGTGTGTGTGGAGTGAATGGGGAATGCATGGTGCGATGAGTGATTGGGGGGAGGAGTGACTCCCGCCCAAGGGACGGGGTCAGTGTAGAGTGAGTTAGGGGGTTAGTCAAATTGAAAAATGGAGGTCGTTTTGCTGTTGGTGGGAAAGTAGGCTCGAGACCCATTTGGAGGGTGCAGGAGCCCTGTTGACGGGCTTGGGAGCGTGGCTGCGAAAGGTGAGTATCGCTGAGTGGGTACCCGGGCACCAGGCTAGTCGGCCGCGGTAGGCCATGGGGCCCATGGGGGGCCGGGATAAGTAGTGGGCACGGGTGCGCCTGCTTGGTGCAGGGGCCCGGGCGCCATTGCCGCGTGGGCAGTGCAGTGGGCACGGGTGACCCTCGGAAAAGGGGCCCGGGAGGCCGGCCTGCCACGTGTGCGTTTCAGGGGAGGTGCCATGGGGGGCACTCCCGGTGTTAGGGAGCTGGTAGGCTCGGAGGCAGTGTAGTGCCCGGGGTGCCATAGCGGGAGAATCGGCAGAGGGTCGTGCCTGCCAAAGTGAGCCCGTGTCCCAGCCAGGAGACCGTGTGAGGGCACGGAGAGAAAATTGGGGGCGAGGCCCGAGGTAAGGACACCAACACAGGCGACGGGAATCTGGGTTGTTAGAACCAATAGTTTAAGCGAGAGGCGCTTGTTGAAAGCCCCGGGGTAGTTTAACAGTTAAATGGTTAGGGTAGATTAGGAGATGTACCCCTCCGCACCATCCATCCCCTCGCTGTCGTTGTGGGCCGCTGGACCCACTTTGGTTATAGATCGCTGAACTCTGGGGAGGCCATTCTGAGGCTTCGCTGGGCCTCGAGACAGGACGCTAGCTCTCCCTTATTCCCCTCCGGGAAGGGAACGTAGGGGTTGGGAGTAGGCTAGGTGACAGGATAGGTTAGCCGAACAAGGACGATAAAGGGGGTTAGGGGACGATTTATAGTGGGGAAGTAAAAATAAAAACAATAAATAAATAAGTTGGGGCTAAATTGGGGTTTGACAAATTAAGGGAGTGGGTATGTACAGTGACAGGCAAAGGCGATAGGTTTGGAGGGAGACAGGTAGGTAGGTCCGAGCCCGCCCTCCAAGTGGCCAGCACCACCGCACTCCCTCCACCAACCTCCACTGAACGGCAAAGGCTGGCCAGCTTCATCGGCTGGCTGTTTTTCTTCAAGGCCTGTGCCGGCCAACTTCATCGGCAGCTGTTGTTTTGCTGCAAGGCCTGTGCCATCGGCTGGTCGTGTGTGCTGCAAGGCCTGTGCCGGCCAGTTCATCTGCCGGCTGTGTTTGCCTGCAGCAGCCTTCTTCTGCGGGCTGTGTTTGCCTGCTGCCTTTGCCATGCCATGCCCACTGCCCACGTTCACCAGCCCCGTTCAATTTTTGCTTTGCCCCCCCCTGTTCATTGCCATGTGCGCCAGGATCGTAAAAGCAACAGTTTGCAAGCTGCAAGAACTGCCCTGTTGGCAGCTACAACACGGGCCTGCAGTGGCGGCCCGTGCACCGTGTTTGTGTTCATGCATCCATTCGTTGTGTTCATTGCGTGTGCCACTTGAGCTGGCACGGAGACTACGTTGTGCAGCCCAAGCACCGTTGTGGTTCACTGAGTTCAGTTCAAAAGGGAAGGCCTTGGA
This sequence comes from Eptatretus burgeri, assembly GCF_056783735.1. NCBI lineage: Eukaryota > Metazoa > Chordata > Myxini > Myxiniformes > Myxinidae > Eptatretus > Eptatretus burgeri. The sequence continues at coordinate 46,942,477 of NC_140967.1, forward strand.
CTGCGTGTGAGCAGCCAGCCACGTTCCCTGTCACCTGCATTGTTTGAGTCAGAGACTGCATGCGGGCAGCCTGGCTCCCTGCTAACTGCTTTCTTTTTGCAGAGTTCAATGATCCTGGGCCATGGTTTAGTGTAAAATTTGTAAGTTAAGGTTAAGATGTACTGTACATATGAGTGCGCCCCCGGCATGTATGTCTTAGCGCCGGCAATTTTATTTAAGTCGTCCGTGTGAGTGAGTTTGTTTAGGTAGTTACGCAGCCCTCAGGTTATTTATTTTGGGGACACGAATACCATGAATGTCGCACTCAGGGATCCGTAGGTAAAGTGTACTAGGGGAAAACTACATGATGGCACACGAAAATTTGGACGACTCGGGACGAGTCTGTAAAAGGAAGGGGGTAGTGTTGTGGTTACCAGATTCGCAAACCACCATTCAGGTCCCTTAGGTGAGGTATCTCGGTAAGTGCATGTGTAGTTAGGCCCAAACCCGTTGTCTAGTGGGAATACATGTCATTTATACGTGCTGCGACTCTTCAGGATAGCCGTTTTCTTTTACTATCTTTATTTTGGACCAATCGCCACCATCACAACAACAACCACCAAGCCACAACGCCCACCACAACCGCCATGACCTTTACCGTCGCAACTCGCCACCATCGCATCACCGTCATCTCGCGCCACTCCATGGGCACCGATGCTGGACTCGTGTAGGGCGCACGTTGAACAGCGTGTACAAAATCACGGATTTTCTGCTTCAAAACGGATCCCAAAACGACACACGCCCACTTTTTGCCGTCCAATCGGTGAGCGAGGGCGGGTGGCCCCGCCCCCAGGGCGATCGATATATGCAAATTTGTGGATCAAAAAGCCTTCACGCCCACTTTTTCTCGGGCCAATGGGGAGCGAGTTGAAAGGTCAAAGGGAGGGGGTCAAAGGCGAAGTTACGGGGGGATAAAAGGACGGTGTTCGTCAGTCGAAGGGTCGCAAGAGGAACGAGAGAGTAGTAAAGGTCGGAACGAGTAGTAAAAAGTCGGAACGAGGAAGAAGGGAGTCGTAAAGGTCGGAACGAGGCGAAGGAGAGTCGGAACGGAGGGGACGAGCTGTGGAGAGGCGGCGAGTCGGACGAAGGGTGCTCGCGTCGTGCAAGGAGCTGCGCGCCCGAGGGAGGCCGGCAGCGCGACCTGGCCGAGGTGGAGACGCTCGTCGCACATAATAAAGATCCTCTATGCCCCGAGCATCAGCAACCCCCCTCCTGTTTCCCCCCGCGCTGAGATAGTGCGACCAAGGGGGCCCCGTTCCCACCCCCTGCCAGGCACTGTCCACGAGGCCCGCGGGTTGCGGGGCCATCGCCGCTCCGCGTCTCATCACCAGACGGGTAGGCCCGACCAGGTCTCGGCCCCAGGCCTACCTCATTCTTGAGGGTATTTCTTTTCCTTGGTTTTGGGTATGTGTTGTCGGCGCCGTCTGTGAAGTAGAATTGTATAAGTGTTGCCGTGTGCTCGGTAGTCGGAATTAGCTCTGCACTGTGTTTTCACTTTTATGTTTGCTTTTTGTGTAAATGGAATTGTGTTTTCTTTTTTTTGTGTGCATTTGGTGGAATTGTATTTGTGTGCTTCCCGTGTGCCGAGAATAAATGTGCTTTATTGTTGAACTGTTTCCCGCTTCGCTTCGTCTTTTTTCCCCATTGAACCCCCATCTTGCTTCACGTAAAGGGTTGGTAGTGGGCTGAATACGCCCGATAGTGTCGAATCGGGCCGTCGAGGTCGACGATAACACCGCTCGGTTATTCTGATAGTACGGAACGGGTCGCTTAAGTGGCCCGTGTCCGAAGTCGACCTGCGGCGAGGTGCGATCGCCCGGTCTACCCTCCGCATGGGTACTTAGGTAGTTCGAATTTGGCGAGCAACCCTATCCCACGCGGGGGCTGATTGGCTCGATCGCGGTGAGACCGAAAGGTCCACCCGTGACTGGTTCCCGGCGTTAGTCCGAGAGGGTCACGACTGGATTGTCCGTCCGGTGGGCGGCGTGCCGCGGTCGAGGTTACGTGGCCGTCGCACGCCCGGCGGGCGCGAAAACCGCAACAATATATATATATATATATATATATATATATATATATATATATATATATATATATATATATATATATATATATATATATATATATATATATATATATATATATATATATATATATATATATATATATATATATATATATATATATACATATATATATATACACACGAGCGATACCCGTGCACATGCACATGCACATGCACGGGTTAGCAGTACAACATAGCTGGTAGCAGACGACAGACCATACATGGGGAATGACAAAAATACGCATTGTGCAAATTGCAAGTGGTACTATGGAACGCCAAGACTTCCCAAACATTGTCGGCATGTCCGCTAAGTGCCACAGCAATTTCATAGGGATCGTGTGACGGCGAGCAGAGTTTTTAGTGTGCAAGCTTGGTATTATAATAGAGATGGCTGCTGAACCACATGACCGACAATGTCATCAAATCCCCCCCCCCGCCCCCCCCCCCGTACCATTTAGCCCTCGATGATCAGATAAGCGTCTAATCAGATAAGTGTTTGATGTAAGCAATTAAGACATCAATAAATAAATAAATAACACTTATTTCCCATGGAGAGTTTCCCATACTTGACATGTGAAAAGTTTCATTTTTTTTTCTTCCATGCAGTGGTTTCAGAGATACTGAAGTCCAAAAGTTTTCCTTTTTTCCAGCATGGCTGCCACACCACGTGAACTACGATGTCAAAATTATCATTAAAACCTTCCACATGAGTCGTCGTACCGATGGTGAAAATTTTGCGTGAATCGGAATTCTTGCCCTTGAGAGCACGCAGGTTCAGTTAATGGTACAGCATTATGGGCTTAGTCAAACAGTCCCCTTTTGCGTAGAGAAGAGATACCCGATCCATCGCGGCTTTGGATCCTGATGTTGCCCCTTCGTGCTTCGAGATAAAAATTCACGCTGGCATTTTTTTTTTCAAAAAAGGCCGGTCTCGTCAGTGTTGAACACCTGCTCTGGCAGGTACCCCTTCTCCTCGATGAGTTGCGCAAGCTGATCAGGGAACGTTTTGGTCACCTCGTGGTCCGCGGAGGCACACTCGCCTGTTAGTTTGATTTTGGGGAGACCGTAGCACTTCTTGAAATGGTCAAACCATCCCTTGCTCGCTTGGAATAGACTGGGACCGCTCATACCTACGTCACTGGTGCTAGCACCACCCGTACCAACCGGATGCACATACATATGCATCGCCTATGCACAAATGAGATATCCACTTGAAGGCATGTTCTTCTGTGCATTGTCCTCAATCCATCACTGAGAGCCATCTCCATATGTTCTATGTGGACATCCTGAATGTGGATGAGCACTTTTGGTGCTCGGTACAGCATTCGCAGCAACACTTTCACAGCGTTCGCAGTAAGTAGCAAACGGTGGATTCATTTCCTCCATACAGTCTGCCCACAAAAGCCACACTCTGTCCTCTCGACAGCCAGTCCAATAGATCCACTTTGTGACTCAGGCTCATCACTTTCTTCTGCCTCTTGGCAGTCGACGAATCTCCGGCACTGGTCTTGCACTTGGGAGCCATGTTTGATCAATGAGCAAATTAGTGGAACGAGAGGCAATACAAAACAAATGAGCAGAAAAGATTTGTTTACCTGAAAATATCCTGTCAAATTATATTTTAATTTGAGATCCTGTATTTGCTGTCATGTTCATTTCATTCAATTAAAGATTATATTACGCTAAAGTTGTTAATTGTGGTTTTACACTGTTGATTTGTAAAAGCTGTTCCAGATTTTAAAAGCATGGATCAAACATGCCATCCTGTTTAATTTGGATATTGATGAGGATATTGGTAATGCCTTCGTCTCATAAATAAAATTCATCACCTGTTTGTCTGTTCGTGTTTTTTGCAAAGACCACTGGGCCGACAACCACCACATTTGGAACACCAAGTTCAACCAGGGAATTGTCCCTGGGGTATTTTCATCCACCACCTCAGCCTTTGAAGACCCCGGAGACCTCCACGACCCTTTAAGACCTTTAAAGACCCATTATGATCTCAAAGACCCTCAAGATCCCGAAAGCCAACACCTTTCAGCTAGCTTGGACGCTTGACCATTTAGAGCTTTAGACCATTTTTACATGCTTGAGAGATTATATCTTTTCGACCACTGAGACACCAACTACAAATGGAACGTAACCTTCAGACCATCTAGAACCTTTGAAGCATCCACCACACAAACATCTATAGACTTCTTGCAAAACACAGACAATACTTTTTTCAGAAAGTAATGCGCAAACTCGATTCACCCAGAGGGTGGGTACTCTACTATATAATATCTTACCTGCCGCAGGGAAGGGGTGGGAGTCCAGAGGGAAGGGGGTGGGTGAAGGTAGGGGAAGAGGTGGGAGGAGGCAGGGGAAGGGGTGGGAGGAGGCAGGGGAAGGGGTGGGAGGAGGCAGGGGAAGGGATAGGGGTTGGGTAGGAGGGAAGACAAATAGTGGATGGGAGGGGGAGAGAGTGCAAGGGGTGGGTGGGAGGATGCAGGAGAGGGGAGGGAGGGAGGATGCAGGAGAGGGGTAGGAAGAGGGAGGTTGCAGGAGAGGGGTGGGAAGAGGGAGATTGCAGGAGAGGGGTGGGATGAGGGTGATTGCAGGAGAGGGGTGGGAAGAGGGAGATTGCAGGAGAGGGGTGGGAAGAGGGAGGTTGCAGGAGAGGGGTGGGAAGAGGGAGGTTGCAGGAGAGGGGTGGGAAGAGGGAAGTTACAGGAGAGGTGTGATGATGGAGGGGAAAGAGTGGGAGGACAGGAAGGGGTGGGATGAGGGACTCGGCGTTGCTGGGCAATGTTGGGTACCTTTAGCTAGTGTTTAATATTGTAACAGTCGTCGATGGTTTTTGTTGCCTGGAACGAGTCTGATGGGTCGTATCAACATAACTGAAACGATCAATCACTTTCTTTGGGGTCTTCCTCACCAGATCACATGTCTAAAAGCCACAATACCATACGAATTGGAGGTCTGAATCCACTGAGCGTCACGCCGATGAAGCACCATGTTATATGCAAATGAGGCCAAGTGAACCTGACGTGCGACATGATCCAGATGAACGGTGTTGACTCACCGCAGCCAATTAGCACTCATGATCTTTCTTAATCACTCCCAGGAGAAGCGCAACAATCAAAATTCACCCCGAGACCAGATAGATTTAATAAAGAAACGATAATTGTCATGGAGAGGGAAATATACAAGAGGCAATAAAAGAACAAATAACCATTACGTAATAAATAAACAATCCCCTTACCCACTACCGAACATACGTGCCCATGATACCAACAAACAAACAGGAGATCCTTAAATATCCTATGCCTTCGGGCCCAATCAAGCTCAACACCAGAGAAATACACAGATAAGAGGCAGACAAGACAGGAAATACCCGAGCTGTGCCGGCGTGGCACAGCTTGAACCGAAGCAATTGCCAGGTTTGGCATGTCCTTTCAGGAGCTGCGGTCCACCCGTGAGGAGGAGGGGGAGGTGTGGCTGGTGGGGTGGGGGAGTGGCTGTCCTTCGGCAGCCCTCCAGACTGATGCAGCTTTCTCCTCGATCTGGCACCAAAGTATCTCCGTCTCTTCCCCTCAGTGCACCCGCCTTTCTCGCCTTGGGCATGCACATTATCAATGATGCACCACGCCCATCCCCTCTCTCACTCACTCATTAATGCGAATGTGCCGGTCTCATGCCTATTTTTCTTAAAAAAATATATTTTCTTGTGAACGACCCAGTCGATGACGGAATGCACTCATGACCATTTTGTTCATTGCTATTTACACCCATCAGTTTTCATATAAATCCCTTTCCTTGTATTGGTATAAAAATATGGTATACAAGTTTTATTAAACAACTGTAGGAAAGTAAAATAATATAAAGTTTTTAATGAAGGGTGTGCTCTGAGTATGTGCCGCATGTAGCTGAAGTTGAATAATTTCTGGGGGATGTGATTGTACCGCTAATGCAGTGGCCCTTGTAGGTTAGGGCAGTAATTTGGCTAGCGTGGTGGTGATAACTCACCTACTCTTCATCAAAAGGACACTTGGGAATCTTCAAATGTCCACTAGTAATAAGCGCTGGCAGTTAAACCAGGAGGGTGTTACTGGAAGATCTCAACCAATCAAATTTGCCACTTGCAGATCCCCCCCCCCACCCCAAATGTCCTTGTTTCTCAAGACTGCACAGGGTAAGGTGTTTGATGAAGTCTCCAGTGGTAAGAATATTGGGAATGCCTTCATGTTTAATTTGGATATTAGTCATACCTTCATGTTTAATTTGGATATTAGTCATACCTTCATATTTAATTTGGATATTAAGGCCCAGTCACATATTGACGTTTTAGCCAACGTATGCCGATTTTTGAAAATTTTTTCTAAAACGCTGGCACACGTTGAATACGTTATGGGTAAGTTTTGATAACATTGAGAGCACACTGAAAAACACTGCCATACGTCGTTGTACGCTGGCTTTAAACGTTGTACTTTTCGGTTGTCCTCAAATTTTTGCATGCTTGAAATTTCATGACGTATGCCGGCGTATGACTCACACGTTCCGCTACGCTGGCCACAAGTTGTATGCACGGTCTGCGATCTTGACAGACGTCAACACATGCTACTTGTAAGTTAATCATAAGTTGAGACACGCCGAGGTAATGTTTAGCGTACCCGAAACTTATTTCTAACCTATGATTAACGTGTTGTTGGCACGTTACGCGATCGTTGCCACACGTCGACAGACGTTACTTTTAAGTTATTCATAGGCTGAAAGACGTCGGTATAATGGATCGTCCTTGCGTCAGCGTCCACGGCCACGGCCAGGACACTTATTTGCAGCATTCTTCAAACTTTTCTTCGGCATGACGAGGATGTTCACACTTCGATGTCTAGCTTGGCTATGATTCCAATTGTCCATCGGCAGCGTCTATTTTAAATAGTCGAGTTTGAGCGTTTTAACACGTTCAGAAGGAACGCTTCAAATTTCGAAACCCCAAAGTCAAAAAACAAAGGCAAGTGACAGCAATTTAAATCGTTCATTGTAAACAATGAAAATAGTTGAGTGGTACCGTTTAAAAGTCGTTGAGTGTAAAAAAAAATCCAATTGTTGAGCGCAAGCGTCTACTTTCATTAGTGGAGTTTGAGCGATTTAGCACGTTCAATAGAAACGATTAAAATTTCCGAGCGCCAGCGTCAAAAAACAAAAGCGAGTGACAGCAATTTAAATCGTTCATTGTAAACAATGAAAATAGCTGAGTGGTACCGTTTAAAAGTCGTTGAGTGTAAAAAAAAAATACAATTGTTTAGCGCAAGCGTCTACTTTCAATAGTGGAGATGCAGCCATTTAAATCGTTGAGTGGCAGCCTATGAATAGCAAACCCCACGTCACCGGCAAAGATAAACTGCCACACGATATGGATAAGTTAGGCTATCGTTGGGCATAGTTTGTGAACGCCGGCTACACGATAATTATTCGTTGGTATATCGTATCTATAAGTTATCGAAGCGCTCTATGCACATTATTAGTTCATTGTGCATTTGTCCAACCCGTTATGAATAGACCTAAATCGTAAAAACAAGCCATAGCTCATTGTTGAAAAAGCCCCATAAAAAATTAGCCGCGAAAAACTTTGAACAATGGTGAAAAGATGTCTTCTACCCGTGGACACGCGGACGCAAGGAGGATCCATCATAACCCACACCCTCCCCCTCACACTTACCTACTACTGCCAACATGAACAAACTACTACTACTACTACTACTAATACTGATACTGTTACTGCTGACATGGACATCGAATCAAAAAGGACTCGAAAACACTGTTGGGTTCCCCTTTTATGAACACCATTTTTATATACCAATTCCCAAAACCGCTGGGAACACGTCTTTATATGGCAGTTGTAAGCTAGAAACACGTTCATTTATTTTTTTTGTCGACCGGAAGACGTCATTGGAATACGTCTACATACGTCAATGTGTGTTGGGACTACGTAAAGAATTGGTTCAAAGCACGTCAAACATAAGTTAGAAATAAGTTTCGCGTAAAAAAGACATTACCGCGACGCGTTTCGACTTATGAGTAGCTTATAAGTAGCCTTTGTGGACGTGTGTAAGCGTCCGCATATCGTGTGTACAACTTATCCCCATCGCATGCGGAACGTGTGTCATACGCCAAGTACGTCGTAAAATTTTGAACATGTTTAAAATTTCTTGACGTACTCTACTTACTACGACGTATGATAGCTTACTTTAGCGTTCTACTCACGTATACCAAACTTACTCATACCGTATTTGACGTGCCCCAACGTTTTAGACACATTTTTCTTAGGTCGGCATACGCTGGCAAGATCGCCAAGGTGTGACTGTGATGTTGACACTTCCATTTCTACAGCAGTTATGATTCGAATCGTTGTGCGTCAGCCTTTTAATAGGCTACGTCACGACATTGTCGCGATGCGTGCAACGCGCTATGCCTAAGTTAGACTATCGTTGGGCATAGGTTGTGTAGGCCGACAACAGGTTCAGCATTCGTTGGTACAAGTTATCTATAACACAACGAAACGTTCTGTGTCCGTTACTAATGCGTTATACATAAGACCAAGTCACTATGAATACGTCCGAATCTTAAAAAAAAAAAACATCAAAAGTTCAACGTAAGCCAGGATTTTACATAAATTTTAATACGTTGCCATCGCTGGCTAAAACGTCAAGGTGTGACTGGGCCTTTCGTCATACCTTCATGTTTAATTTGGATATTAGTCATGCCTTCATGTTTAATTTGGATATTAGTCATGCCTTCATGTTTAATTTGGATATTAGTCATACCTTCATGCTTAATTTGGATATTAGTCATGCCTTCATGTTTAATTTGGATATTAGTCATGCCTTCATGTTTAATTTGGATATTAGTCAAGCCTTCATGTTTAATTTGGATATTAGTCATGCCTTCATGTTTAATTTGGATATTAGTCATACCTTCATGTTTAATTTGGATATTAGTCATGCCTTCATGTTTAATTTGGATATTAGTCATACCTTCATTTTTAATTTGGATATTCATGAGGATATTGGCCATGTTTTCATGCTTAATCTAGATGTTGGTCACACCTTCATGTTTGATGTGGATAATGGTAATGCTTCGATATTTAATATGGATATTGGTCTTGTCGTCGTGTTTAATTTAATCCACCTGTTTGTCTTTGCAAAATGAACCCCTCCCCCACCACAAAGGATTGGTCTTGGGCCAGCCAAACTTGGCACAGATGTTTGTCATTTCGCTGTCATTTGCATCCAACGTCTCACATTTTCCCAGCTTGGTTGAGTTTTCCGATGTCATTGGAAAAGAAATCCTATTTTTGGCTCTCTACCTTTTTGTAAAGGGGGTAAACTTGATGAATCCCCCTCCTCCTCTCTCCCAAAACTATAGATGCACATTTTATGTGCAAAGAAAGAAGTAAAAATGCATACAAATAAACAGAATAGAACTCTCTTTGCAGTAAAAAAACAAAAACATTCTGGAGTTAACTGTTTATGACCTAGGAAAGGGAACCCATACTCTCTTCAACACACTGATCCTCCCTCACCTGAGTGAGGATGTACTTTCTGCCAGCTTCCGGCATGGTGACAAGGCTGGCATTGATGTAATCATTCTCGCCTTGCTGCAGCCTAACTCGGCTTTCGTCGACTGCACACAAGAAACACGCGCACGCGGCGCGGACATGCTAAAAGGACGTGAATGATGGCAAAATAATAATTTTTTTTTTTTTTTAAGTCATACAACATTCAGTCATACATTTGGGAGGGGAAGCAAAAATGAAGAGGAGATGAATTATTAAAGGGTATTACCACGAACCACAACTCAAGAGGGGAACTGTGAAAAGGTCAATGGATTTGCATAAACGTTTTCAACACCACATAGACAGTGGGAAGTGAGGATATTGGTTAAAAGGAAAGCTGACATCTTAAATATCGATCGTTTTAAAGTGTTACATTTACATCAGAGCAATGGGCATGGCTGTGCTGAATGAATGAATGGATGAATTAATTAACAGACTCGTGCAATTTACAGTCCTCTCCAATCACTGGGGGTGTGGTCAATTACCAAGTTTCTTGTAGAGCGCTTGCCAAGCGGCTTAAGCACTCAAGCAAGCACTCCATTCATCGAACCCGTTAAGGAACGGCTGGCTTGGCAAGCGCTAGCAAGCTGCTCGGGAACTGAACACACACACACACCCAAAGCGCAAGAACGAGCAATTAGCTCTTCGAAAGAGCATCACCATCGAGGACAATGTTCTGAGCTCATTGTTTGTCCGAGTGGAGGGAGATTTGTCCTCAATCGGACGTGTTTTCACCGTGAAGAAGAATAGTTTTGTTTCACATCGGCTGATTGAACAAACTGCCAACAATACAAAGGAATTTCTGAGCCCACAACGTCCCAGGATCGAGCATTCTCCAGCATGGTTTTTTTTTTCCCTTCCCCCAAACTTCTTCATCCTCCTCCTCCTCTCTTCCCACTCCCTGCCACAATCGCGCCGTCAACCTCAGTAGCACTAGCAGCAGCAGCAGCAGCAGCAGCAGCAGCAGCAGCAGCAGCAGCAGCAGCAGCAGCAGCAGCAGCAGCAGCAGCACAACAATGATCACGTGCATTTGTATCACTTATCACCAGGAACTCACAAGGGTTTACATCTCGATATCGGTTCCTGACCCGGTTCTCGGCGCGACAGGCGCTGCGGTAGGGCAGTTCGCAGCTCCTCCGGCGTACGTCCTGGGAACAGGCACACACGCACACACGCACACACACACACACGCACACACACGCCAAGTCCATACTCCTCACTCGCAGTCACTCCACGTCGTGCGAGACCGCCAAACAAAGACACATAACATCGACAAATGCCGCCACGAAGCGCGATAACGGCCGTGTCATTCTGTGGTAAAATGACGTCATAGCAAAACTTTAATTACTTTTAAAGACGCCAATGTCGGTGACAAATCCTGAACATCCCCCACATTGTTCTCTCACGTAAACCACCAATAGCCTCCGGAGAATAGATAGAACAACGACACAGACAGATCGGGTAAACGAGACAATTCCAGGTGAGAACAAGTGTCCCCGCGGCCTAGGCTGAGTCCACGGTCCTCGACTAGAGTTCGTCAGGTTAAAAGTTGTGCACGACGGGACCGGCCCGGTACCTGGAAGGCCTGGTGCCAGGCCCCAGCTTCGTCCGTCTCGGCGAACTGGCGCTCCATGGGAAGAGGGAAGAGGGAAGAAGGGGGGAGGAGGAATCTGAGGAAGAGAATTAGGGAGGAGTGACGAAGTGAGGAAGAGTGGTGATTACGGGGAAGAGTGGGAGGTGAAAGAGTTTTGGGAAAGGAAGGAAGGAATAACGTAAGAAACGACGACGAAGTTGAGCTGAGGATGCGGAAGAATGACGAGGTGAGGGGGGAAGAAGAGACCATAACACGGACAAGCCTCAAAGCACGTGTGAACACTGAGGTAATATTTACATTCGATATTGTTTAACAAGTTTAAAGTTCGAAACACGAACTTCAACGCCTGTAAAGTTATAAAGTGATCAATCAAATGATCAAAGTGCTTGAATGACTACATTTATGGCGGGAAATTGGAGGAGAGAGGGAGGTTATTGTCGTTCTGTGTGTGCTTTAATTCGTTTTGTAGTTAAATAAACCACTTGGATCGCTCCAGCGATCCGTGATGCGTGATTACGTCACAGCCACAAAAAGCCGCCTGCGCTCCAGAGGTCCGTGATGCGTGATTACGTCACAGCCACAAAAATCCACCCGCGCTCCAGAGGTCCGTGATGCGTGATTACGTCACGAGAGGCTCGCAAGCACAGGTTATTTAAATGCGACGCAGGCACCAAAATGGGTTCGAAGAAAAAGGAAGAGACCTTGTATTATATTATTGGAGGATATCAATCCATCGAAGGCATATTTGTTGCACAAATTAAAAAGAACCAGTGCGTGGCAGCACGTGCAAAAAAAACAAAAACAAAGAAGAATTGTGACGTCATAGCACAGTGTCCTGTCATTGGTTTGGTAAATAAATGGCCATAATTTGGGAACCACTTGTCCGATTAATATCAAATCTTGAAAAGGCACATCCACAGGGCCCCAGCAATAGACCTGGCAAGTTTCAATTAGATCCGACCAGTGGTTGTCAAGAAACAGCGGTCACACACACGCACGCACACGCACACGCACAGCTGGAATTATAGACTGGTACGTGCCGGTACGTGCGTGGCCGTACGTGTAAAAAAAAACAAAAAAAAAAACTTTCAAACTGTGAGCCAGAGACAACAACCACACAGGCCATTCTTTCGCTCTCGCGTGCCCGTACGTGCAACCCCCCCCCCAAAAAAAAAAACTCACACCGCGTGCCAGAAACAACAACCACACAGGCCGTTCCTTTGCTCTCACGTACCCGTATGTGCATGGCCGTACATGCAAAAAAAAAATATATACATATTGTTGCGAATTCACACCCACCGGCGTGCGATCGGCCACATAACTCGAATCGTGACCGCGTCGCCCACCGGACGGACAATTCAGTCACGACCCTCCTGGGACTACCGCCAGAAACCAGTCACGGGTGGGGGTTTAACCCCACCACCACCCAGTCCACAGTCTACCCGCGTGAAATAGGGTGAATCGCCGAATGTCGATATACCTAAGTACCCGCGCGGGTAATCTGCCGAGGGATGGGACCACGTCACAGGCCGACTGCGGACATGAACCGCTTGAGCGGTTCGTTCCATATTACAGGGATAACCGAGCGGAGTTATCGTCGGCCTTGACGGTTCCGATTAATTACCGGGTGTTTTAAAACCCACTATTAATCCCTTACGTGATACAAGATGGAGATTCAATTAAAGGAAAAGACGAAGTGAAACGGGGGAACAATTGGACAAGCAAGCACTTTATTACACACACACACACACACACACACACACACACACACACACACACACACACACACACACACACACACGCACACACACACACACACACACACACACACACACACACACACACACGTATATACAGCCATACAGTCAACAGGAAGCAGGGAAAGAGTTAAAACCGAATATAATTATTACAACACTTAAACAGTTCTACTTGACCAGACTGGCGCCACACACACACATTTACACAAAACCCAAAAAGAAAAGGAAGTCGCGACTTCCCTGAGCTCGTCGAGTCCTTGGCGACCATAACTCCGAGTCCCTCCGGCGTGGTCCGCGAGCTCGTGCCGCGCGTCGCTCGTGTGGTCCGCTCGACAGCTCGGACGAACGAACAGAACCTCCGACCAGGGACGATCAACGCAACTCTCCACAATTCCCCTTCAGGGACAAGGGAACAGGAAAAGGAACGACGTTCTCGTCGACCTTCACGTCCACGCCTTTTGTCGATCGCTTGCACGAACCAAGAGCCTTCAGCCTCCAACTGGGACAAGGGAACAACCAACCAACGACTCTTCACGCCCACCCTTTTGTAGGGGCCGGCTCCGCCCTTCGCTCCGCCCCATTTCTGTCTCCACCTCCCTTCGAGGAGTTTCCAGAAAACTCTCGAAGGGGGGCGTGCCCCCACTCCAACCACCTCACGCCGTGCATCCACCAATCGGGAGTGAGCTGCCGCACCCCTCCCCTTCACACCAAGCGTGGTGGGGGAGGGGATTCAAGCGGAAGCATCAGGCGGGGAAATTAGGTGGAAAAACCCCACAAGCATTTTTTGGTTTTGTTCGTGCATGCGCCCGCACGGTGCTCGTTGAATGGCGAGTGGCGAAGATGTGGTAGCGTAGTTGTGGAAGGTGGCGTCGTGTAGTGAATGGCGTGATCATGAGATGTTGGTTGTGGTGATGTTCGTTGTTGTTCTTGCACCAAATTAACAATAGCCAAAGAAAAACGGCTAACTGAAGCGTCACAGCCCGAATGGATCACATATATTCCCTCTATACAACGGGTTTGGGCTAACGACACATGAACTTACCGATATATCTCATCTGAAGACCCTTTAATGGTGTAATGCGAATTTCCACAACCGTAACAATATATATATATATATATATATATATATATATATATATATATATATATATATATGTATATATATATATATATATATATATATATATATATATATATATATATATATATATATATATATATATATATATATACTTTTAAACCACGTGCCAGAAACAACCACACAGGCTGTTCCTTCGTTCTCGTAAATGACGAATGGATTAGGGTATTGTGTTTATCTATAAATGCGCATAAGAAATCGAGAAATTATTAGAATACAGTAAGTCATCACTATCCGGAAGTGGTGCGTGCCCGTACGAAATGTTCACATCATTCCACAAATTATCGCTTTCATTGAAGTAACAACTGCTGTGATACTTCCACACACAGAGTTAATTAAAATCCAAATTAAAATCAAGTTTACCTCCCTGTCTTTGCTTGCCATGACATTCGCTGCCATTGACCATTGCCACTCCTCTGCCATGGTGAGGCGACAGGGTAGGATTTGTAGGAGACCTGAAAGTACAGTGTCATTAGGTATTCAATGTTCGAATTCTTTTAGTTTGAAAATACTTTTAAAAAAAAATTAGTTTGCAAAGCATACCACCAAAATGAGATGTATTTCGTTGGCAAGCATTTTGAGTAGAGCTGAATTCCTTAACAGTTCCAAAGGCCACACCGTTTTGACACTTGGAAACAAAAAAAAAGTTGTGCACTTTTTTTGATAAATTATTTTCGGAACAATTTTTCTTCAATAAATAAATAATAATAAAAATTGTCTCCATGTACACACCTTTATCTCGTCAGCACCTCTACATAAACAACATTGCTGAGGAAACGGCGCTTATAAATAATAAAAATTGTCTTCATGTACACACCTTTATCTCGTCAGCATTGCTGAGGAACATTGTTGACACTTTGAAACACAAAAAAAGTTGTGCACTTTTTTTGATAAGTTATTTTCAGAACAATTTTTCTTCAATAAATAAATAATAATAAAAATTTGTCTCCATGTACACACCTTTATCTCGTCAGCACCTCTACATAAACAACATTGCTGAGGAAACGGAGCTTATAAATAATAAAAAAAAATTGTCTCCATGTACACACCTGTATCTCGTTCGCACCTCTACATAAAAACAACATTGCTGAGGAAATGGCGCTTATAAATAATAAAAAAAATTGTCTCCATGTGCACACCTTTATCTCATCAGCACCTCTTCATAAACAACATTGCTGAGGAAATGGCGCTTATAAATAATAAAAAAAATTCTCCAGGTGCACACCTTTATCTCATCAGCACCTCTTCATAAACAACATTGCTGAGGAAACGGCGCTTCTTCTTCGTTTCCTCGTCCAGGGCAAGAATGTGGAGGCTGCTGGATCTGCAAACGTTTTGATAAATTATTAGTTTTAATGGCCAATTATTCAATTAGCGCCAACGTATTTTGCCTTTTCGCAAGGAAAAAAACACAAAGAGAAGAGAAGGGAAAAAACCCGTAATGGAAAACACGGCTGAGGTTCTCTTCACCATCGGCCACACCTACTCAGCAATGTGTCCTGTCATTGGTTGGTAAATAAATGGCCATAATTTGGGAAGTACTTGGCTGATTAATATCAAACCTTGAAAAGGCACATCCTCAGGTCCCCAGCATTATATCTGGCAAGTTTCAATTAGATCGGACCAGTAGTTGTCGAGAAACAGCGGTTACAGACACACCACACACACACTGCTGGAATTATAGATAGATGAAAATGATAGCGCACGTGTTGAAGTTTCCTTCGGAGCTGATAAAGCAGGATTGCCAGATTTATGATTTGCTTAAAACCCGACATTTAAGGAAGTCCATGTCCTGCATTTCTGAGTCGAAATAAGCACATTGCAGACCATGAAAATTTAAATACACTTACCGAAGCTCACCTGTCCTGTACTGTGACGCCGCACGTGATGATGTACGGTATATTCCGTGACACGGGGACAATGTACGCGTGATGACGTCACGAATTTCTCATCGAGTCGCACTGCGGCATCCCAGCCAACACAATGATGTTGCTACAATTACTATTCATATAAAAACATGCCACTCATCGTGAAATCCTGATCGCCTCAAACATACAATATATTTTACATGATACTTGTATTTAGTAATTGTAACCATGCACTGCATGCTTTACCAGAAAGGGTTAACAATTACTAATTGTGTTAATTACTTCTGACCGGATGTTTGATGTCGGTCAGTAAGTACCTCAAACCCAACACTGCACAAGCCCCCTTAAAGCTCGGACAGTCCCGTCGAAAACCGGACGTCTGGCAACGCTCCTGATGACAGTGATGACCCGTCCCCACCATAATGTGTCTCAAAGCATCCCCCACCGTTTCCCCCTCATGAAGTCGTTAAAATCTTCTTCTCCAAAATGGATGGACAGATCGAGGAGAAACTTCACACACACGTTCGCCAAGCCTTGGGGATTACCACGGTGTTCATAAATAAATCACAGGTCACACGGTCTGGCAGCACAGGTCACACGGTCTGGCAGCACAGGTCACACGGTCTGGCAGCAGATGTCACACGGTCTGGCAGCAGAGGTCACACGGTCTGGCAGCAGAGGTCACACGGTCTGGCAGCAGAGGTCACACGGTCTGACAGCTTTTTTGTTTTTTTTTTCAAGAATAAACCTTTAAAACCCTCCTCCAGAAAGGCTGTACAAATTGAGGGGAAACTTCAGACGTTTCCCAAACCTTGGGGATACTCTGGTGTTCAGGAATAAATCATGGGTCACATGGTCTGGCAGGTCTGAATTTCTGAAGGCCACATGGTCTTCAGTTGATGAAAACAAGCATTTCTGCATTGGAATTGTGATTTAGAACAAACAAATAGGGTCAGAACAAGCCATTGTGTTAAAAAAAAAAAAACGCTTCCATTGAGCAAATGTGACTGTTTTTGCATTAATAAGGTTCCCAGTGTAAAATGTGTTGTTTTGCCTCGTACAAGTTAAAATACACAATAATTGATGAAAACACGTGTTTCTGCATTGGAACAGTGATTCGGAACAACAACTGTGCAGAGAAGCTTTTGGGTCAAAAATGCTTCTTTTAAGAAAATAGGATTATTTTTGTGTGAATAAGGTTCCTGGTGTAATGTGTGTTGTTTTTTCAATGTACAGGATACAAAGTACACTCTTTTTGATGAAACATGCGTTTTTACATTAGAATAGTGATTTGGAACAAAACAAAAAAAATTAACGTGAAAAATATGCTCAGAATAAGTTTTAGTTTGAAAAAATACTTCTATTAAACAAGATTGTATTTGCATGAACAAGATTACTTTTGACATGTGTGTTGCTTTGTTTTGTACACACTGTCAGATGCCACGATTCATGGACCCCACATATTTGCGGGTCTTGAAGTGTGACCTGCTTCCACATTTGCACTTCGCAATTTTAAAAATATTAATATTTAAATGTTTTTTTTTTGTTTTTTTTTTTACATGGTCTGGTTTTACATGGTCACTTCAGGACTGGTCTCCGATATCGACCTGGGAAATTGGAAATCAGCCAACATCACAGCATTACATTTAAAATAGGGGCAAAAACAGATCCCTTTAACTACAGCCAAATTAGCTTAGTGTACTTCCAATTGTGATGTAACCAAGTTTGAATGTAAAATGTATATTTATGCATATTCATGTTTTTCCTCATGCATATTTATGCTCCGCCCATGGGGTGCATCATCTCCGCTGGGAGGGGGCAAGGGCAGCTCTTCCCTGTCTGACGGAATGGGGATTTGCGTGTGGAGAAAGCACGGCTTTTACCACCGCACTTAGTGTTTTAAACTAAAGTAAAAGTGATTTAAACCTCAAAGTGTTGATAAGCTGCCGGGAGCATGCTTTATTCAAAGAATCAGGACACGTCAACCATTGCAGGATACCAATCATCAGCAAGGTCATGGAATCCATCATCACAGTTGATATAAAATCATTCCTTTTCTCCAACAGCCTCATCTTAGATCATCCATTTGGATTCAGACCTGGTCACTCTACATTGGACAAGCTGCTTCTACTCTCCCAACAATGGTGGAGGCCCTCATTATCTGACATGAGATCAGGGCTGTCTCTCTGAAGATATCTCGAGCTTTTGATACATCCCTTTCAAACAGCATATGGATGTGATGGAGTTCCCAGACACCTGACATCTACCTTCTTTGTGAATGAATTCATAGTGTTGTGGCAACGTGATCAAATTATAGGAGCTAAGGGGTGTAAAATAGATTATTTATACTATTAATAACCAGACTCGGTGTCAATAACGAGACAACTCCCAAGGGGTGACACTGCTCTCAGTGGCAGGCAAGGTCTTTGCTCAGATAATTCTTGTCAACGATTGACCGTATCTTTGCTCTTCGGGTCCTCACTGAACACAGATGAGAGTTTTGGCAAGGACTGCTTGCAGCATCTGTTGATGTCTGCAAAGCATTCAAATCCGTGAATCGGGATGCCCTCTGGAGGATTCTCGGTCTTCGTGGGATTCCACAAAAACTGATCGATCTGATGTCTGAACTCTACTCTGGTACTAAGGGGTACTGTGAGGTGTGGTGATACCATCTCTGACTTATTTCCAGTTGTTACTGGAGTTTGTCAGGGTTGTGGAAAGGCCCCCACACTTTTCAGCTTGTATGGACTGGAATCTGGTAAGGATGTCAGAGAGATCAAGCTGCGGTGCATCATTTTGGAGCATCAATATCTCTGATCTTGATTTTGCGGAGACTCTGAATATCCTTTTGGGGGCCCTTGAGGTGCTGATTAAGGAGTTGGAGCTGCTGGGATTATGGGTTTCCTTGGTCAAAACTAAGGTCCAGGCTTTCAATGACATCTTGGATGCTGCTATCTTGTTTGTTCCTATTTGAGGTGAGGAAGTTGAGGTCGAGGAGAGATTCACTTACCTTGGCAGCAATCTTCATGCCTCCGCTGGCTGTGAGCCATTGATCAGTCGATGTCAGGGTCGGGCCTGGGGAGTCATGGATTTACTGGATCATGGGGTGTGGCGCTGTCGGTACCTGTGAAGAACGATGAAAGTTCAAGTCTTCAGGTCCTTGGTGCTTCCAGTCTTGCTCTACGGATGTGAGACTTGGACTCTGACCAGGGATCTGAGACGGAGACTTAACTTTGGTACCAGGTCTCTTTGGAGAATCTTTGGCTATTGCTGGTCGGACTTTTTATCCAACGAGCAGTTGCTGAAAGAGACTCGGATGAGATTTGTTACCTGCATAATCTGTAAACATCAGCTGCGGCTGCATGGACATGTGGCTCGTTTTCCTGAGGCTGATCCTGCTCACCAGATTCTCTCAGTGAGGGAGCCTTACGAGTTGAGGAGGCCAATGGGCCGACCACGTGTCTCGTGGTTTCAGCAGGTTGATCGGCATCTCAAGGAGATGGGAATGGACCAGGACGGACAACCTGAAAACACAATGCCTCAAGCCTTCAACTGCAGAAACCTTTTTAAATGTTGACAACAAAGAAGCTGTAAGAGTAAAGATGTACAAATCTATTTAGTATGGTACTTCATGAAAAGAGTGCAGCTCAATGAATATTAGCATTTTATTTCCTCCAAAAGAAAATAACAAGAAAATGATTCTCTTTGAGTGCTAACACCAAGACATCTGACAAGTCCTGCAGAAGGTCCTCAAAATATAATAAACTTGAAGTCTCAACGACTTTACGTAATGGGTCATCTCATCGACATATAAGCAGGGAGTGACGGGGGGGGGGGCGAAATGAAAGCAGATAAAGCAGATTGTGAGGTGATACAAATGAAAGTGAAGTAATGAAATTATACACAACATGAAGTCACAAATATTTCCAACATAGTTACAACTAGTGCTGGGCCAATTAGAAAATTTGACTACAACTATAACCAATTACTGATTAAATTTTTTTTTTAAAAAGGTAAATAATGACGTTCCAGTGCATTGTGCACATATGAAGTGGATCGCATGCCAGATCGGTGCCGTGTCCATAATTGACGTTATTGAGTGGCTGTGAATCGGTACATTTAAAACCCCTTCTCTATTCAATCGGTGCATCGAATGGTACAGCGACCTGTCAATATTAAATTAATTATGAGATACTGTGTACTCATTTAGTGAGTTACCAACGGATATAACATGAAGCGTTTCGTACTTGGCTGGTCGTGTGAAAAGCAAGTTTTATATAAAATACAGTACAGGGAGTCTGAGTTACAAAGGGATTCCGTTCCGAACAATCGTTAACGTGTTATATAATGGATCTGTTACAGACTGCATGTGAAATGTGCCCCTTTTGCTCAGGGACCCAAAATAATATCGGTCCGCATTTGAAATGTGAAAAAATATATTTAGCTGATGCTTCGATGCACTTGGGTACGCCTGGAACATAGGACGTCATGACGCACTCGGCCAGTAAGAACGTGCAGTAGGTTTTAACTTTTAACCCCAGCAGCGTATGAGCGATCGCGTTTTCCTTTGTACTCGCGGCTGTTTCAAAAGCAATCGGTTATTTTATATGAATCGTGTGTGCTGTAGAAAGGTTATGTTGTTTCTCTTTGTGAGTTTCAAAGCAAAATAAATTTGATAACACCCAATTTCCGAGCCATTTGCCGTATTAACATTTTCCAAATTACAGAGCCAAATTTTTTCTCCCCATCACACGCCGATTGCCAGCTCTTTATAAAAAATAATGTTTATGCACATGTCCTTGAAACGTCTATAATTCAACATTGTTTGTTTTTTGTTCATTGAAATTCACCCTAAACAAGGGTGAAAGGTACTCAAGGCTTGTGGGTTGTATACAGTACTGTAAATCTGTGATCGGCGCTTACACCAACTCCAATCGGCCAATGCCGATTACCGAAAAATTGCCGATATCGACCTGTGCCAATTCGTGATACAGATATCGGACCAGAACTACTTATAACTATAAATCGAGTTTTTGGAAATAATTTTTCTCCCATAAAAATTCTGCAGCAGATTATAGTTGTACAATTTTGACAGTAAATGCATCGCTTTCATGATTCAAGATGGCAGGATATCTCAATGAAAACTGAAAGCTATCTACGTGAGTCTGTCCTTGTAGTGCTGTCCATGTGTCTGTGCCATTCTCCACATGTTCTTCTCTGCAAAATTGTTAGTAATATGAGCTCTCGCTCTTTTGTCTTGTTTTATCTTAACGCATGAGCTCAATATAAATAAATAAATAAATACAGTAGATACAAATATTTTTTTAAAATGTCCTGTGGCATCTTTCGTAACATTAGTCAGGGCTGGTATGCTGGTCTTAACAATTGTCAACATATTGATCATTTGGTGGAATTACAATTTCAAAGGGTTGGATTAAACAGGGGTTTTAATGAAGTAGACCCTATCAGCGATCCTGTGCAAAGTATCGAAACTCTGATGCGAAACATGCTTTTAAGACAAGATATTTGTATTGCACACCAATCTTTCAAAGGGAAATTTCTTAATTTTGTTTTTATTAACATTCATTATTTTCTTCTTCAATATGCTAGCTTCTACATAATCAATATAAAAAAGCACATCCCATGGCACAATTGCATTCAAAAATCTTAAATCACTAGTCCAGCAGGAGGGAGAAGTCCTTGTGCAAAATAGGCTGTGTGATGGAGCCCAGCAGGAGGTGAAGTCCAGGTGCCAGCATTTGCTCAGCTTGCTGTTGAGCTGTGCAACCACATAAAACAATCATTTGGCACAATTTCAGAAATTCTGCCACTCACCCTCACCAACTTACCACCGCTCACACGAATCACCTGACGGGCAAATTACACAATCAGCTCTTTAGAAGCGGGAGCAGAGTACCTATCTCTCCAGACTTGTGGCAGTGCTGCCTTGTTGGACTTAAAATAAATAAATAAAAGGTCTAAGGCGCGTAATGGAGCTCGCACGCACGCGCACATACATACACACACTGAGCTTGGGGAAATGGGGAAGTGCCGTCACTGCCCGGGATACTCTGAGACTTGCCTTGCGAAAGGGCCTTGAGGATAGGTGCATACATGGGGTGATGCTTGGACAACTTGGTGGCAAAAGCATGGCTGCAAAGCCAGTCGAAAATCTCAGTTCTGAGCACCCCCAGTGTGTCCACTTCATGGAATTGACCTGCCGAGCCAATGGTTTCAGATCATAGAAGTTAGCCAGATGTTCACAATTCTGAAGAAATTAACCAAAAACACATTTGAACACGAGATTAACTAGATGGTGTTCATAGAAAACTTACCCTGCACAGTCTTGAGAAGGACTTGTTGCAAGCCAACTCTTCTGTATTTTAAAGGTTTTTTTTCTTCTTTGATCCAATATGGTGCCAGACCAGTGACCAATGATGTCACTTTTATTAAACTATATTTTCCATGGGGAGTTGATCAATTACTTAAAGTTTTGCAGGCGGCTGCAGCACAACAGGCCGACAGGTGAAGCTGGCCGGCCTCTGGTGTGGTTCCATCAGGTTTGGAGGGAGTGCGGTGGTGCCGGCAGCTTTGAAGGCGGGCTCAGACCTAGCCTAATGTCTCCCCCCCCCACTCTATCGCATTTGCCTGTCTCTGTCCATACCCGCTCCCTTAATTTGCCACAAAAACAACAAAATTTAGCCCCTCTTTATTTTTATTTCCCTTTTACAATTGTCTCCCTAACCCCCTTTATCGTCATTGTCCGGCTAACCTATCCTGTCAACCTAGCCTACTCCCAACCCCTACGTTCCCTCTCTGGAGGGGAATAGGGAGAGACTAGCGTCCTGTCTCGAGGCCCAACGAAGCCTCAGAATGGCCTCCTCAGAGTTCAGCGATCTACCAAGGTGATTCCAGCGGCCTACAACGAGCGAAGGGATGGATGGTGCGAAGGGGTAATCTCCTATCTACCCTAACATTCATTAACCTGAAACTACCCCGGGGCTTTCCATAAACGCCTCACACTTTAAAACTATCAGTTCTAAAAACCATGATTCCCGTCGCCTGTGTTGGTGTCCATTATAAGTTTGGGCCTTGCCCTCAAATTTTCATACGTGCCCTCGCACAATTTCCTGGCTGGGCAGCGTGGCTCAACTGGCAGGAACTCCCCCTCTGCCGAACTCTAACCATGGCACCCCCAGGCCCGCAGGCTGCCTCCGAGCCTAGCTGCTCCCTACAAGGCGGGGGGTTGCCCTCTCTGGCATTGCCCCCGTCCGATGCCCACGTGGCGTGTTGATGCCCCGGGTCCCTTTCCGAGGGTCGCCCGTGCCCACTACACTGCCCCCGTGGCATTCTGGCGCTACGGGTCCCATTTCCGACGGGTCGCCCATGCCCACTATACTATCCCGGCCCCTCTTGGGCCCTTGGCCTACTAGTCCGGTGCCCGGGGTGCCCACCAAACAAATACTCAACTTTCCACAGCCACGCTCCCAGCCGGTCCATGAACTCTTGCACCCCTCCAAACGGGTTTCGTGCCTTCTTTCGACACCAACAACAAAACGACCTCCTGTTAGTAAATTTGAATAACCCACAAGCTAACATTAAACTGACCCCGGGGTCACTTGGGTGGGAATCACTCCTCCCCCCAACCATTCATTCGCACCATGCATACCACATTCACTCCACTCGCACACTTGGGCCCACTGTCCTACACTCATTCCTCACACACTTTCCATTTCGCAACTCACACCAACCACTCCACACTGCCATCCTTCTAACTAAATCCCCTGACTAACTCGTGCTCCCTCGTCATCCCTTAAAACTCATGCACGTTCCATTTACTCTACGTAGCGAAGCTACGTCTTCACTACACATTTCCAGTCTGTCCGTGTCTCCAAAAATCCAAAAAAAATTCCCATTTCCTAAATATGAACTAAAATCCCTCTCGCTAATCCATTCCACGGGCTCCATGAGGTACAACCCATGTCCCCATGAAGCCAGTCTCACCAACTCCAACCCATCCTCCTAACTAGTACTTCCTGTGCCCCCAAACAAGGGAGTCTTCTACGCCTTGCCTGGGAATCCTGTTCACTCGAAGCGAGGCTTGCTTTACTCCTTTTTTTTTTCATAATGCGCACCACCAGCGCAGCAGTTCACAGCCGCGCTCTTTTTCTGGGACGTCATGGCAGCTGCTTGCGCCCCGCGCACCTCGTCCCTCATGGACGGTACCATCCGGCAGGAATTACCTTCTGCCGGATTCCAACCTCCGTGCAGCCACAACGTCACTCTGCGCATCCAAAGCGAACCTCACGTTTCGAGGGGTTCCCCACGCGAACACATGTGCTCTGCTCGTCGGAGCTTTACAAACACGCTCGCGTGGAGAACCCATCCTGTCCAAATTCCGAATCCAGCCGAGCTTCTGTCTGTCAGCGGGATCGGCTAACATCCACCGTTGGCGTTTCCGGACCGGGTTTCACCTGCGCAGCCGCACACATGGCGGCCTTGTGTGTAGCACAGCACGGACCCCATGCTCGCTGCTGTGCAAACCTGGCACGGTGCTCAAAATAGCTGCGGCCGCTAATCGGCCCTTGTCCTTCATCTGGTCCCGTCGTCGTCGCCGTTCAACGCACACACTCCTGCGTGCCACTACGCTCACACACTCCACCATGGCACTCGGACACGGGGATGCGGTTGCGTTCTCCCGCATACCGACTGTCATCTCCCTCACGTACAGCGACCTCACACACGCTGTCTCTATAACACATCGCCTTTCACTCACACACACTATACTACTCACACACGCGGTTCCTGTCACACGCGGTGTTTCATCCACACACTGTGCACGTTTCAACACGCCCGCTGCACTCACACCTTTCACCACACACACCGGGCCAATCACACTGGGGAATCGTGCCACCACATGGGTTCCCGGGGCCTCCATACCCCCCAAGCTCCTCGTGCACCCGTCAACAGCACTCGCCCCCTCTAACTCGCTCGGCATGACCGAACCCACCTGGTCGTGATTCGCTTCAAGGGAGAATAGAGTCTCCCTCCGTTCCCGAAGGAGGCGATCCAGCTGCTCGCACCAGGTCACGAGACAGTCCGCCAGCTCGCCCCCATTAAGCCTCGCTACCTCTGTGAATGTGTGTGTCCATCTTTAACCCCGTCCAATTCACGCTCTATCTCCCGTGTCTCTGTACATTTTATTTCTGTTGTCTCTGCGTGTCTATTAGTTTGTTTCTTTCTGGCTCCATTTTCCTTCCCATCCGAGTCGTTCTTCCTCTCTGAGCCCCATTAACTGTTCGTTATCTTTCCGGAGTTTTTCCATCTCTGTGGACTCCAATTTTGCTCTCTCCTCGAGTTGATTAATTTCAAACTCGTATTGTTTTTGTTTCCTTTCCCACTGTTCCTCTCGTTCTTCCTTCTCCAATCTCATTGTTTCTTTCAATCGGCTTAGTTATTTTTCCTGTTTCGTTTGTTGTTCGTTCTCTATCTCCTCGCACTCCAGCCTTGCCTTTTCTTTCAATTGGTCAACCTCAAATTCGTGTTCTTTTTGTTTTCTATTCCACTGTTCCTCTCGTTCTTCCTTCTCCAATCTCGCCGTTTCCTTCAATCGACTGATTTCTCCTTCCTGCTTCATTCCTTGCTCCTTCACTTTCTCCTTGTACTCCAACCTATTTTTTTCCTTCTGTCGTTCAGTTTCAAATTCATCCTCTTTGTTTTCTATTCCACTGTCTCTCTTGTTCCTCATTCTGCAATCTCGTTATTTCCTTCAATTGACTGATTTCTTTCTCCTGTCTCATTCGTTCTTCTTCCATTACTCTTTCCTGCATCTCATTCTGCAATCTGGCCTTCACTTCCAGCTGTTCGATCTGTACAGTGTGGTTCCTTAAAGTTTCATTCTCCGTTTTCGCTCTTTCTTCTCTCACCATCCTCAACTCGTTTTGTAATTCCGTCTCTTTGTTTTGGTGTTTCAGTATCTCAGAAGTTTTCTTTTCTAATTCCGTCCTCATCTCCACACACTCCAACCTTGCTTTGGCTTCTAACTGTTTGATCTGTACAGTGTGGTTCCTTAACATTTCATTCTCTGCTGTCGTCCGTCCAACGTCCTCAGTTCATTTTGTAATCCTATCTCTTTGTTTTGGTGTTTCAGTATCTCAGAAGCTTTCTTTTCTAATTCGTTTTCATCTCTACACCTCTTTCACATTCTTTCTTCCTCATTTCATCCATTTCCCTCCTGTATTTATTTAGGTATTCCAGGCGATCCTCTTTCAGCTCCTGAACTTGTTCCTGCGCATCGGCCAATCGTTGTGCTTCCGTGTGCACATAATCCTTATGAACCCAGTCTGCGTTGGCCAAGTCCTTTTCCAACCCCCGAATTCGTTCCTGTGCCTCGGCCAATTCAGTTTGCAATGTACTGCCGTCGCCCTGCCTCGCCTGCCATGCCCCCGTGATTTGAACCGGTGGGCGGGAGCGCTTCCCCCCCCCCCGTGCAGTGTGGCTCATTGCGCTTGTAATAGCGGCCCGCTCACGCCTCGTGCCGCGCTGAGGTGCGGCCGCGCCGCCATCTTGCGACTCCGAGTTTGTTTGCCGGAAAAGTTCCTGCACAGGCCGCTCCCACTGACTACTATTCGTGGTGCGGTTATAATAATAAAATGGAGAACCAGGTACATTGTTGCATCGCCGTATTTCGCAACCTTCTGGTACGGGTCCAACCCGTATGGCGATGGCATCCTAGACCATGGATTCTAACATTTCCAAATCCATTCCTAATCCCTCGTGCCCCTGCTCGCCTTGGCTGAACATTTTACGTGCTGGGAATAAAATTTATAACGCTCGTAACTTGGGGACACGGGGGGGGGGGGGGTTTGCTCCGTATACCCCTGATCCGACTCCGTGAATTTTGCTACGGAGGCGGAGGGGGCCGAATCGCACTCCTGACAACCAGTTGTCACAGGCCGGGGGTTGGCCGCCAAACGACCGCTCTGAACGGAGCCGCAAGTTGAGTCAGCCCGACCGATCGCTCGGAATATAGATCGCCGCCCGGATAACTCCGAGCGACGGGTCCTTGTACAAGAACCGAAATACGCCAATCAGCAGATCACGTGGGGTAGGGTCGATTGCCAATCTTCAATGCACCTAAATACCCACGTGATCCAACTACCGGGGTATTCCACCCTCGATGGATCTCATACGGAACAAACCGCCGAGGCGAGCTTGTCCGTGCGCGATTCCGAGCGGCGTAATCGCAGAGAACCGTCGGTCCAAATGTCCCCCTATTACGGCAAACCAACGGCTAACTCCCAACACACGAAATGTTCAGTCAATGAGGGAATGGACGCAACAAGCAGGTTTACATTCACACAAGGACATTTATTATAATGAAACACGTATGCAATTAAATAAGGCAAAACACGTATGGAATTATACAAGCAACAAAAGCACGACAAAAGAACTACAACCGTATACTTATTATGTACAGTCATTTACACTTAACAGCAGTTCCTACTTATGAGACGGGCCCACGGACACACGTACGCGCGCGTGCACACACACACACACACACACACACACACACACACACACACACACACACACACACACACACACACACACACACACACACAACGGTGGCTGAGGCCTTTAATCACGAGCTCCAGCTTGGAGGACAGGTGAGCTGAAACTCAGAGCTTGACTCGAACCTTTCCACCTCGTGTGGTCTTCAACTTGTCCGGACCCGGGCTCCAGCAAGAGCGAGCTGGATCCAATCGCCACGATCCGCGTTCCTTCCCGAGCTCACGCAAATCCTCCCACACTTCTCAACACGTGCCGGTGAGATGAGGCGCCGATCCGTCCTGTCGATCGTCGCTTCCCCGAGGATCCAACTCCAAGAAGAGGCCGACGCGTCGCACCAAGCCGGGAAACAAAATGGAGAACGACAAGCTCCACGAACCAAGAGGAAGATGAAGAAGAGGAAGAAGCCTCCACTCGCAGCTCGAGCCGAACAACCAGCTCAAGTTCCTTCCAAAACAAAGCAGCAGCCGAAGCTCACTGAGCCAGCCGAAGCAAAAAGCTTCTGAAGGCCTCAAGCCAAGCAAGCCAAGCAGGACCCGATGGCCTGCTGAACGACTGCTCTCTCCGAAGCAAAAAAGCTTACTCCTCCCACGGGACTCAGCACACGAACTCTGCCCACGGGACTCAAAACGGGACTCCCACGAACTCTTTTTTTTTTTTTTTAACGAACAAAGAAAGGGTCTCCTCTTTATCCTTTGCACCCCTCCCCCGCACCCGGCGTGACTCATGCCCTCGTGATCCACCCCCCGCTCAACCACGGGTGGGAGGGAGTTGACGTCACTGCAGGGTTCTTCTTCCTCTTCGCAGAAGAGGGGGAGGGACGTCTCCATTGTTTACTCCCTAACTATTAAATCGATCCGCAGCGCATCTAATCGATTTCAAAACATTTAAACAATGGAAGGTGAGCTATCTAGGGAACATGCACTGATCGACATAGCTGACTAAGGGAACCTGTATGTTGTGTGCAATTGAATTCCAAATTCGTAACAATATATTCCCCATGGGGAGAACTTGACAATGAGCCATGTGTAATTTTTTTCCATGGTGTGGTTTCAGAGATATCAAGGTGCAAAGTTTTTTCAAGATGGCACCTGTACCACATGACCTGTGACATCATAATTATGACAAAAAAAATTATACAGGAGGTGGCACACCTATTTGGAAAATTGTGTCAATTAGACTAACAGTTGCAAGGAAAATGAATTTTGAAAATGCAGACACGTACGTATGTGTATGCACACATGCACACAGACGTGACAGATCGCTTGACTCCGCTTTTTGCTTCGTGAGCACAGGGTAATGACATGGCTTTAACATGTATTTAACCACATGGGCAATACCCCTGGGCACTCACCTTGTAGCAGCTGGAAAAGATAACCAGGCAACCACTGGTAGGCATGGATGACCCACAAAATATGTAACTGAAAAGAAAGTAAATACCTAATTTGGGGGGGAAATGGCTGATTTTTTTTTTAATACCATGAGCAAACTTTGGTACATAATGGGTGATGAAGGTTGGGGTAAAATTTCATCGAAATTGTGTGCGTAGTTTCTGAGAAGAGAGCAAATACCTATTTCGGGGGCGACGCCCCCATAAACCTCCTTAGACCCCGATTTTTTTAATGGCGTGAACACACTTTAGTACATTACGGGTGATGAAGGTTGTTGTCGAGTTTCATGAAAATTGTGTGTAGTTTCATTGAAGAAGTTGCAAGTGTTTATGGACGGACAGATGGACGGACGGACTGAAGACGCGCCACCCCATAAGCTCCCTGGAACTACGTTTCAGGTGAGTTAAAAATGAGACTCACGCTGAAGTAGTGCTGCATCAATTAGCAAAGAAATTCCATAAGCAACCAATTACACACAGCATGACATCCAATAATGATACATAAAAGGATTATAGAGGAAAGATACCTGTTGACAATTCCTATAAAGGAAAAGTTTGGGAAAACAAATCATGGAAATTGGAAGAAGTGAAGATATAAAGTCGTTTTATTTCTTCAACTGCTAAATACTTTTTCCTTTCCTGACACTGTCCAACTACCGAACACTCTTTTGACCTTACCGTGATTTCGCAGCCGCACCATGTCCAAACAGCAGTTAGCAGAATCGGCGACAACATCAAGGAAAAATCCTGGATTCTTGAAAATGTGCTGGCGACCTGG
The DNA here is from genome assembly GCF_056783735.1 of Eptatretus burgeri. Lineage (NCBI taxonomy): Eukaryota > Metazoa > Chordata > Myxini > Myxiniformes > Myxinidae > Eptatretus > Eptatretus burgeri. Next base: position 46,972,274 of record NC_140967.1, read on the forward strand.
GAGCTGACATACACAGGCATGAAACCTGCAGCAATGTTAGCAAGCAATAAGTGGGAGTTCAGGAATGAAATTAATGCTATGATTAAGAAATGAAGTACCTATAAGCCTGCAGCAGGAGGATCTTGTAAACGTTGAAGAGCACAGTGCGGACGCTGTTCAACTGTGGTGTATGATCAGGAAAGAGCATCACAAAAGAAACATGATCAAAATTACTATTTATCAGTTTATCTTTCCTTCAAGGTAGTCACACAGTCCTCAAGACCCTCAAAAGAGGGCTTGAGGCAAAGATACAAAAAAAAAAATCTGAAAATACTCAATATACATCATATGAAAACCATCACGTTGGTGATTGAAAAAAAAAACAAAAAAAAACTTAAACAAATGATACTTTAGGTACTTTGTGGGCCTCATTCTGCCTTCTGACACCCATCTATAAAAACTGTAACCTGGTCATATACCGTTCAGTGGTGTCGAGCATCATGGGATTTCGACTCCATAAATCAACTACATAAAGTCTCGATACATATTACAGCATGGTCCATGGAAACCTTCAAGGAGACTTAAAGACAGAAAATGCCATTTAGCTGACCACAAGGAATTAAACACCCAACCACTCTCTCCACTCCTCTTTTCAATTTGTCACGGACAGGATGGCCCTTTGTGAAAGAGCACACCTTTATGGGACCACAATAAAACAGCACCTTGAGTAAAATAAAGTGGACCTCACGAGGGCCCAAATCAGACAGCGCAGGGGTTACCACACTTCCATATGAGCAATAAATCACACAAGGATACATACTGTACACACACACACACACACACACACACACACACACACACACACACACACACACACACACACACACACACACACACACACACACACACACACACACACACACACACACACACACAAAAATTTAACACAGGAGAAGGCAATCATGCCTGGCTACATCAACACCACAATCCCAGCATTCCTGCCATCTCGATGCATCACTCCATCCCGAATACTTTGAAGTACTTATATAATTCCAATTAAAACCTATTTACTGTTTCTGTTGCCACCACATTTTCAGAGAGACCATTCCATTAATTAATTAATTACTCTCCAAGTGAAAGACCTTTGCCCTACTACTATCCTTACTATAATATTGTGAGTCCTGGTTCTGTCACTGTCCCTTCTGTTGAAAATTTCGACATTTATTTTATCTATAGTACACCTTTCATTATCTGAAACATCTCAATATGATCCTCTTGCTTTGCCCTTGTAACAACGAGTCATTTTCGCGGGAACCCCGGGCCAGGCCTTGCCATTGCAATAAAGCAATCACGTGAGAGCAGGGGGAGGTGTCACAGTTGCTCAGCAAACACAGAACACAACTCATGAAATATGAACCAGAAACACAGCATTACATTACATATCCTCTGCTTCACAATGAAAAATCAACTTATTGTTTAAGCCTGTCCAGATGTTTTACAACATGGCCTGAGCGAGTCGTATAGGCAACGGGATTGTCAATCAAATAAATCAGCAGTGGGGGGCAAGGGGAAAACATTATGGTGCACACCATCAGTGTCAGGAGAGGAGAAAGCATCATCGTACTCCTCATCGTCCGAGCTTCCAATATCTGGTTTGCACACATAGCCATTACATAGCGGAGGTATGCGCTCTACCAAGTGCTCTTCTAGTTAATAATATGTTTATTTCTGGTTGCCGTCGATCTTTCTCAATATTTTCTCAAAGTCCAGGAACCGAACCCCCCTCTTCGCATTGGCCCTTGGTTTCCACGATTGTGGTTTTAACTGTCGTGGGATTTTCTGGGAACCTAAACCCCGCAATATTGGAGGGTTTACTATATTGTGCTTATTTCTGGTTTATTCTTTGTTTATTATATATTGCTAAATAGTTTATTCTTTGTACTAAACACATTCACTTGTCAGCAATAAAATACGATACGCACTGTGTGACCAATTATGTGCCAAAGATTTACGCAGCAAGAAATATCCTTTCGAATTGAAGGAAATAAAATATTTATTGGAAATAAAAAAAAGAGTAGTTTGCAGTACGGGACTTTCCAAATGATGTATGAATGCGAAATGAGGCCTTTTGTGCATGTTGTGCATGTTGTGCGTGTGTGTGTGTGTGTTTACACTTATTCGGTTCGGCTCGCAGGGCACTTTTAACCGGCCGTTACCGGTGGAAAATGTGGAATTCAAATTGTCTTTTAAATATAATTTTCAGCATTTCGACGAAAAAGTGGCAATTTCTAAAATGGTTAATTCTAAAATGGCTCTGTTCCTGAATGCAAATCGGACTCACGAGAATATGAGTACGAGAAATATCTGTGGATGATAGGAGTTGGGATCCTATCATTTCCTGTTAATACAATCAGCTAGTGGTGGCCACGATTAACAGAACACAACACACACTTTTCCTTTCAGCTTATAGATGCAAAAACAAATTGAGTATCATCTATCTTGTGACCCCAGAACCAAACAAAGAATATACATTTATGATGGCCCCCGCAGCTCATACAACTCGCACTCCACCACTCGTCCCAAACATGATTAATAATTTAACTTACACATTTTAAACTTGCACTGTGCCCCAGATGTGACGAAAATATTTTGATTTTAAAGCATTTTTGCAATCAAGTATGTTCATGCATTTCAACCCAAGCATTCACAATGAAGAGGTTCATATTGTTGTCACCAACTTGGAACAGTGGGAATTACAAAGTGAAAAGATCACCTGAAGATCCAAGAACAATTTGTGGCATTTCAGCTTGAGCACCTTGAGCAGTTTGTTGCGCATTGTATTTCCAGGAGGGCCACAGCTGTGGATGGTCAGCGTGGACCGCATGGACACGCCGACATAACTGGTGGCACAAGGTGGTGGTCTCAAAACAATGACGAATAGGAAAGGAACAATTTTGAAACACAAAGCGAAAATGCACCAGACCGACACACATGCCAAGATACATCGTGCGGTTCACAAAGATTGTTTGTAACATTTTTCTAAGGCTTGTGGAGGAGCTACAACACAAACAATGAACAAACAAGGAGATAAATACAAGAGACAACACCAGCTCGACTTCAGACAATCAGTCACCCTTTTTGGGTGGAGTAATGTCATTTCCCAGGGCATTCTGACAGGGTTCATAAAAGTTTAGACATTGTAGTTGCCCTTCAGGCAGGCACCATTGCAGATGTAATTGCCCAAATCTTTTTTTCAGATGCCTGACAAGTGTCCACGATGTTTTCCCTCATAGCTGTACTGAACTGACTCACTGGACCATAGCTTTGCTCGTAGTTGGTCGAACAGGAGTCTTGTGATCTGGAGTGGGTTCTGCATTCCATTGCAATTGTTCAATCAACTTTCAATGGCCTCATCTAGACAGTACTCACAGATTTTACAACAGTCAGAGGCAATCAACATAAAGGTTTCTCATTTTGAAAACTGTTTAAAATCCTAGTTTTTGTGAACAAAAAAAAAAACCACAATAAATAAAAACATAAAAAAATAATTAAATAAATATTATGCAGCTCTTTCAAGACGTATTTGTCAATTTCAACATGTACTTCATGTCCGCCTGCAAGCTATCCATTACAACGCAGTGTAGTGCGAGGTACGTGCATGTGTACTGCACGTTCAGTGAATAAACGGAACTGCGTTTGTTATGAAATTCATTTCAAACTCACCTTCCGAGAACAAAAATAGTGGTCCTCGTGACAAGGGGATTACTAATGGGTTTGATATTCCATTTATATTTTTATGATACAGCTATGATTTAATTATTATTGACTATTTTAAGTCGACATTCCAACAGTGTGGATAAATAAAGCCATAAGAAGGTTTGGTTCAGCAGCTAACAAATTTGGTTGCCCATCGGGCTGGCAACCAGGAAGGTAGGGTTGTCCGACAAAATGTTCTCGTTGTTCCAAGACGTCGGACAACCTATTTTGTGAGCCAAGTCAGGGTAATGGCAACGCCACATTGGCGACATCACTTTTCTCTCCATGATCAACGGGGCAATTAGGAGAAATTTCTTCCTCCCAATTAATGCAAACCCATGGGTTTTAGCCATCCTCTATCCTCTAAATGCTGAGCATCAAGTGAGGAAGCAGTGTGTCTATTTTTTTTGAATCTTTGGTATAACCTGGTCAGAGTCAGAATCGATCCACCAACCTCCCAGACCGAGAGAGCTGCTCTAACCATTATATCACCGAGTCTTGTTTGCAACAAAAATGAAAAAAAAAAAAACCAATACACGGTCTAGTGGGGATATAATCTTGCCCTGCCTGTCGCACATGTACAAGCTACATAATTATTTAAGGGAGTTTGCTAATGGTAATGTACAAATTTTTCAAGATTTATTTTCATTTGTTATTTACTCTAGGTTATCTCTTTATAGTAGCAGAGACATCTGTGCTGTTCATTTATCTATTGTTTCCTTGTGCGAATAACACAATTGTTTTCTTGCTTGGGCAATAACCTTGGCCTGGCTGCTGGAGGCCAAGAGAACAACACGGACACAACAAAATCAAGCTCAATAATGTCTGTGTATCTTCTTTAGGTTCTCTATACATTATTTACTGCTCTATACAATTTATAATATAGCTTGTAGTGTAACAAATACTGTGTTTATCTAAAGTTCATATTTTCAGTAGAGAAATTTAATTGGGATCAAGCTTTGTTTTGATAAATAAACCATTAAATTTGGCAAGTCCACATGAAACAAAACACTTCAAGAGTTGACCATTCTTACGAAACCATACCAAAACAGCCACTTCATCTTGTAATTGTGACGGCAGTTGGGTGGCTCCCCCTATCCACTGCCCCACCATTAAAAAGACATATGCAGAGGAAAACAATATATATAATTGGTTCACGAAAAAATATTTTCACAAAAAATAGAAGTGACTATATTCGTTATTGTATGTCTGTCCTGAGCATAGCTCCGTGGGTTTTGATCCGATCCTGATGAAATTTTGGTGGGAGGTTTATATCATGATCTAGTTGTGTTTTCCTGAAAATGGGCGTGGTCCGCCCATTATAGGCGGAGCCACGCCCAAAAAACATGTGTTTTTAGGGGGTAGCCGATTTCAATTTGCATTTTCTCCAAGGGGGTTTGTCGAATCTGGCAGTGGTTTCGGTATTTCGTTAGCCCAATGGCACCTGCATAGCCCCACGGAGCTCGATTTTTCATTTTCGTCCCAAGGTCAAGGCCACAAGGTCACGAACTTAGAAAATTGTTAATTGTGTTTTTAGGGGTTAGCCGATTTCAATTCGCATTTTCTCCTCGGGGGTTTGTCGAATCTGGCAGGGGTTTTCGGTATTTGGTTAGTCCAATGGCACCTGCATAGCCCCATGGAGCTCGATTTTTCATTTTCGTCCCAAGGTCAATGTCATAAGGTCACGAACTTCGAAAATTGCGATTTTGACATAAAAATCAATCTTCTCCGAGGGAGTTGTCGAATCTGGCAGGGGTTTCGGTATCTGCATAGCCCCACGGAGCTCGATTTTTCATTTTCGTCCTCAGGGCAAGGTCACAAGGTCATGAACTTAGAAAATTTCGAATTTTGACATAAAAATCATACGACCGCCCAAACTTTGAGAGCTAGGATGACAATATTTTTTACGCATAATATTGAGGTCATTCCCCACCTGAAGTATTGAAAGCATTTTGCTCTATCTCGAACACCTTGCCTGTGGCGCCCCCTTAAAGTTTGTTTTTACGCTGATTTCATCAAAGTATGGATAATCCGAGGAATGCGAAATGCCATATAGCCTAAATGACGTTATATTGTTCCTGGAATGTTCCAGAGGAAGTTTTGCACCAAAGGTCATAATCCTTGACCTTTGACCTTTAAAGTTCACAAAGGTCAAATTTTCAAAGAGTGGGAATCGAACCGGGTTTTCGACCTTCTTCTACGAATTAACTCCAATAAGCTATAGCACATATCCTGTTTCCTTATTTTAATGTCCACAACATTGTTTTGTGACCTTTAAAGGTTACGCAAAGGTCAAATTTTTAAAGTTGTTGAACGAAACTGGGTTTTCGACATTTTGCAGCTAATAACCTGTCACTCGTACTACATCATGTTGATCATTTTTATAACTTGGTCAAACATTATCACATTGTCTCATCCTTGACTTCTGAAACAATCAACATCGTCAAATACCGCTCGTGAACCATCGCCGTCTTCAGACGTGTGTGTGTGTGTGTGTGTGTGTGTGTGTGTGTGTGTGTGTGTATTAATATATATATATATATATATATATATATATATATATATATATATACACATATACATATACATACATATACAGTGCTCCCTCATCTATCGCGGTTAATGCGTTCCAGACCCACCCGCGATAGGTGAAAATCCACGAAGTAGAAACCACATATTTATTTAACTATATTTAAACACATTTTAAACGTATTTTAAACCATTATACAGCATCCACACACTCTTATTAACCTTCCCCACACACATTTAATCAGTTATTTTTTTAAAAATTAAAAAAAATTTCATCGGAATTGCGACTTCATGGGGCTGCAAAGCTAAGAGCAAAAATAATTTTAAAAACACTATATTGTACTATAAATTATAAAAAAAGTTATTATGGGTACTGACCTATGAAGATATGACGATGATGATGATAGCTGTGCAGTACTGATGACGATGATGAGATGAATGTAGTACTGCACAGCCAAGAAGAGTGTAGTGATGTGAAAGAAACCCGCGATGTAGTGAAGCCGTGAAAAGTGAACCGCGATATAGCGAGGGAGCACTGTATATATATATATATATATATATATATATATATATATATATATATATATATATATATATATATATATATATATATATATATATATATATATATATATAGGAAGGCCACCAAAAGGCAGTCATATGGCACAAATGGTACACGTGAATGTGCAGAAGATGCATGTGTACGTAGGAATAAGTCAAAATACGAAGAAACACTTTGTTTGTCATGTAGTGCATGTGCAATGCATGTACATGTGCCTTAAACACTGCAGATAGGTGTGAGCAAGTTATTTGAAGTGAGGAAAATGACAGTGGAATTATAGCGAAGCCTAGTCAAGGACTTAGATTCTACTTGCCTCTCAACTCCCTTAGTTAATTTGTATTAATAATTATCTGTCAGACTGTAAGCCTCAATTGTAACAATTCCCCAAGCATGAAATGTTCTGTCTCAAAGCGAATGGTGCCCTAACTTTTCCACAGCCTTTACACAAATAAAATGAGAAAACATCTCAAAATGTAAAGCCCGATATGGGCAAAAGGAAATGTATGAAGTAAACACCGTCTGCAAGAGCAAGGAAAGCGGTGGTATTGGGGGCACGTCTGCTCTGCATGGCAGGCAGTTCGACTTTCCTGCCAATTTTTGATATGGTGTCGTCTTTGCCGTCTATCTCCAACTGAGAATTTAAAATAAATGTAAATTTCTGCTCAGTTCCTTTATATTTACAAGTGTTGGGTTCTCACTTCTGATTTACAGTATATATTCTGTCAGAGCACAAAATATATTTGTCTGACCATCCTGCTCAGCAATGCCCCCTCCCCCCAGCCCCATCTCCGCTACACCATCGCTCCACAACCATCACCCCCACTAACCCACATCCACAAAACTGCCCCCCCTTACCCTCACTCCCGGAGGAAGCAGGGATTGTCAAAGATGCCTATTGCTCTACAGCAGTGTGTGGTGAGGTGCATGAAGCGTGCGATCCACACCAGTTTTCATAATAAAGCTTTGTTGAAAATTTGATGACAAAAGCTCAAATGGTAAAAAAAAGTTAGGGCCCGGACAGACAGACAGACACACACGATTGCAAAACCCCATCTTCTGCTGCACAGGGGACGGGCAAATGAGTACATAAGAAATACGCCATATAAACGTCCAAACCTAACCCAGAGGAACATACCCAGAGTAATCGGAGTACACCTCAAGTGTGCGTGTATCAAAGAGCAGTCCACACCACGGAAACAAGCAATGTAGTGGCAAGACCCTGGCACCCCCAGATGCAGCACGGCCTACATCTTGGTCTGGTGAAAAATTCACCACAGTCTTGTGGATACTGCAGCGACATCCATACTCTGGTACACCAGACTGCAGCGTGCTGAAGAACATCAATTTACAATATAACTAAATGCGCACTATTAATGGGTTACCTTAATGGGTTCGTTGTATTTCTCATGCATCACCCAGAACTGCTGCAGACCAATTATTTCATGGTTTGAAGTTACTGAAACTTAAACACAATACTGCATACCAAAGTATTTCCATGTACCAATATGTTCACAAACATATGCTGTCATTTTTTTTAAAACTCTGATTTTAATTGATGAATATCATCAGTTTGACATGAGATCATCAACCCTGCTACATCTTCCAAACATAGAACACTTTCTTTTCAGCATAGCATTCATTTTGCTGGTCCAAGAATATGGAACAACATTTCCTTTGACATAAGAAACATACCCTCGTTCAATCAACAAAAATAAATACAGGTTGTGTGACTGTCATTACGTCACCTTTATTCACTCTTCGATTGGTTGCGGCACTGACCAATTGGGGTGTTATCACGTCTATCTGCGTCACAAAGCAACGATCCATTTCGGTGGTACGGCGTCTTTATCAAACGCTTTCCTCACCTCGTGACTCATTGTATTCTTCGATTCTGCCATTTGACAGCGGTGATTAAAATCTTGGTGATTACGGTGCGGCGTCTTTATCACACGCTTTCCTCATGACGTGGAGTATGACATGTTGTGATCAATAAAATTTCTTCCAAAAATTATAAAGTGCATTTCCAAGAATGTGCCGCAGCACATTGCCCACCGAAGGTGGATCAAGAAGGGTACTCCTGGGCAGAGAAGTGCCCACTAGTAGTTTTAAATGTCGATTAAAGTATTTTTCGATTTCTGAATAGTCTATATGACACAGTGGTGGGTGGTATTTCTTGTTTTGCACGTTGCCCACACATGTTACTCTTTACATATGACGTATTATGTTGGATGTATATTTTCTGTATATCAGCCAAGGATTGTTGTTGAGTTATATAATGTCAGTGTTGCACACATCTTGTGTTTATTGGTTGACTGATATGAATATTCCTTTTGTAACCTGGTGTTGGGTTCACGGTTAGGGAAGTGGTTTGGTGGGATCCTAGGGTCCTGAGTTCAAGCCCTGTTGGCCACTGAATTAACACCAGGGGGTTGACTCAGCCTGTCATCCTTCCGAGGTTGGTGAAATGAGTACCAGTGTAGCAGCCAAAAGGTTGCACATGAAGGGAAGGGGTATTGATGGATTTATTAAATCTGGTATTGGTGTGGCACAGGCATGATGGGCCCAATGGCCCCCTCCTGTGCAAAAATTTCCTTGCAATTTCCTTGTAGCGTATAATGGCGTTCCCTCCATAAGCTTTGTGCTTTCTGGGACATTCAATGCAAACAATTGTATGTTTGATTTAACATTATTTTGTGGAAAATAAATGTTATTTTGAATTGAATTTCAATATCTTGATAGATGTTCCCATTACCAATGATGGCATATTAGCAATACTCGAGGAGAAGAAAAAAAAAATTAATAAAGACCCCATGGGCCGAATGATAGAGAAAGGGGGAGGGAGACGGGGGCTATGCTAGTCACCTGGCAGACAATGGCCATGCACAGCCCCACATCGTTCCCGTCTCCATGTCCCGATCGCAAAAATAAATAAATTTAAATCCCACATTCTGACATCACTTTGCCACCACGAACACAAAATGCAACCAACGAGAATCATGGTGAGAAAGACGAGGTAAAGCCTTGTGCTACAGCAAGCACAAGATGATATTCAGCGCCGCCATGGTAATGATGAAGTTTAAAAAAATAAATAAAAATAAAATAATAATAATAATAATAAAAATTAAAAAAAACCAACAAAAACACCATGATTGGATCGAAGAATTCTCGACATTTGAAATTTCATGCATCCTGCCCTGTAACTAAACAAACCAGCAAATGTTGGTAAATATTGTTCAAAGTCATTCCCAATTCCTAAAAATTATGTACAAGCAAAAAAATTAGTAACATTTTTAACAACTACACAGCTGCTCGGTCAAGTCCCTTGACAGTTTATGTGAAATACAAAAATGCAAATATTTCCAAGAATCGGGTGGAGACCTGAGGAAATACGTCGCCAGATGGAGGTGTGGAGTCACCAAAAGAAAGTCATCAATGAGGCGAATGATGAACCTGAAATGCATTCACGTGTGAAAAGCACCTTGGCACGCGCAATGAAACCCTCACACAATACCATGACACATGACAATGGATTACCAGGGCAATACCAATCAGAAGGTGCGGTGTATTTTTAAGAAGCATCACCTGTTGAAAGTTACCTGTGTAGTAGCATTTCCAAAGCATCATTAAGGCTTTCAGTAACAATACTCATCAACTTGCCGACAATGCAATGAGCAATTTTCATTTATTTGTGTACGACGAGTGGCTGCTGGTTTGCATAGTTGCTGGAAGAGCAGCTGTGCTGCTGACGCGGTGCCTCCTGTAAGTTAGTGAAGGGATTCCGAATTTGCTCAAGAGACCAACGATAACTCACTTCTTCTTCAACAGAAGATACTGTGGGACCTTTAATTTCCACCAAGTGATGGCGACCACATCCATCTGAGGATCAATTGCGTCTAAACCCTAATAATACTTTAGTGATGCAATTACACCCTGCCTGTGAAGTGCTGATCTGGCAGTTTATATTCAGGCTGGGAATCAAACCTAGGCTACAGTTAAAAGGTAAGTTCTCTCTGTCTCTCTCTCGGCCCCATCCTATCGGATAAGTTGAATATAATCCCATGAGATCAGTCTCTTCAGTCAGATCAGTCTCTGAACTGCCCCTGGTAACATGGAACCCAGTGAATGCTACCTGATGATGCGTGGTCGGGTAGTTGGCGACTAAACTGACTACCCTCATTGGCTCCCCAGCAGGAAGGGTGAATGTGACCCTGAAGACCTAAAAATAATACCTGATAAAGGGCGGATGAGCTCCCTTCAGGATCCGACAGCCATCCAGTAAGAAGATGGTGTCTTCTAAAATACACCCATCTGGTTGGACCGGTTCTAAAGGTTGTAGGTTGTAGACAGCAACCACCTAGGGTGGTACCACCGCTCCGGCTTAGGAGTGTTAAAGTGGTTCCCTGGACCATATTATACTCTCTGTGTCAGGATTGCTGATCTTACTTTCCGTCTCACGCAAACAATAGCTACCGGGCGAGCTTTAGTCTTCTTTTCTCGCAAATCAACATCATACCCTCTACTTACTCATTTTCACTCCATACCTTCAGTCTCTGTTTTATTTATCTTTCCTTTCATTTCTTCAGAAACCTCCAGTTTAATATTATAAAAGTCTGAAAAGTTACGTAAAGGCCCCGAGCTCCTGGCATTATGGAGTGTGAAGAATCTCTGGTGACCCGTCTGTCTTTGCTGCCAATGAAGGGGGGAGGCTCGGGCTCAAGTAGTAGGCACATCAGTCCCTCCCAAAACCCTTGCCTTTTGAATGAACGCGACTTTAAAAAAAAAATCATTTCACCAATATTCGTGGTCTTTCTTCATATCTTTCCACTGTTGAACATCATCTTGCAAGTACCTCTTCTAATATATTGCTTCTCTCAGAGACCCAATTGTCGCATGATGTTCTCGTTAATACCTTTAACATTTCAAACTGCAACCTACACTCACGATTCCACTTCAAAGGAGGAGTCCGTGTCTATTCCAACACCAACACGCCTGCTGTACACCTTGTGGATCTCGAATCTCCAAACTTTGATGTCATTTGTCTTCACATTTGTCTCCTTGACCATCACTATTTTTTTTTCTGTTTCACTTCCTGCTCTCCCAACTCCACAAACTTTATAACTTTTTTTGACTATCTTAACTCTTGCCATGAGGCCATGACATCCTCACACCCCCCCAAGCAGAATTCCTCTATTCAGGAGACTTCAACGTACACCACAGGGAGTGCCTGAAATCTTCCCACACGGATGTTGGACGAGTTGAAGCTCTTACATTTTCCATTCTCAATGCTTTGGAGCAAATTATCAACCACCCTACCCATATCCCAGATCGTCGTAACCATGGTACCAATACTTTGGATTTGTTCTTTACCTCCAATCCGTTACATCATAGTCAAACAATTTAACCTCCAACTGGTTCTTCTGTAAACATCTTTCACAATCTCCTAAAGGTCTCTTTAGTTAACACTACTCCTTCTCCTTCAACTACTCCAATTAAACGTCAGTATTTGCATTTCAATAATGCTGACTTTTACAAAACTTATTTTCTGACTTTCCCTGGAAAGACTATTGCCTCTCCTCGGGCGATGCCTCCACCTCTGCTGAACCTGTAGCTGAGGTTATTGTTACAGGAATGGAGGCTCATATCCCCCTTCTCTTTCAAGTCTATCTCTTACCAATTATTGGTTCAATAATTCCTGCTCTGCGGCCATTCGTGCAAAGGATGCGGCTTATTGGACTTGGAAAAACTCTTCTTCCTCTGACTCGCATTCAGCTTTCATATCCGCCAGAAATCATTGCGTTATTATGTTGCAAATATGTTATTCGTGAAGCGAAGCATTCCTTTATTCAAAAGAAATGTGACAACCTCTCATCTTCCTGGTCCTTAGCTAAAAGTATCTCCAACAACTTCTGCCGCTCGACCTTTCCTTTGCTTTTCCGTTCCGATGACACTATCGCTGTCTCTCCGACCGATAAAGCAACTCTTTTTGGTTCTCTTTTCTCCTCTAACTCCCACTCTGGATGACTCCAAGGTTCCATCTCCCTCTGATGCCCCCCTCACCATTTCTCTGTCCCTCCCTGTAATCTCTTTTCATGCCGTCAAAAAAAAATACCCCTCTATCTGGACATAAGCAAGGCCTACGGGCAAGATGGCATTCCTCCCCGTGTCTTGAAGCAACGTGCTTCAGAACTTGCACCCGCACTTGCTCGTTTGTTTCGTTTTTGTTGAAAAACCCAAACTTTTCCTCTTACCTGGAAACATGCCTTAGTACAACCCATTTTAAAGAAGGGTGATCGTTCAAACCCTTTCAACTACCGTCATATTGCTCCGACTTCAACCATTTCCAAAGTCTTTGAATTTATCCTCAAGAATCTTGAATCTCACAGTCTTCTATCTGACCAGCAATATGACTTTCACAAGGCAAGATCTACGGGTGATGGGCCTGCCCAGCTAAGTCTGCCTTAAAAATACAAATAGCACAAATAGCTAAGTCTGCCTCGAAGAAATGACGAGTCCTGTTCAGATGTCGAAGATTCTTCTCCTCTGAACAGTTGCTCCAACTATATAAAGGATAGATTCGTCCTTGTATGGAGTACTGCTCTCACATCCGGGGAGGTTACAGCTCCACATACTTACTGGACAGAATTGATCTGACTTATCAACTCTCCCAATGTGACCTCAAAACTCGACCCGCTCAAATTACGCCACAAAGTAGGCTCTCTTTCTCTTTTCTACAGATATTACTTCAGTTTCTGTTCCTGAAAACTTGCTGCTTGAGTCCCCCCACCATCATCAAGACCACAAAATACTCGATAAGCCACTACATCACATAATTATTGTGTGGCCATTGGCAACTAACTACCCTAACCTTCCGCTTTTCAGAAAGCAGATTTCTTACTTCCTCAAAAACTCTTCGACTATTTTCTGTCTTCACTTTTCTATCGATGCAGTTCTTTTAATCAAGGCCTGGCCTCAATGAGGACTATATAGTCCACGAGTGGAGCCTTCAACATAAAATAATTTTGAAAAAAGTGAATTATAATTCACTTTTTGATAAGTTTTAACAAAATTTGCCCCAAAATCTTCATCTGATACAAGTCTGTACATTCAATTCAAATCTCATGGGGTCAAGTCATGAGGTCACTCCAAGCTGCCATCCATAGCTGCAGTTACTGGAAGGCAGGCTACAGGAAAAAACACATTGACTTGCATTCAACTTTTCGGCAGGTGAACGAAGTAATCGCACACACATACGTTTGCAATTTCCAGTTTTAGAGTTAAGCACAAAGCAGAGCAAGAATTTTTTTTTTTTTTAAAGACGTTCAGAAAAAAAAGGAAAGGAAGAAATAAAGAAACAAAGAAAGAAGAAAGAGGCAGGCAAGGTTTGTTTCCCATCATTAAAATGATAATATCTCAGAATCTCCTCAGCAGATGCAACATTGTTGAGAAGAGTATATTCACTGTTCACTCGACATTCAAGGAAACTTTTTAAAGGATTGCTTTTTTGATTCGTTTTTACCCATCGCGATCAATATCTGGAAAGAACTTGTGCTCCATCTCTGCATAGCAAGCACTGCAGAGGAGTGCCGAGAGTTGAGACCCTTGGGGAACCCCACAGCACTGTCGGTACATCCTGCAAGAACACCGCAAAATAAAATAAAACTAGAACGGCACTCTTCGACGTGTGCGACATCAACCAATATGCCTCCGCCTACATTATAAACACTTGTACCAAGTTTTATTTAAATCCCTTCAACTGTTCTCAAGCACCACATTTTACCCAACATAACATCGGACCTTTGACCTCTTGATGCCAAAATCTACTCAGTTCATCTTTGCATCATAATACATACTTATACCAAGTTTCGTCAAAATCCCATCACTGGTTCACAAGTTCACGATGCAACAGAATTTTTAGCCGCGTCTCGCGTAGCGAACGCTGGCTCGAAGAGAGCTCCGCGTTGTTGTTGTTGTTGTTCTTCTTCTTCTGGTGAAGACAAAACCTTTAGGACTCGGCTCTTTTATATACAGGATCCGGATCTCATTAAATACTAAACACCTGTACACATCCTCACATAGACGGTTCCTTTTGAGAGCGTCTATCATGAACTTTTAAATATATTCGGACATTTGCTTTAAAGTTTCGAAAAGGTCACGTTACTATTTAAAGATTATTCCATTTAATGCGTTGTAATTTCGTAAATACACTATTTTCTCGTCATGAACGAGGAGCCTCCATGACGGGTCTCGCTATTGGCTCCATCAAGGCACGTGACGAAATATCGGAAGTTGTTGTTATTGTGATCAAAATGCTGATGTTTTTTCGACTTTTTGTAATGAATTTTTAGTCGCGTTGCGAACACTGGCTCTAGGAGCTCCGCGTTGTTCTTCTTCTTCTGGTGAAGACAAAACCTTTATGACGCGGCTCTTGGACACATTTGGCCTTGTTACCTAACGGGACCTCTGATCTTTGACCTCTTGACCCCGTAATCGAATCAGTTTATCTTTACATCATTATATATACTTGTACCAAGTTTAACTTGGATCCCTTCAGCCGTTCTTAGGTTATCAGATCAGGTTAGGTATGGGAGCATGCACAGGAGCAGCGTGTTGCCGAGTCTACTTTCCACAGGTACTCTCGGGGACTGTCTGGCCATACCCATATCTCCTTGAGATGCCAATCAACCTGCTGCAACTACGAGGCACGTGGTCGACCCATTAGCCTCCTCCACTCACCAGGCTCACTTGCTGAGAGCATCTGGTGAGCATGATCAGCATCAGGAAAACGAGCCACATGTCCATACAGCCATAGCTGACGCTCACGAACTATGCAGGTAACAAATCTCATTTGAGTCTCTCTCAGCAACCGCTCGTTGGACACAAAGTCTGACCAGCGATAGTCAAGGATTCTCCGAAGAGACCTGGTAGCAAAGGAATTAAGTCGCCATCTCAGATCCCTGGTCAGAGTCCAAGTCTCACAACCGTAGAGCAAGACTGCAAGCACCAAAGACCTGAAGACTCGGACTTTCCTCCTGCTGCATAGGTACTGACAGCATCACATCCCATGATAGTGAATCCATGACTCCCTCGGAAGACCCAGACGTCTATCGACCTCTGTCTCACAGCCAGCAGAGACATGAATATCACTGCCACTGTAAGTGAATCTCTCCATGACCTCAACATCCTCACCACAAACAGGTACAGACAGGACAGCAGCATCCAAGATGTCACCGAAAGCCTGAATATTAGCTTTGACCCATGAAACCCGTAATCCCAGCGGCTCAGAATCCTCATTCAGCACCTCGAGGGCCCCCAAAAGGTTATCCACCCACATGAGGATATATAGTCAATTCATAATTGTTCACTCAAGCAGAATCATCAGGGTGGAAGACTTGAAAGAAAAACACCAATGAAGACAATTTAGGAGCCTTTTTCACAGCTCTCCTCAAAAAAAAAAAATAATAATAATAATAATAAAGAAAATGATCTTCATCCAATACCAGAATGATCTGCAGAGTGCGTTCATCAGTATGGCCTCAGCACAAAAAAAAATGTTACAAAGATAAAATAGATAAATGAAACAAACTTGAAGTTTTAACTTGGCAGCAAATTATTGAGGAGGAAAAAAAAAGTGAAACCCTTTGAATCGGCATAAATATGATGTGTCCTCATGGCAATTAAAAATGTGATGCTTCACCCAAAACACACACATACTAATTGAAATAGATTGCAAAAAGGATTAATATATATATATATATTTGTCGTGCGCACGCTGGTTTAGACCGACCTGGACGGATAGCCAAACAGTTCTCCCTTGGAGGCGGACATGTGATCCTTGGAGATCATGGCGCATGTGGGACAGTGGCAGCAAAGGCACGGAACAGACGCGTTCATCCAGATGGAAGACAAGGGCTTATACTCAAACCCACAACAAAGAGACACAAGCAATCTTAGTAAATAGGGGTTTAATGACATAAATCAAGTTTTTTATAATAGGGATAAATCAAAATGGGATAATAATGAAACGTGAGGTGAACTAAACCAAATTTTGAGGCGCCTCCACACAGACAGTTACAAAAACAGACAAGGAGATAAGATAAAACAAAAGAAAAATCCCTCCTTTATTCTGGCACTTAGCTTCAGGTCCAAAAGTGATCTCTTATGAACTTTGGCAATCTAACCCGCGTCGTCCTGTGTGGGAAGCTCACAAAAATGGCGCCCAGCCACTCGCTGGGTGGGAAACATACAGGAGGTAGTTCAAGCGGTGATATTCAACACCAAGGCTCAGAAACCACCGTGCAGCTTCTTTTCACGATCACACTTGCCGATGCCGCTCCTCTGCAAAATGGAGTCGCCTTCTTCCCCGATGGCACAACACAAGGCTCCAAGGCACGGTCTCACACGACCCAGCCGAACAGTCAATAGCGAGCGTCGTGCTCCATCACGCGTGAAAATTCACAAAAACGAACAACAGGATTCACGCTGCCTTTTCGTTCGTGTCGAGGTGGCCAGCCAGAGCCTCGGTCTCAATCACGTTCCTCACAACCTCCCTTCACACTCCTGTTTGTGTCCCGACCGTCGATCCTGCCTCCATCCTAGTCTCTTCCCATCTCACGTCACCCCATACGAGTGGTTTGCTAGTTGTCAATCCTGGAGGCGGCTTTTCGCCTGCTCGGAAAAGTCTGGCTCAGTTGTTGTTGTTTTAAGGACACAATTCCTTTTTATCGCTGGTCTTGAAATGCAAAAACATGGGAAAATGTCACAGGGGGGCAATCGCATACTGCGAGAAATTAGCCTTGCCTTAGATTCTACCCAATGCAACACAGCACTACCCCCCCCCCCCTTCGCGTGGTGACATGCAACACTTAAGCTCACAGTTTCCCTACTTAATTTACATCAAGATGTCTCCTACACGTCCACGGACCATGCTACCATACACAATCCTACCTTTACTATGAAATTCCTCCATCGACCCCACAAACAACAATATCAACAGATATACACTGACAACTGTGAAAACAAAAAAAGAGCAGGAAGGTCTTAAAAGAAAAAAGAAAAAAAAAGAGTTGGACAGATTGGGAATAGACAAAGAAGGCTCTTTGGAATGGCTAAGAAGAGGTCAGCTCAACTAGGATGGAGAAAGAATCATCATAAATGCCCAAGACCAGGAACACTATACCATTGTCTTTTAGAAAATGGCAGGAATGAGTCAATCAGACAAGTATTGATTTTGCCAGGTAGAAACACAATGTATGAGTCACTTCCTATCGGGATGTAAAAAGACTCATGTCAGAACAGCTGTACACACAAAGGCAAAACAAGGTATGTGGCGTAATCCACTGGAACATCTGCAAAAGTCTCAATATCCTAGTTCAAGGAAACTCAGGAAACATGACCCAAAACAAGCAAGTAACACTCGTGTACAACTTAATGATCCCGTCGAGCGTGAATATAGAAAACAAAGCATTGTGACTTGATATAATACTGAGGTACAAAAAGGAAAGGAAGGCCAATTGAGTTGTCAGTACTCAGAGATTTTGGCCTCAGCAACATAGAAATCAAAAAAATTACTTAACACTAAGATCTCAAAGATGAAGTGAAAGGAAGCCTGGAAGCTGAAGAGTGCCAAAATTGTACCTGTGATTATTGGAGTAACGGGAATGATAAAAAAGAACCTTACAAAGATCTTAAAAAAAACATCCCTGGGAATATTACTACAAACAAGCTGAAGTTGGTAATCAGGGCTTGATGATGATACTTGAAAGAGTCCTCGGAACAAAACTTTGAGAACAAGAAAACTTCACAACTTGGTCCATGAATCAAAATCCCTTACTGAAACGGGGGTGGATACTTCGAGACCTGGAAGGACTCCGTTCCACCTTTTGAAATCTGCATATGAAGATAACAACCAACACACACAGAATGCAGAAATGCATGCGTCACAGGTAGGGTCTGGTGATATATAGATATACCGGTTATACCGCCAGAATATAAATCAGTATATCACCAAAAATGGAAGAAAGGTGTTTACAATTTTAAAATACGGTACATTGTATAAAAAGCTTCGATGCACTCAGCGTCTCGGCTACCCCTGGAACAGTGAAATGTATGACGTCAAGACGTACCAGAAAGTAAGTACAGTAGATTTTAACTTTTAACCTTCAGCACCCGAGCTCCGTACAAGCAATCACGTTTTTCTTTTCCCTAATGGCAGTTTTAAAAGCAATTGACAATTGATTATTTTATATGAATCGGGTGTGCTTTAGAAAGCCTGTGCCGATTATTGACACGGCGATCCGCGATAGTCCTACCAGGATGCTATTCATACCAGTACAAAGCGATACCAGTAAAGTCATACCGGTACAACAGTAACACTGGTACGGCGATCCATGATAGTCATCGCAATGAATACCGGCCTGTGCCGATTACCAATACTGATCTCGCTTTAAAACAAAATAATTTTTAATACAAGTTGAAGTTGGAAGTGAAATAACCATTCTCATCATCGGGAAAAAGCCCCGTGTGGGAGTTCTTTGAAAAATGACCGTGTACGTCATATATGAATACGTAATGGGCCATTGGACCACTATGTATTTTTGGAACCCGCTTGGAAAAAAAATATATACATCTATATTTTCAAATTCAGATTATATTTTCAAATCAAACCGGTATATCGAGATTGTAAAAAAATCGATACCGATGAAGCCTAGTCACAGGTTAAAAGGCTGCCCAGGATAGCAAATTTAGATTTGGTCCTTCAGACAATAAATCGGCTTCTGGAAGAAAAAAAAAAACAAAAAACCAATACATTTTCTTTGTGTCTCACATTCGATTAAGAAAAAGCTTTCAACTGTAAAGTGCATTTAAGAAGTGAAAAGATTATTTTTCCGTCGTTCAATCCTTGAATTGAACATACTTCTGACCAATGGAAATCACCGTGTTGTACATTTTCTGGAAGCATGCGAATAGGTCACTCGAGCTCTTCTCCTCATGCAATGCCTGAACAAAACAACCTCCATAAGCATTCAACAATACAGAACAGACAAGATGAAAAAAAAGAAGAATCTGATTCTGTTATTAACTGAAGACTGTTATTTTTAAAGAGAGGCAACAACCTTCTTGCCAAGTTGAAAATCTTAATGCTACGACTTAACTTTTAGGGACAATGTTAACAAACAAGTGATCATAAAGCGTCTACAAATATCCAAAAAACATATATATACTAGCGATACCTGTGCACATGCATGGAATAGCAGTACAACATAGCTGGTAGCAGACGACAGACCATACACGGGGAATGACAAAAATACGCATTGTGCAAAATGCAAGTGGTACTATGGAACGCCAAGACTTCCCAAACATTGTCGGCATGTCCGCTAAGTGCCACAGCAATTTCATAGGGATCGTGTGACGGCGAGCCGAGTTTTTAGTGTGCAAGCTTGGTATTATAATAGAGGTATAGAAATTGGCAAGAGACAGACAGACAGAGACAGACAGAAACCGAAAGAAATTGAGGAGAAGGGGTATGTGGGGTATGGAGGGGATGAAGGGGAAATAAAGGAAAGGGAGTTTATGAGATTGACAGGAGTAACAATGGGGAAGGAGGATCAAAATACTGCAATTTTGCTGATACAACAAATACAAGAACCTTTAACAAGCGAAAAAAAATAACTTGCCTGCTCCACCACGATGGCATTTCTCAAGGATGTACGAACCTGAAGGTCTGAGACAAACTGCTTTATAATGGGCAGGAAGTCTTTTAGAGTTGACACCTGCCAGGGCATGACAGAATTAAATATTGCCTTGGAGAATTGCAATCCCTTCCCCAACCCTTTTGAAAATATTTCTTTTTAAAAACACATTTTCTTTTTTCCAAATACGTCACAACTTTGTGCAGCTGTAGTTAGTTATTTGTCACTATAATGCTGTCTGGTTTAAAAACAATAATCAATGAGCAACAGAAAAAAAAATTTTTCAAGTTTAAATAAAATAAAATAAATACCAGTTGCATCATTGCATCATTGCTACTGGTTGCATCATTGTTTAGGAGCATGGCTGTGCTGCAGATGCAGTGCTCCCTGTAAGCCGGTACTCATTTTGATGACCTCGGAAGGATGATAGGCTGAGTGAACCCACCTGGTATTAATTAAACGACAAAATTAGCACTTGGTTTTAATTCGACTTGCTTGAACTCAAGACCCTGAGATGTTAAGCCAGCCACCTTAACTGTTAAGCCAATACCAGGCTGATGCCATTTTGAAAAGGTCAAAACATTTTTGCTTCCTATCGTATGATTCAAAGCAACATGGATCATCACGTGATAAATGACGAGCTATTTATGTTGAGCATAACTCTGAAGATATAAACTGGGTTTGCAATTACCAAGTAGACATTGCTCTTCTTAATATGCACCTCAGTGAACCCACAAGACAACCCTGCACTTGTTTGCAAGCAGATCAGTTTAATGGCAATTTTTCTTTTTTCTAACTCTGTTCACAAAGTCACCCTCATACAAAATTGCACTTCAGCAATTAAATTGTTTTTTTTTGATGAATAAGGGTATGGGCAGCTAAATCTGTTCTTCACATGCTGATTGGATCAAGTATGGAATTTTCAGATATGGGGTTCTATAGTAACACAGCAAACAATGTTTACCATGACAGTGCTAATGATTACACTAATTGAGAATCAAAGTTAAAACTTCAGCTAATGAAAACTCAGCTACTGCACACCCACTGTGGTATACAACATAATATATTTAAACTCGTTTTATGTGACCATTGTGACAAATCAGAAGTTGCGACTTTTGAAAGACCCTGAGTATTATCATGCCATCTTTATTCTCAGCTAATGGTTCCTTGATATGCAAAAGCATTGGACAAGTCATTTTCTATGAAACTTTACAGTATATTGTGACTGCCTCTATACCTTGGTTGGCTTAGTTGACCTGCTGTTGACTTAATGGTTAGGGTGGCAGGCTTTGGATCCGAGGATCCTGAGTTCAAATCCCGCTCAGCTGTTGAATTAATATCAGGTGGGGTTAACTCGGCATGTCATCCTTCCGAGGTCGGCAAAATGAGTGGCAGCATGCTGGTATACTGTGTCGGAGTTGTGACCCGTCCAGGATTGTGCCCAATAGTCAGGAAGAATGCTTAGGCAGCACCAACGCTCTGCACAGAGAAAGGGCCCAATCTCCTCCTCTCCTCGATACCTTAATTGGTAAATATCTTTGGAAATCTTCCTTAACTACTCAACCTATGATCATTTCAATTTTTTTTTCTCCAAAATTCACGAATCAGAATTGAATTCAAAATGTCGAACTTCCTTTCAATTTGAAATCGCCAGCACGTATTATTCGCCATGGAATTATTAGCTCCCTTTGGACTTAGTTCAAAACAGTGGCTTATGGATTGGGTCTCGTCCGTCCATGTGTGCGTCTGTCCGCAGCCATATCTCGGACATGTATTGACTGATTTTGTTCAAACTTGGCAAAAAGGCAATACATGATGGTATACACAAGAACGTCATTTTGTTTCACGATTCGATCACAGATGGTCGATTGGCAACCATTTTAGTTGTAAAATCCGAATGTTGAACACGTCCTCAACCATTTCTCGGACATGCATTCACCGATCTTGTTCAAACTTGGCACAAGTACACCTCGCTTTATTTTGTGATCCGATCAAAGATGGCTGACTGGTAGACTGGCGGCCATTTTAGTTGAAAATAGATATGGACTAGCCCTTTAACTCCTTACAGCAAAATTACTAAAACCACGGGAGTAGGGTGAATATACTGGTTCTAGCTCACTTTTCCCCATGTAAATGAATGGGGGATTTTCAGCGATTCCCTTTTTTTTTCCCCTAAAAATAAACCCCCTTTTTATCCGTTTTTCCCTGCTGTGCAGGGGTTTGGCTTTTTGTGAGGCAATGTTTTATGGTCGGATGCCCTTCCTGGACGCCTCTTACAACACAGGGATATGGTACACCTATTCTAACCGGGGCATACACCGGGACCAGTATACTGGTACTCATTTCGCCGACCTCGGAAGGATGACAGGCTGAGTCAACCCCCTGGTGTTAATTCAGCAGCTGAGCGGGATTCGAACTCGGGACACTGGGATCCCAAGCCGCCACCCTAACCACTAAGCCAACACCAGGCTTTGTATATATATAACCAGGCTATCCCAAGGTATATTTATTTGTCTCCCCTTTAACCTGGGGGTTGAACAGCTCACTCATTGAACCTATAAAGATTTGTTCATTCTCAAATTCCTTCAATAGTTTAATTTTCTTTGCACAATAATCCCCATCTAAAACATTTGAATCTTTATATTTTTTAAGATACCCCTTTTGTGCCATTACGAAATGATAAACTTCTCTTAATGATCTCATCTGACCACCGCCCGAGTTGCAAATCATTTTTGTGTATAAACCACGCCATAAAAAAGTTTTGTTTCAAATGTTTTCAGTTCATGCCGTGAAAATGAGGAAGTGTTTTTTGACACGGTCGTGCTGTGTGGTTTTAGACAGTCATGCTGTGAAAAAATAGGAACTATTCTGTGAGACAAGGTCTCGTGTTTATATTTTATCTCAGAACACGAACTGAAAACATTTGAATCGAAACCATTTTAAGTATGTTTTGTAAATGATTCATACAATCGCCCAGTTATTTTCCAAGCTGTCATTTCCTGTGGCCGCACCCAATGTTTCGGGAATTTTCTCATTGTAAGCCTTATAAGTGATTCACCAGACAAAGTTTCTGCCAGACGGGATTTTCATTTTTACAACTGAGACATGGATGATCTCTCTTCCGATGAAGGCAAAAGCTTACTACAGAGTTGGTAAGTTTGTTTGGTTTTCTCTTTGAACGATGAAGCAAATGATTATTAATTAAATCATGATAATTCTGATATATATATATTTTTTTTTTTTTCCCTGACAGGGCATTGGAAGAAATTGAGTTTACGTATCACGACGTGGTTCATGAAATTAATACTCTTATTGAAGAGATCAATGATTTTAGAAGAGAATTGAAAGACATTTTCAATGAGTGGCACGAAGTCTTATCACGTCCTATCATCTCGAAGGAATTAAACCAATGGTGAGACACGTGTGTGTGTGTCTGTCTTCCTACCTACCTCTCTCTGCTCTTATTGAAGAGATCAATGATTTATAATGACCGGTCTCTGATCTCGAATGAATTAAACCAATGGTGAGACACGTGTGTCTATGTGTGTCTATGTGTGTGTGTGTGTGTGTGTGTGTGCGTGTGTGCGTGTGTCTATGTGTGTCTATGTGTGTGTGTGTGTGTGTGTGTGTGTGTGTGCGTGTGTGTGTGTGTGTGTGTGTGTGTGTGTGTGCGTGTGTGGGTGTGTGTTGCTTTCCCTGTCTGTCTGTCTCTTCATCTATACCCTTGACTTTTTTTTTTTTTTCAGCACTATCGCACAACATCAGCTGTTGAAGCAATCTTGTACAACACATGATTTTCTGGAGGTAAATATTTCTGAATTATTATTAATATCACTCTCTCTTTAGAATGTCGTCTAATGTTGGTTGCATTATTAGTTTGAACGCGGTTTTGTCAGTACACTGGAATTAATTTTATTGACCTTGAAAGGATGACAGGCTGAGTCGGCCTCCTGGTGTGTTAATTCAGTGGTCAACGAGGCTTACTCATATTACCATGTAATTATTATCCACTTTTTGTTTCAAAACAGAATATGGTGTCTGAGTTTCGAAATCACAAGACATCTGGAGAAGATTGCTGGGAAAGATTATACATTCTCGCAAATGAATATTTAATATTTTCAATATTAATAAATTATATTTGTTTTGTATACAATTACTTGATTCTGAATTACAAGAAGAGGATCAAAACATGAAGGGAGGGTAGGTGCGCCCCCCCAATGACCCATCACCCCCTCATCCCATCCCTCCCCTCCCCATGTGTGTGTGTGGGGAAGGGTGGGGGGTGGGATGAGGGAGGTGGTGGGTCAAAGGTGGGGGCGCACAGGGGGATGAGGGGGTGGGGCTTGTGTGGGAGGGGCTTGTGTGGGCGGGGCTTTGGTGGGGCTTGTGTGGGCAGGGTGTGGGTGGGGCTTGTGTGGGTGGGGCTTGTGTGGGAGGGGTTTATGTGGGCGGGGCTTCGGTGGGGCTTGTGTGGGCGGGGTGTGTGTGGGCGGGGTTTATGTGGGTGGGGCTTGTGTGGGAGGGGTTTATGTGGGTGGGGCTTATGTGGGCGGGGCTTCGGTGGGTCTTGTGTGTGCGGGGTTTATGTGGGTGGAGCTTGTGTGGGAGGGGTTTATGTGGACAGGGTTTATGTGTGTGGAGTTTTTGTGTGGAGCTTGTGTAGACAGGACTTATGTGGGAGGGGTTGATGTGGGCAGGGTTTATGTGGGCAGGGGCGAATGTGGATGAGGTTTGTGTGGATCAATGGATGGGTGGAGAGATGGGTGGATGGGTGGATGAGTGGAGCTTGTGTGGATGGGTGGATAATTTTTTAATTAAATAAACATGTTGTGTGTGGGGGAACTAATTAACTAATCACTAATTATGTGAATATGGGTGGAGCTTGTGTGTGTGGAGCTTGTGTGGAGCTTGTGTGGAGCTTGTGTGGAGCTTGTGTGGAGCTTGTGTGGAGCTTGTGTGGGGTTTGTGTGTGGTGGGGTTTGTGTGGGGTTTGTGTGGGAGGGGTTTATGTGGGTGGGGCTTGTGTGGGTGGAGTCAAAAGGGGGCGGAGTCAAAAAATTTCAATTTATTGGAGCTTGTGTGGGGTTTGTGTGTGGTGGGGTTGTGTGGGGTTTGTGTGGGTGGGACTTGTGTGGTTGGAGTCAAAAAGGGCGGAGTCAAAAAATTTCAATTTATCTTTGTCTTTTGTAATTCCTGTGAATAAAATGAACCTAAAATCTCTTCCCTTCCAAATCATATATCTTATAAGTCCAAGGAACCGTATCTATTACATCAACAATTTTAAAAAGTTCTTTCGTCCATCGTTCAGTAAAACCCTTTTCAAAATGAGATTTCCACCTATATATTCTTACGATATCACCAACTTTGAACTTAGGTTTTCTGACATTAATCTCTTTTTCATATTTTAATTTTGTAAATGTTTCTGATGGCTTCATATTCGTTGACGTGTGAATCGTGTCATTATACTTATCCACAATATCCTGAATAAAAGATAACCATTGTTGTGAACCGAGTTGTGTGAATTTTTTATATAGTCTCTCTTTTAAGGTACGATTAAAACGTTCAACAACAACTGCCTTCCCTTCATTAAAGGTACTGTATAATGTAATACTGTTATTTTTTAGAAAATTCATAAATGTCTTGTTATAAAACTCTCTACCCTCATCAGTCCACAATTTTTTAGGTTTTCTCTTACTTTTATTAAATATCTGTTGAAAAGCTAACATAAGAGTATTACCTGTTTTGTTTTTTAAAGGGACAACCCACGCATATCTACTCCTCAAATCAATAACGGTTAAAGCATACTTGTACCCCTTATCATTATTGAGTTCAATCAAATCAGCAGACCAGATATAATCTACTTCCTTGGAATAAACTTTCCTTCTCTGAAACTTTGTGAATATTGGTTTATGTAATTCATCAGCTAATTGCTCTTCAGTCTTAATGGCATCATTAGAGCCTATGAGTTTTTGAATTTCCAAGTCCAAGTTTCAATTTAGCACTAATCATCTTCTTCACGATGAACCTATCAACTTTTTCTCTCAAGGTTGGATTTTGTATCAGAGACAAATTATACAACATTTCTCTATCGGCTTCATGCTTTTCTTCCAACGTTGTGGTATTCCCATAATCAATATCGTGTCTCATGCACACTTCATCAACTCTATTGATTGGTTTACTCCAGGATTTAGGATTGTCTGCCTCATCTAATCTTTTATCCAAGTTTGTGCCTGGACCACAGAAAGAATACCCTGGAAGATGTAATTCCCCTGGTATTCCAGTAGTTGTAAATTTACTTCCTGATAAAAACTTTTGTATATCTCCTCCGAGTTTGTGTTTGGAGATAAATTGATTTTTTTTTTTGAACCACACACCGAACATATACCTTTTTGGATAACCCTGTTATTTTTACTTTTAATATATGAAATATTTTTAGTATTAGTTTTCTTTTTACATTTGAGACAATAACTCATTTATTTATGTGAAAAAGTCCTGCAGAGTGCGAAAACCTTTTTAGTTTCCAACATGCACATTTGAATCTTAATTTTTAAAACATAAAGAATCCTAAGAAATGCCTTCACTCTCTCCTCCATTTATTTAAGAAAAAACTTGAATTAAAATGAATAGCTTGACGATGTCAATAGTCTTGAAGAAAATATTGCAAATAGACTTGTCAATTCTTTGTTTTCCTCCTCGGTGGGTTGAGTTATTTTCTGTAATACCGCCAATCTTTTTGAATCTCACTGGTTTCCATATTTTGATATTTATTTTGTCTCGCTCTTTCCTCCCTCTCCTCCCTCTCTCTCTTCTCTTTTTCCTCCTTCTCTTTCTTCTCCCTCTCCTCCTTCTCTCTCTTCTCTTTTTCCTCCTTCTCTTTCTTCTCCTTTTCCTCCTTCTCTTTCTTCTCCTTCTCCTCATTCTCCTTTTCCTCCTCTTCCCTCTCTTCTTCAACTCCTTCCTCATCCCTTACTATCCTTGAATCGTTTACACCCCATAGAATATTATACATATATTCATCAGGATTTCTTGTTATTCCTGCATCGAAAATAATTTTTTTTACAACAGGAAACCAATAAAATTTCTTTTGAATTTCTAAAAGAGCCTTACCTTTTCTTAACTTTATAATTTTTTCATTATTTAACATTCTAATTAAATCTAAAGTTGTCGGTTTATCAACATCAGCATAATGCCAATCTTTTATTGAAAATACCTCATTCTTATGTTGTAGAACATATTTATTAAAATACCGAATACCCTTTTCTTGAAGGTATGCTTGGACACAGAAATGATAATTTTCTTGAAGCCTTCTTGCTGTCATTTATGTATTAGAAATATATGTTAGAATAATATTATGGCACGAAACACCTCCCCATCTTCCCATAGTTAAATCATTTTGTATTTCCTTACTTATTATATATAATCCTGTTTTTTCTGTTTTCATGAGATAAACAAGGGCAAAACCATTATTATATTTACCCTTATTAAATTCTTTTATTTGTTGTTTACTAATCGTGGACCCACAAAACTCATTCTCGATACCAAGTGGATAATATTCTTCCTTACGAGACTGATTTAATTGTTCCAGGTCTTCGAGGTTAATTTTAAATGACCAATTATACCCTAAATCATTCATATCATACCCCCATTGTTCTATTCTCATACAAACGATACGCCCTTCTTTATAAAAATTTATTTTAATTCGAACTGTGAATTCTGTATGACCTGGAGATAATATCAACACTTCTGTATCTTTGGAATACACAGCCGTTTTATTTAAGTATATATATTGTGATAAATCGCTTAATCTCACCAAGTCATTCGCGTCAGTTGGGCTTGGATAATTTTTTAATTTATAAGCATTTTTCATGTTAATATTTTTGTTTATATTATATTTATGTCGTTCAGCCTGTGCCTTTGTATAATAATTTGATAAATCAATATCCAGTTCTTGAGATACACCAAAGATAGAACCATCTTTACCAACATAAGTCATTTATATTAGATTAAAAATAATATCATAAAATTTTTTATTTTTGTTGAGTTGAAATAACACATATAGACATAATTGACCACAACACTTGGAATTTAATTCTTGGACTTGAAATGTTTGATAAACACCATTCTGTAAGAATTTTATGACTTCAACAGGTGGTGGAAGACCAAAACTATCAAAATAATATTTGTCTTGATTATTAAAAATACAAACCCAATGAGAACCGTTCCCATTATTATCTTCTAAGTTCATAATAATATTCTTTGTATGTTTCGCACATTTGTTAATTCATCTCTCATACAAATAACCACATTTTGAATTTTTAATTTCTTACAATATTTGGCAAGTTGTAAATTTGATGTTGTATTCTTTCCAAATTCTTTCAACCACTCATCAATGCTCATTTATTTATTAGAAAGATATAATCCATTACCTCTTTTCGTTAATTTTACACCTGCTTGTGCAATAGAAGAAAGCATATCTCCAACTAACAATCTCGCTTTATCAGGCAGACCTTCAAGTTTTTCAGCAAAATCTACAATTACGCCACTTCCACTAATTTGTTTCTCCAACTCTTTGTTATGTCTTTCCAATTCTTTTGAGCCTGGAGTTGAGCCTTCCTTTCGTTGGCAGTTTTCACCGCTGTTGAAATACCACCCGTCAATGCTCCAACCGCACTTAAACCAGCAAATAAAGGAATTAGAAATGGGAGAAATCCTCCACTCGTCTCTCTTATTGAATATTTTTTCAACATTGGTTTTGTCATTTTAATTTTAAGTGAGCCAGTGTCATTCAAGATTTTAACCTGTTCTCTTGTGAGCAAAACATCAATTCTTACTGCTCCTTTTCTCTGAATTGTATTAACGTTAATCGTACAAGGCTTTTGATTTTGAACACAAGATGATAGTTTATGAAGATTGATTTGATTAACATATACCCCAGTTGGTACTTTGCCACTCATTTATTTAACAAAAAATTATGTGAGACTAATCATCACACCATTATCTGTATTAATCTGCAATTCTGTTTCTTCCAAAAGCAAACAATATGTATCAACTTCTTCACTCTCTCCTCTTTCAATGTATAGGGAAGTATCCACTCGATTAGACTTTATAGTTTCCTTTTGCGCGCTCAGGTCAAACGCATAGATTGTATACAAACTTTTAAATGCTGTCATATCCAAAATAGGTTCTTTATTTCCATTACTTTCACACACCTTTTGGTAAGACTTGTATGCTTCAGCAAAATCATTTTTTTCCCAATTAATTTCCAATCTATCTCGTGGATAAAATGTTCCATCTAGAGAAACGCGAAGTTGTTTCACCTTAGCATTATCACTCAATGCATTATTCTTATCAGTCGCAGTATCACCATCTGGCTTTTTAAAAATGATCCACAGATATCGTGGCTTTCCTTCCAGAACACCCAAATTCCACGTGTAAGTAGTTTGATTGAGTTTAACGTGTTGACATCTTCTTTTGAGGTATGATACACTGAGTGGTTTCTTTGAGTTAAGTCTTCGATTCAACATCTCTTCTGTTTTAAGATTAGGAGTATATTCACTGATATACCAACTCATCTCCTCAATTACAAATTTATTCTGATCACCAAAAGCATTACCAACACCAAAAAGCAATCTATTTTCATTATCATTCCTTTGTAGTTGAAATCTAATTTTAAGACCATACAGAACTTTATCATGATCACAAAATCCAAATATACCTTTAAGAGGAACCGCCACAGTAAAACTATTTTCTGCTTTTGTATCATCATTATACGCTCCTTTCCTTTGAATATATCCAGGGTCTGTGTTTGTTCCCGTTGACATATCAGGAATAAAACCTTCGACAGACCCCTTTCCCATTCTATCACTGAATGTATAGAGTGTAAATTTTATCATTTCAGATACAGCAGAGACATAATCAACCGCTTCAACTTCTTGTGTTCCAATATACAAACGCACACTATCAAACATTTTCCAGAAGAAATCATTTACAAGTGTAGCGTTTGTGTTATTCCCAGCTTTAGTGAATTTAAATTTACACAACAAGAAACTTTCGGAGAGATTCAAATAGGTTTGTTGATTATTTATTTCAAAACTTTTTGTACCATTCGTATTCCAGTCTGTTCCAGTTATTGCATTTACCTTGAAGTAATCTTCTTTTTAGTGGAGTTTGAGATAATAATAGTATCATCCAAATCATAGATACTATCAATTGCTTCCATACTTGTATTTATTTAGGAAAAAAGATGTTAAAACTTTTGAAACCCTGATCCAAGTATTTGAATTATTTTCTGTCGTTCTTGGGGGACAACTGAGTTTTGCCTTTCTTAATTTCTTTTATTGCTTGTAATTTATGAGATTCCTTCTGAGCATCTTTTATACTCTTTACAGCACCTGCTACATTTCCCACAGCAGAAGCAGTTGAACCAATTAGATCTTTATGTTTAAGAATAGTTGAACCAATACCCATGAGAGTATCAATTATCCCATCTCCTCTAAATTGATGTCCAACACCCCTTTGTCTCTTAGGTTTATAGTATCCTCTACCAAGATACATACCTTCACCCTTGTAGTATGGGGAAAGGAACATCCCATCCCCTGTAATTATTTTATATTTTCCCAACTCGTGTTTCCTCACAATAACCATCGTATTTATTTATTGGAAAACTTCACGTAGGTGAATTCTGATGGATATAACTTCTCCATTAAAAGAAATCACACGATTATCTTGGTCGGTTATCCTAAAATTTACTCTGTGTATGGTTTTTCCTGACACAGGTAGATAAACCAAATTTTTGGGTTCCATATTGAATTTATAACCAATTGGGGTTGAGTATGCACTGAATGAAAATATTGTATTTGTTTTTTTTCCATCATTATAAGCACCATCAATCAAATCACAGTGAATTAACACCGAATTTATTCCTGAGGATATTTGAATGACATTATCACTGTAAAACGTCCCATTAGTTTCAATCTTTTTGAGGAGAAACCCAATAACTCTCTAAATGAATTATCAATTGTGAAATCAACCTTGTAGTTATTTTTAACTTTAATCGTTGATTTTGAAGTATGTTTTTGAATGTTTATAACAATATTTTTTGGTTCATCACCCTGTTCTTTCATAAGACGAGCAATTTCGGAAGATATTTGAGAAATCTCATATGCTCCGGGTGAGACTGTTATCGCTTTGTATCCACTTCCGGGATTATAACTAAACTTGTCATTTTTATCAGTTATATTAAATAAGGTATTATAAGTTTCCATGGACAATAAAGATGCCTCATATTCTTTTGTTGTGTCAAGTTGTAGTGGGTATGGGAATGAAGATGTGTGGTCGCTTGTTGTGAAATTGAAACTAAGGATTGTGCTTCTCATCTTATTTAATATGAGATAAAATGTCTTTATATTGATATTTATTAATTATTTTCATGTTCATCAACTGGTCTAAAATGGCTGATGCTTCATTAAAACAATTGTTATTTCCAGCCTTCTGACTGCCTAACAACAATAACAGTCTATTAACTAATTGCGATGGGTCATTTGGAAGAAAACTAACACCTGAACCAAGGATACTTAAAGCCTGAATAATGTGTTTCTCCTTCTCATTCTTCCTACTTTTACCAGAAAGAATAACCTTATAATTTAGAGTGTTCAGCAAATCAATATATACTCTATCATCATTATTTTCCATATCCAATGGTTTATCAATATACTTTGATTCATCCTTCACAGTTGAACCTTGTCTTCCATCTTTTGTGAGAAGAAACATTAATCTCGGAGTTAGTTTAACAGGGGGTTGAGCAGAACTTAAGAACCTTAATTCATCATTAAATATCAATACCTTTTCTTGAACAAGATGAAATATTGCTGGTTGTTCTGTTGGAATGAGTCCTGCTTTGGTTTTTGAATCCGCTGAATATTCATTGTTTTGAACAGCATTCACAATATAATCAGGGGGTTGATTAATCTCTTCCAGTTGTTGAAATAAACCTTCATCATGTTCTAATTCTCCAATATGCTCTAATTCTTCCTCCGTCATTTGACTGAAATCTTTTAACATTTGGAGCTTTCTGGGAGTATATTCTACTGTGGGAACTGTGGAAACATCTTTCATTTTTTCTTGGGAAGTTTTTAAAAGTGGTTTAAAAAATTTCTCTTGTTTTCTTTCAAATGCTTCTTCGCCCGTTAGTTTCTGTCTGCGTTTCTTCTTTATGTCTTCCTGTTGTTTTACAACTTTTGAAACCAACTCTTGATGTTCCTTAAATCTTCTTGCTCTTTCTTTTACATCCATTTATTTATTGTAAAATATCATTTAATGAATTGTAAAGATCAACAGGGAAATTTTCCTTTTCTTCATCATTCAAGTAGATGTGTTCAAATAAATCCTTTTCTTTAAATATTTCATCAAATTCTTTATTAACATTAATGCGAGTTGTAATTTCTTCTTCACTAATACTTGCATCTCTGCTTTTCATACGTTTGCGTTGAGTTTCTTCATCAACATCAAAACCGAATGATAAAATCTTCACTCCACTCAGATGTTTAATAATTTGTCTCGTTCCTTCTGGATTAGTTTCTAATATCCCAACACCACCAGATTTTAGTTTCCTTAACTCACTCTTACAATGTGAATATTTTGTTGTACCAAGAGAAACCTCCTCAAACATTTGACCTTCATTCCTCAATCGCATATGTTCCTCCACTGAAATATAGTGATAATCTTCACCTTTTACTTCTCCAGGTCTTATTGCTCTAGTTGTTGTTGATACAATGCGTATCACGGGGTGTTTTTTAAGTAAATTTACAATATTCTCATTTGTACTACACAAGAACCTTGATTTATGAAAGTTTTTTCCAGAAGCAGATTTACCCACAAGATTTATAATAATAGTTGTCATTTATATATGTAATTGTTTATAAAACAAAAAATATATCCCTTAATATCTCATCTTGTTTCACAACAATATATTTATATTTTTCAGTCGTGTGCTTCATATAATCCTCAAATTTCTTTTTACTACATAATGTAGAACAATTATCTCTCCAAAAATTATTGATATCTATTGAATTTAACTTGAATAAAATAAAAGTATTAGCATTGTTTCTGATGGAACGACGAGGAAGTTGAAAGTACGATTGACTAAGATAAATACAATTACAAGAAGAATGTCTCCCTCTTGTGTAGTAGCTGTCCATTACTGTTTGGTTTCTCTCATTAACACAATCATCAAAGATAACGAGGTTCTTTTTGATTTATCCAAATCTTGGGGAGACGGTATATCATCCGTATTATCACTAAGAATACAAGTTATAGGATTTGATTTCTTTTTACATCTCTGTGTATCACAAAATAGTTGAATTATATCTTCAATGTTATAATCATTTAGGTTTTTTTGACGTTTAAATAAACCGATTATATCTTCTTTTTGAAGACCAGCATTAAAACCTTGTGAGAGTAGTTGATACTCTGGTTGAAAACTCGACTTTGTGAAAATTATTAAATTGTCATAATCTAAAAAGTTGGGAGTGAGGAGCATTTTTAAAAGTAAGCAGGTTTTTCCACATCCACTTGAACCAACTATGAGACATCTTAATGAATTTGGGAGATTTTTATGGTTGTTAAATTTTATCTTATTTTCCCAAATAGGTAAAAAATCATTCATTTATATATTTGAAAAACAGGTTATTTAATTTATTATTGGCTTTTTTAGAAACTCTATATTTTATCCTAAGTTCAGGTTTAATTTCAAGATAATCCATTATTTTATTTATACAATATCTTGTGTTGATATTTCCCTGAAAATTACATCCATGAATAATATACAACAACAATCCTTTGAACATTTCTCTTATACGTTCAGTTTCTTCCCTTGTAAGGAAAGGTGTGTTATCATCCTCATACTTTACATTCATTTCTCTAATCAATCTTGTAAAGTAATTCATTTTTGGTGTAAATCTAAAAGAATTATTTTCCTTTTTATATTTTTTATTATCATTAATTAGAAGATAATCACAGAATATACATTGTTTATAGGCTTTTGACTCTGTGTTTAATCCCCGTCTTTCACACGCAGGACAATTCTCAAATTTGTCATATGGAGAATCAGGAAAGTCTAGCATATTTATAAAGTAAAACTTTACTTAAACTGAAATTCATCTATACTTTCAGTTGTATATTACCATCGATATCGATATACTTTTTTCATTATCAGATTCAACGACAACATTTTTTATATTAAAGGTAATTTTAAAATTATCGTTAACTACTATTGAACGAAATGTCATTTCACCTGATATATTAACATCCTTTATTTCATCAGGATTTACATCTTTAGGGTTGTTGAAAAAAATACAAATTTCTCCTTGCATATTACAGATGGTCTTATCTTTTCTTTCTAAAGCTTCATCCATAAGGTTTTTGTTCTTTGATACTTTTTCTTGTTTCATTGCTTTTTCTAGTTTTGAATATATTACTAGAAGGAGAGGAGAAACTTTTGTTAGAGATACTTTAATTGATGTTCTACCAGGTATACTAAAGGCCCTTCCACTGAAGGAAATTGAAGAACTCATATTATTTACCATAATAGTTTTTATCCAATAGTTGTTATATTTATCTTTGTTCAATTTTACATCCTTGACATATTTCTCAGTATCTTTAACAGATGAAGAGATTGATTGAAACTTGTCTTTTGTGTCTTGAAACATTGTATTTATTAAGTGAAAAAGTTGGAGGATAAAATGGTTTTAAGCACAGATTCACCTTGTAAAACAAACGAAATTTTCATCAAGAAAATTTTAGTTTAAGCAAAGTTTTATTCTATAAATATGGTGAATACAACGTACTGCGATGTTTGTAATCACGAATATAAACATTATAGAAAACACCTCCGAACCAACAAACACACATTTAATCTGTTTCATAAAATATCTCCTCTTGAGTTGGAAAGAAAACATTGTGATATCTGTTCAAAGGATGTTTTGAAGAGTAGTTATAATAAACATCTTCAATCACAAAAACACAAGAAAAATGAGTTTAAAGTAAAGGGAGACTATTATATTGAAAACACTGATGGGGCATTTAAAGGGCATATAAAAATAAGGATTTTTCAATTTGGAGAACCCGGTCCATCATCAATAGCTGAATCAATTGAAATAGTGAAACCCGATGTTGAAAAATTTATTAAAAAGACATTAAAAGAAATGAAAACTTTAAAGTTTTATATGGGAGTGAAAATGAATATGAAAAGACAAGATGAAGAACAAACTCCTTATATGAGAACAGATCTTCATTTTATAACATCATTTCAAGATTTTTTGAATAGTGGGGTTTATGAAGAACTATCAAGACAAGAGGAGGATGTTGATAATACAGTGGTAGGAAGTGGATTCAATATTAAAAAATCATCTTTTTAGATATACACATTCTAAAATCAAACCCTCTTAAAGCTTCTTCTTATATTGAATTACCAAAAGAAATAAAACTAAAGAAGGCAGTTGTTAATATTAAGAACAATGATAATAAATGTTTTCTCTGGTCTGTTCTTGCTCACTTACATCCACCAAAATGTAATTCAGAAAGAGTAAAACAATATATGAAATATGAGAATACCTTGGACATTAAAGATTTTAAATTCCCAATGCCACTAACAGATATTCCTAAATTTGAGAAAAAGAATAATCTTTCTATTAATGTATATGGATTAACGGATACAAACAAAGTTCAAATATTAAAAATTTCAAACAACTATAAAAATGAAGAAACACACATTGATCTTTTATATTTTAGTGTTGGAAAGAATTCACATTACACATACATCAATAATTTATCAAGATTAATCTCTTCTCAGGTATTCAGAACAGCAAACAAAATATATCCTTGTAAGCGATGTCTTAATTCATTTCATACAAAAGAACGATTAGAACAACATTCAAAATATTGTAGTAATCATAAATCAGCTGTAATTACAATGCCTAAACCTGGTGAAAAGATTTCTTTTGAAGATTATAATAAATCTATCATGCACCCATTTGTGATATACGCTGATTTTGAGTGTATCCTTAAAAAGATAAATACTGCTTCTCCTAATCCAAAAGAACCATATACAAATAAATATCAAAAACATATTCCTTGTGGTTTCTGTTATTATATCAAATCATCTGTTGGAGAAAAGTATAACAAACTTGAACATTATCGTGGAAAAAATGCTTCACAAGAGTTTGTAAAACGATTAGAAAAGGATTGTATAAGACTCACTAAATTAATGAAAGAAACAAATGAACCGATGAAATTAACCAAAGAAGAAAAATTAGAATTTAGAATGAACAATATCTGTCATATTTGTGAGGGGGAAATTAAGGAGTCTAAAGTTAGAGACCATTGTCATCTTACTGGTAAATATAGAGGTCCCGCTCATTCCTGTTGTAATCTTAATTATAAATTACCTTCTTTTATTCCAGTCTTTCTTCACAACAGCGCCAACTATGATACACATCTATTTATAAATGAACTTTCAAAAACACCAGGGAATATTTCTGCCATAACAAACACAAGTCAAAAGTATATTTCATTTTCAAAAATGATATTCACAAAACCTTTAACTCGTATTAGGTTTCTAGATTCTTACAAGTTTATGGGAACACCACTAGCCTACCTCGCATCAAATCTAAACTCCACGGACTCTTTTCCAAATCTTAATTCATTCTTTCCAAAAGAGGAAATTCTCACTAAAGAGGAAATTCAGATTAAAGAGAGAATTCAAAGTAAAGAGGAAACTGTAATTAATGAAGAAATTCTAACTGAAGATGAAATTCTAATCATAAAGAAAATTCGAACAATGAATGAAATTCTAACTAAAGAGGAAATTCTGATTAAAGATGAAATTCTGATTAAAGAAGGAATTCTTACGAGAGAGGAAATTCAAACAAGGAATGAAATTCAAAGTAAAGAGAAAATTCTTACAAGTAAGGGAATTTATCCTTATGATTATATGGATTCATTTATGAGATTTAAAGAAACACAACTTCCATCAAAAGAAAGTTTCTATAATAACCTTTATGAAGAAGAGATAAGTGATAAGGAATATAAACACGCACAAGAAATATGGAAATTATTTAAGATAAAGAACCTTGGAGAATATCACGATTTATATCTAAAAACAGATGTTTTATTGTTAGCTGATGTGTTTGAGGCTTTTAGAACACTCTGTCATAATAAAAATTGTTATGGATTAGACCCTGCCCACTATTTCACAGCTCCTGGTTTAGCTTGGAGTGCAATGTTGAAAATGACAAAACAAGATATAGATTTAATCAGTGATGTTGATATGCTTTTGATGATTGAGAAGTCCAAGAGAGGTGGAATATCACAAGTATGTTCAAAAGGATATGCGAAAGCAAATAATAAATATCTCCCAAATTATGATAGTGAAAAAGATAGTAATTATTTGATGTATTTTGATGCTAATAATTTGTATGGATGGGCAATGTCTCAATCTCTACCTTATGGTAAATTAGAGTGGGTGGAAGAAAAGGATTATGAAAAGGCTTTGATGAATATTGTTATTTCTTCTCAAGAGGAATTGAATGACGAAGAAGAAGGTTATTATTTTGAAGTTGATTTGAGGTACCCGAGTGTTCTTCATAATAAGCATAAAGACCTTCCTTTTGCATGTGAGAAAGAAACCCCAAAGAAAGAATGGTTCAGTGATTATCATAAAAGTTTTAATATTAAAGGCAAATCAACAGAAAAGTTATTAACAACATTCTATGATAAAGAGGGATATGTTTTACATCAGAGAAGCTTAAAACAGTTTTTGAGAGAAGGATTGAGAGTAGCTAAAATTCATAGAGTTTTAAAATTTAAACAAAGTCCTTGGGTGAAAAAGTATATTCAATTCAATACAGATATGAGAGCAAATACAAAAGTAAAATTTGAAGGGGACTTTTATAAATTAATGAATAATGCTGTATTTGGAAAGACTATGGAAAATGTTAGAAACAGGCAAAACATTAGATTCGCAACATCTTGGAAAGAAGCTTCGAGATTGATAAATAAACCAAGTTTTGAGAGAGAAGAGGTTTTTTCAGAGAACTTTTCTGCAATTCATATGAAAAAGGAAAGTATTGTAATGGATAAACCAATTTATATTGGAACAGCAGTTCTTGATTTATCAAAGATATTGATGTATGATTATTTGTATAATGACTTAAAGAAAGAGTATGGTGAAAATGTTTCATTGTTGTATATGGACACTGATAGTTTTATCCTAGATATAAAAACTGATGATGTTTATGAAGATATGAAGAAAAATATTGGAGTATATGATACAAGTAATTTCAGCAAGAAGAGTGAGTTATTTTCCAAAAAGAATGAAAAGGTTATTGGTAAGTTTAAGGATGAGTTGGGTGGAAAAGTAATGAGTGAGTTTATTGGATTGAGAGCAAAGGCATATGCTTATAAGTATGGTGATCAGATTGATAAGAGGTTAAAGGGAATAAAGAAATATGTAATAAAGAAATCAATAACTTTTAGAAATTATTATAATTGTTTGATGAATAAGAAAGAAGAATACAGGAAAATGAATACAATAAGAAGTTATAAACATAACATATATAGTGAAGAAGTAAATAAAAAGGCATTAGGAGCCTTTGATGATAAGAGATTTATTTTAGATAATGGAATAGATTGTGTTCCATATGGATATTGTATGATAGAGTGTATAAAATAGATTGCGTTTTAACGATGGGAAGATGGGTTAGGGTTTTTAAGGGCTACCGCCGCTTTTTCACAATATATAAATGGTTAAACCAAGTATTAATCAAACTAAAGAGTGGAGAAAATCTCAGTCTTGGTATATAAATGGAAAACATAATGAATGTGAAAAATATCAAATAAGTCTTATTGAAAAAATAACTAAAACAAAGGTAAATAAAACAAATAAGCGAATCAATTTAAAAAGTAGTACGTTAGAGGATGTAAAGATAAAATGAATATCCTTGAATGGACTGAAAACTTTGATGGTTATCAATTGAACAATGAAAAAACAATTTACTATAATCTCAAAATGATATGTGGCTCAGGAGGTGGTCAGATGAGATCATTAAGAGAAGTTTATCATTTCGTAATGGCACAAAAGGGGTATCTTAAAAAATATAAAGATTCAAATGTTTTGTTTGTCAATATTTTAGATGGGGATTATTGTGCAAAGAAAATTAAACTATTGAAGGAATTTGAGAATGAACAAATCTTTATAGGTTCAATGAGTGAGCTGTTCAACCCCCAGGTTAAAGGGGAGACAAATAAATATACCTTGGGATAGCCTGGTTATATATATACAAAGCCTGGTGTTGGCTTAGTGGTTAGGGTGGCGGCTTGGGATCCCAGTGTCCCGAGTTCGAATCCCGCTCAGCTGCTGAATTAACACCAGGGGGTTGACTCAGCCTGTCATCCTTCCGAGGTCGGCGAAATGAGTACCAGTATACTGGTCCCGGTGTATGCCCCGGTTAGAATAGGTGTACCATATCCCTGTGTTGTAAGAGGCGTCCAGGAAGGGCATCCGACCATAAAACATTGCCTCACAAAAAGCCAAACCCCTGCACAGCAGGGAAAAACGGATAAAAAGGGGGTTTATTTTTAGGGGAAAAAAAAAGGGAATCGCTGAAAATCCCCCATTCATTTACAGGTGGAAAAGTGAGCTAGAACCAGTATATTCACCCTACTCACGGGGGCTCTGACATGTTATGTCTTTTTCTCCTTGTTAAACACCTGTGTTGGCATTTAATAACTCCATACCTGCTAACAGGTATTAAATACCTGTATGAAATACCATGATGTGGCACATATCCAACTGTCATCAACAACACAACTTAGCAGCCATATACAAGGTATTGTGCAGTTGAAAACAAACTAACAAATATCTCTGTGAAAATTGTAAACTCACATTCTGCGTGAAAGAACGACGTAGTGATCCTTGGCTCGTTGCCCAAATTGATGCATAACGACGTTTTAAGTATGTATTGTGTTTTCCAGATTCCAGCAGGTTAGAAACAACCTCAAAAACCTTCTGCCGAGGGATTGAATCGTAGGCACCTTCCACATCCACCTTAAAAAAAATAAAATAAAGAAGAAGAATATGCGATAAGAGACAATGAATCAGGTTGTATGATTTTAGAAGGTAGACCTGTTTCCTACCATCGTTTCCCGAGTAGACCATCACCTGTTTCACCTGGTATTAACATTATGTATTCACTTTTTATATTGCATTATGACTTACAAAGACAACAGCCTGGAGAATTAAAAGATCCAGGTATGGGAAAAATCCATCCATAACTTTAATGACCGTAAAGTAATTGCAGGCATCTACTTCATATATTCACACAACCTGCTGCTAATAAATAAGTTTATCCTATTATGCTAAATATATATATATATATATATATATATATATATATATATATATATATATATATATATATATATATATATATACACACTCGGATAGAAGGTAAGATTCCTTGGAGAAAAGAACTGCAGGATTAGCCCTGAATTAAATTCCTTGTGCAATCGTGTATCATAAAATATGTTCGCTACACTAACAACAGGGTATTATGCCAGGACAGAAAACACCCACCCACAGAAAAGAGAAAAA
Organism: Eptatretus burgeri; assembly: GCF_056783735.1. Lineage (NCBI taxonomy): Eukaryota > Metazoa > Chordata > Myxini > Myxiniformes > Myxinidae > Eptatretus > Eptatretus burgeri. The sequence continues at coordinate 47,013,435 of NC_140967.1, forward strand.
GAGCCCACTATCCTATTTGTGATATTGATGTCAAAGATGTTATGACATCATAATCAAGAGTGGACCTCTGGACACGTAACTTAACAGATAGTCCAAGTCCTCCCATCATTATTGGTCAAACTTCGGGATACAAACCCTTGCTTCATGAGGCCACATTCTGATCTATACCACAAGTTGTATTTAAGTGGCATCCTCATGCCTAACCCTAATCGTGTTAGTTTCTGGGACAATCATATATAATCTTGGAAGTAATTAAGAGAATTACAAAAAAAAAGGTAAGTTCTCCTCAAAGGACATCCAAATCCGTCCATAACTTTTTGAGATATCATCCTATATATTGTTTTTGGCCCTATATCTCTCAATGGTGAAGAAACACTTAAAAAAAAAATTATAGGAACCAGATATTCACAAAAAAATCTAATCAATTGGTCCTTGTCAGACACCCAACCTGTCCACCAAGTTTCATTTGAATCTGTCCACAACTTTTTGAGATATCCTATTCACACACAGACAGACAGGAGTGAAAATATAACCTCCATCGACCTTCAGTGGTGGAGGTAAAAAGTGGGAATGTGTACGGCTGGATATTCAATAATGACATGAAAGGGGAAAATAAAAATCAGACTTTCATTTATGCACATGATCGCAGGAACATCAAAAAGTATGGGCAAACTGGGGCACATGTCCAAAGCCCGCAGCGAAAGAAGGGACTCCAGCAGTCTTGTGCACAAAAAAATAAATCGGCAAACAACTATATACCCGATGTATAACGAATATGACGTATGTGTACTTAGCATACATGATAGAAATCATTCATTTAAAATATATATAAAATATTATTCAATAGTGGGCCAAAACAGTAACTGTGAACCCAGCTCCCTTCTCTTCCCCTCACACCCTCATTCCCCCATCGCCACCCCTTCTCCACTCCCTCAAACATTAATAATGACAATTCAAATGTCATCCACGACTTCAAGCAATTTTTGAAATTGGAACAATACATGTAGATTTTTTTTTCTATGAGCATTAGGTTGTGTTTGAATTCACCATAAAATTTTAAAAGACAATAATTATTAATTATATCCAACCATAAAATTGTTGGGCCCCCAAAAATTCAATGTGCTCATCGGCTTCGAAAGTCATCAAGATAGTTTTGCAGGATTGTAAAATGGCAGTCATATGTCGACATCCCTCGGTATCACACGATTCTCCTTTAACACCGATCTCCCACAGGAAAGCACAAATCCACAAAAATAAAATGTAGACGTTAACTCGAGCATTATTAACATACTTGACTAAATTTATGCAAAATACAATTTGAGTTATCATCAAATATAATCCAGAGTATACATTTAAATCAAGTGTACAAAACGGTGCGGACAATAAAGGACATCCTGGTGGCTGCCATTCTGACAGGGTGAACACCTGTGTGATGGAGGACCGTCACATAAAACGAGGAGAATTTGTTGTTACTGTGAGCATGGAATCAAAATCCACCAGCTTCTGGGTTTGCATAGTGTGTGGAAGTGCAACTTTCATGAGAACCATCTTTATAGCTGAACATCACATACAAAAACACCCTTCCCTCAACCTCCTCTTCATGAAGTCACACCTTCACAAAGTAGAGGGGTTTCTGACTACCAATGTTACGCCAGTGCGTGGCGAAGTCACGCCATCGGCAGAACACTGCATCCAGACCAAGTACAGAGGATCCCAAAAGCTCAGGTCTCTGTGCGACTTTATAGTTCAGAATGTCGAACAGCGATTGGATCTGGTATTTCAGAATGCTGGCCTGCAGAGCAAGAGCAATAAAGCATGCATTTCAGCAGAACCATAGACGTTCTAACAAATCTTTTAAGAAAAAAAAAAGTACCAAGAATAGTTATGAAAGTTTTCTGATAGAAGTTAAAATATAGCAAATCAGCTTTGTCTAAAACAAGTTGACGATGACAAAATAACAAAGTGCTGAAATCGAAATAAAATCAAGTCAATTCAATTTCTGGACAAATAATCTTAGTCTTGCCATGACACTTTTTGTAATTTCAGTTTCATTTGACTTATTTATGCCAAGAGATAATATTGAGATAATCAGAATTCATTCCATTGATACGTGTACCAAAGAGTGTCGGTTATGCCAAAGCAATTATTTTGTCTGGAGTTACAATCCTGGATGAGTTGCCACTCTGATGCAGCATACTCGACTGAGGGTGCAGGGATTTGGAATTTGGCCAGGGTGGCGGTGATAGCTGAAATCTCAACAACTCTTCATGAAGGACACCATAGAATATTTAACATCAACTAATGCTATCAGACAGGATACTGGTTTAACGTCCATGTGATGGATGGCACACACATTGATGCCTTGCTCTGCTCTGCAAAACGCCAGTGTTTACATCCCAAACCCACCTCCTTCAAATTCCCTGCTTTCCTTCCTGAAAGTCCCTGTTGTGTCCATCTTGTTACTCCATGTACCACACCCCATCCCTCTCCATTCAACAGATCTCCTGTCTCTGTTCCCCACTGTTTTGTGCTTCCCTCTCCTCTGGTCTCCTGCTCCCCTCGATATACGTTTTGTGTTAGCACCGATACGAGCCCTGATATTGTATGTAAAAATTTTATTTTTTTTAAAAAGGAGTGGCACTTTACAGCTGGGTTTGGATTCAAGCTCAGGATAGACAGCTCAGGTGAGTGTGCAGTACATACGTCTTACTTGAGGCTATCCTGCCAGTCTCTCATCAGAATAGGAAAACATTATAAATTCAAGCACCATGAAAATGTAGACCTCCATTATTTTTTACATCTATAAAAATAAGTGGTTCTCAAAAACATGTCCATCTGCCTTCCCAATGATGAAACACTTAAAGCAGCCAGATCAATCAAAATTAGCAATCCTGATGTGCTAGTACTGGAGCTGTAGTATTGAAGGAGGCATTATTTTACAAAATACTCAGAAGACACAAAAACAAAATAGACAACAAAAGTCATAGTGGGTTACCTTCTTGTTAAGCCGTTTGGCTGTTACCGGTGACTTTAATATTGGTCGAAAACCTTTTCTTTTGGGCACAAACCGAAGTCGAGAAACTTCTGGGTGTCCTGCTCTTGTCATAGCTTCCCACTCCTCCACTGCAATCGGCTTCAGCATTCCTTTTGATAGGTACTGCCTGGACAAACACACATGGCCTGCCAATCCAGCACAGTTCTTACAATCGTGCACAACTGAAAATTAAAATAATAAAGGAAATAAATATTACTTTCAAACAACCCAAAAGCAAAATGTATTTTATTAAAACCAACAACAAAACAGGACAAAATGTAAACAATGTCGATGGCGCGCCATCACAAATCCCCATGATTCCCACCTAAGGTAAAGTTGAAAAATGGGAAAAAGTTCCACCAGGAATGACCCAACATCAAATTTAGAGTAAATATATATATATATATATATATTTTTTACCATTTTGACCCCTGTGACCCGAAGTCCTCACGCCCCCAAAGCATGAACCCAGGGTCCAACCCCCCCCCCCCCAATTTTTTTTTTTTTTGCATATTTCATGTGTCTCTGATCAAGCATGGTTTCCAATGTTGATTGCATATATCAAATTTCAAGAAAAAAAAAAGTTTAAAAATAGGGGGCGGGGCCAAACGTGATACTGCTATTGCAACTTCTTGCCATGTGGTGGTCGTAACTACCAAGTTTGGTTTCTGCCTGGACAAACATCACATGCAAACATCTCCTGGAGGACAAACATCTGCTGGAGGAGATGGGTAGAGGAGATGGACAGCCGCCATGGACATCACCAAGCCAATTGCGATATCGCAGGTTTTTTTTTTTTCTTCCAAAAAGCACGGGGATAAAAACAAAACAAACTCTTCATTAAACTTATTATGGTTAAACGTGCTCTTTCAGCAACTCGTTTAATGCCAAAAATTTGCAGCAAATTAACATAAAAATCGGTTCAATGAGGAAATTAACTGTTTGGCAAATAAGAGCTACACTGTAAATTGCACAGTAAAGTATATCCTTTTTGAAAGTCTCACTAATATATCAATCACCAAAGCCACAGCACAAAGAAAGATAAATCGGGAGAGAAAGGAAATGTGCATCGTTCCACAACGCATTTAACCCCACCACCGAATTTCAACATATTGTTGTGGTTCTGCAAAACTGGCAATTCTCCGAAGCAATGGCACCCAACATACAGCGATCCCGAGACAGTTATCTCGTTAGTATCCGTGTAGTTAGCCGTTTCCATACGTCTAGTGGGTAAATGGGACAAGATGCGCTGCGTAGGGCTTTTAGGTAGGTCTTCAATCCCCTATTCTTTCATTTATTTTATTCCCTCTATTTCACACACTAACCCTGCCATGGGTGCACGCACGCATCCGCAGCTCATTTGCATAACTGCACCAATTCCTGTTCTATTCAAACGGCGCGCCATAAACCAACCGACACCTCGCCTCAGACCCTCACCACACTCATCATGATGCAACAATGCTCACCATGATCATGACAAATGACTCCAAAGATTCCCCACACCAACCTACGCCTGACCTCTTCACCACAACCGTAACTAACCACTTCACTCTCCTCAACCACTCCCAACGTTTCAACACCTTCACCACAAGCACAACAGCGATTCCTATACCTCACAACAACCACTACAAACCACCCCAACCACAGTTAACTTCCTGGACGCTCACCACAGTGTCTGAGGGTGCCGGAGGAATGAAAGACATTGCGAGCCGACGTATAACTCGAAGCGTAAACGTGCGCTGTGGTTAGTTCAATGACATCCGGGTAGCTTCAGCGTTCCGCTAAATAACCACGCTCAATCGGATTTCAGCGCACGTTCAGGGCCGGAGAGCGCTCACAAAAACCCTCTGTCAATATCAATTGTGGAGCTCTGTCGCGTGGCCCGGTTGAGAAGAAACTGGAGCCATTTTCGACTCCTGACTCTGGCGGGGAGTGGCTGCGGCGCGGGGTGACGGCTATGCACCAATGGGCGAGTTCGTAAATGCCAAGCAGGTCTCCTGATCTGCTTTTTGCCCCTTCCTACACTCTGGGCTCTATAAAAGAGAGCAAATCAGGCTCAGTTGCTCTCCTTCATCCAGCCTCCAAGCCAAATCTCTTCAAAGCCATTACCGAGCTGAGGGGGCAGTGCAACCGAGCGAGGTGAGCGTGGTGGAGCGAGCAGTTACCAAGACGTGCCGGAGTTATTGCCGGGGTTATTGCCGGGTGCTCGGCTTCGCCTGCGTTCCGCAGCCAATATTCATTACATTTACAGACTTTCTCACACGTTCCCGTAAAGCTTTTCTCTCATGCATCTTTTCTCAATCTATGCCGCGTTCACTAAAACAGCATTACCGATTTGCACCTTTCACACCTTCCTCTTACATCACGCTGCATCACATTTTTGCACCTCAGACTCATGCACTGCAGACACCCCAGTTTTCTTCCCTCCTCTCCCTTCCTAAGCAATTGGGTTGCGTAGGTCCATCAACCGTGGCAGGTACAACAAGGTCGCCTACACCTCAACTGCTCCTCCTCTTTCTAAGCTAACCCTAATTTTCTCAGGTGTGTGTGTGTGTGTGTGTGTGTGTGTGTGTGTGTGTGTGTGTGTGTGTGTGTGTGTGTGTGTGTGTGTGTGTGTGTGTGTGTGTGTGTGTGTGTGTGTGTGTGTGTGTGTGTGTGTGTGTGTGTGTGTGTGTGTGTGTGCGTGCGAGCGATGGTGCCTGTAACCTGAGTAACATTGTTGAAGTTTATCGGATTAACTCTGCACTCTCTCTTTTGTAAATAACTGTAATCTTTTTAGCTGCATCCACAAATTCTTCGTTTTCCCCTGCTGTACATTTTATGAACAAACCCATTACTGTGCCACATCATTTTCCTCGTCCTGGCTTGTAATCAATTGCTTTGCTATAAATGTACCCAGCTTGTTTTCGGCTTTTCCTTCATTGGTCCAGCATGGTCCACACATTCGCTTCGTTGGGAAGTTCTACGCAACAATGTGTTTATTAGCCGGTGCGTACTTGACAGCCCCGCTCGGCTGCACCTGATACGCCAAGTTTAAAGCAAGTACGCATCGAGGACACGCGACCCTAATTGACCAGCCGTCCACAGGTAAGGTATCACGTAAAGTAGTGCAACTCTGCCCGGATTGGCCCTGTCAATCGGCCTTCGTGATTGCCTAGAAACCTGCCAGTGCACGGAATTATCTGTGCCTGGTGGCCTCAGGACCAGTTGTTTGAGAGTGACTCAAGCACTTCCTCTCATGGCAAGCCTTGAACTCCAAGTCCGCAGCAATATATTATTGCTTTTCAGCAGTTGCTATCAAAGCTACACATGGCAATTTAATTATCTTCACCAGCAATCAGAGGAATGAGCAGAATGCAAGAAACCGAAATGGCTTGGTTAACATGATGTCATGTATAATTCTTCCAGAAAGGCCGACCGATTGACACTCTTATATGTGCTCCAGTACGTACTTAAGGCGACTGCAGCATCTTGAACATACAATGTTATGAGGCAGCAATGTACTTTCACAAACATAATAGCACATCAGAAGAAATCACCAAGATTCTTGCCACAGTTCAATCTGCAATAAGAACCCAAGCCACATTCTTTAAAAAAAAATAAAAAAAATAGAGGAACAAAGTAGGGACCTGATTGCAATGCTGTGAAGGTAACACCAGACACTCTTGCGATAGAAAAATATTTTGTTTCTCTGGAACATCGTCTCAGTGATGTAGAAAAATGAAGACAGAAGGACCATGACGAAGTCTTGCATGACCCAAGTGAAGAACTTCTGCAGGATCTCTTCCCGTTTGCAATGTTCACTGGGTGAGACCAGTCTATGACCTGACACAGCGAGTCAACAACCATAAATGGAACCCCATTCATTAGATGCTTTAACAGTCACAAAATAATTTGGTATGTTTAAGAAATATACTTTTTATTTATTTCCCCCTGAAGAACACTTAGGTCCTGAGCCAGCAACCAGCATCAAAAATAATCTCAACAACGCTTATATGTGCTGCAGTACGTACTTAAGGCAACTGCAAAATCTTGAACATACAATATTATGAGACAGCAAATGGATCCTCCAAGGCAAAACAATGAATGATGTCACTTTAAAGGGATAAGTAAATGCAAATTTAAGAAAGAGAAAAATTACGAGATCTGAATGTTATTTAACCTTGTAATTCACATTTCAAGGAAAGAGGTGCAGATTAAGCAGCAAATTCACTCGCTCGGGGCGACGGACCACGGACCACTCGGTCGGGGCGACGGAGCACGGAGCACGGACCACTCGGTCGGGGCGACGGAGCACGGACCACTCGGTCGGGGCGACGGAGCACGGAGCACGGACCACTCGGTCGGGGCGACGGAGCACGGAGCACGGACCACTCGGTCGGGGCGACGGAGCACGGAGCACGGACCACTCGGTCGGGGCGACGGAGCACGGAGCACGGACCACTCGGTCGGGGCGACGGAGCACGGAGCACGGACCACTCGGTCGGGGCGACGGAGCACGGAGCACGGACCACTCGGTCGGGGTGACGGAGCACGGACCACTCGGTCGGGGCGACGGAGCACGGACCACTCGGTCGGGGCGACGGAGCACGGAGCACGGACCACTCGGTCGGGGCGACGGAGCACGGAGCACGGACCACTCGGTCGGGGCGACGGAGCACGGAGCACGGACCACTCGGTCGGGGCGACGGAGCACGGAGCACGGACCACTCGGTCGGGGCGACGGAGCACGGAGCACGGACCACTCGGTCGGGGCGACGGAGCACGGAGCACGGACCACTCGGTCGGGGCGACGGAGCACGGACCACGGACCACTCGGTCGGGGCGACGGAGCACGGAGCACGGACCACTCGGTCGGGGCGACGGAGCACGGACCACGGACCACTCGGTCGGGGCGACGGAGCACGGACCACTCGGCCGGGGCGACGGAGCACGGACCACTCGGCCGGGGCGACGGAGCACGGACCACTCGGCCGGGGCGACGGAGCACGGACCACTCGGTCGGGGCGACGGAGCACGGACCACTCGGTCGGGGCGACGGAGCACGGACCACTCGGTCGGGGCGACGGAGCACGGACCACTCGGTCGGGGCGACGGAGCACGGACCACTCGGTCGGGGCGACGGAGCACGGACCACTCGGTCGGGGCGACGGAGCACGGACCACTCGGTCGGGGCGACGGAGCACGGACCACGGACCACTCGGTCGGGGCGACGGAGCACGGACCACTCGGTCGGGGCGACGGAGCACGGACCACTCGGTCGGGGCGACGGAGCACGGACCACTCGGTCGGGGCGACGGAGCACGGACCACTCGGTCGGGGCGACGGAGCACGGACCACTCGGTCGGGGCGACGGAGCACAGACCGGCCTATCAGTAGGCTACGGAACAAACTGATCACTTGATCAGTCTGGTGGAGGTATGCGCTCTACCGAGTGCCGCTGTAGTTTTGCGTTGCATCTGTCACCGTGCAGTTTCCATTGACTTTTGAAAACATATTTTGTGCATATATATTTCCAATGACAGGTGGAAATATTAGCATATTTTGTGCGAATGATTAATTTCATTGATTCATAAAGTTATCATGCTAATACATATCAGTGTGTGTCTGTCAGTTAATCAGTGTGTCTCCTCCATAACTCCAAAACCATGAAACCTAGCGGCCCCAAACTTTGCATGCATACTTAGGTAACTCCAAAGTCATGCATGAATGAAAACTGGGTGTTTGGGTTCATTTAAACACCACTTTTGAATATAATTCACGACCTTATTTAATTATCCTTTATCCAGGTTTCATCCTTGGTCACCCTCTTTGTCAGCCTGATCGCCCTCGCTGGGGTCGAAATTTACCATTTTTTTGGCCTGCTTAACAATGTCTTGACTTGTAACAGGCCACAACGGTTTCTTAACAAGAAGGCGCTCAAAATTTATTTTTCACTTTCTTCACTCACATCATCGAATGCCTGAGCTTCACACCTCCAAATTACCGGATACATCACAATGCTTATAAATGCCCAGAGACACCAGTGTTCATGCCATTATTTCATTTCCGCACAAGCAATGAGTGCTAGAATGTCTTAACCCGAGCCAAATTTCAAAATTTAAACTGCGGAATTGACTTTAGAGGCAGTTAAGACTGCTAAAAAAAGAAGTGTTTACTTGTCTAATTCAAACATTGTTTGACACTCCAGGCATCTCCGAGTGTTTGTGCTTTTATTTCATTTCCGCGCATGTGATAATCTCTGGAATCTCTTAACCTGAGCTGAAATTCAAAATTTAAACTGTTGACCTGATCTTAGCAGCAGTTCCGACTGCTAAAAAAAGAAAAGTGTTAATTTGTCCAATTCAGACATTGTTTGACACTCCCTTAAAGTGTTAAAGCGGTGTGGGACCCCCTTAAAGAGATCCAGTTACAGGGTGGGTAAACAGGGCAGCAGGTGCAGTTGGAGTCGCATAAATCAAGGGGAACCCATGTTATAATCTCTTCAAAAATGGTACGTGCTGTTTGAAAGTGAACGGTGGTTTTGCTATCCTGTTTGAACGTGCTGTTTTAACATACCCCATTTCGTTCAATTCCTTACTAATTCCGGCAGACAGAACTATCCTCCCCACTTCCCCTCAAGTCCCCCTCCCAAGTTAAAGTTGAACCTCACTCCCCCCCCACTTCCCTTCAAGTCCCACTACCAAATGCAAGTCCAGAGCACCCCCTTCCCTTCCCCTCCCTCTTTCCCTGTATTCCTGTCAGCGAAGTGATGGGTGGTATTTGCAGATTAATTAATTAATGAATAAATAAACTAGAGAGTTAATCGAACACCTTACCTCATGCGGTCTGCGAAAAAGGACATGGGAAGGATCTTTTCAACTCTTGCTTTGCATTTCTGAACACGAGTGATATTAGCTTTATTTGTGAACTTTGAATAACAGGCGCAATGGTAACCATACGAAGCTGATGGGTCATACGGACCAGTCCAGATGTGAACCTTCAACCAACTCTTCTTGGAGAAACTGACGATTTTGGATCGATCTTTGAGAAAAAGATGCACTGAAACGATCAGATCTGATTGATGAAGTTAACTCAGACGTTACATCACTTGGCGCCCCATTTTGTCTGAACGTCGATATTCCTCCACCTTGAGAGCGCAAGAGGAAATTTGATTGGTCGAGATGGCATTCAATTTTGGCAAATTACTGCGAACTGAAGGTTTTTGGAAGTGCAAACAAGATGATTTGTGTTCTCCAGTGTTCAAATTTATAATTCAATTGAAAGGATGTAGAAATGCAAGTTTTAAAGGATGTCGAAGAAAAAAATTGGAGAATTAATTAATTCCAGATTTGAATTCCAGATAAGAGAATTGAATCAATTCCAGATAAGTTAAAAGATAAGCTCCAATGTTGAAAATATGAAATTCCATTGAAATTAGTAGTGCCTCCATCATGGACTGACAAACACACAGACAGATTCCCACCCCACCCCTTTCCCCTCCCGCGACAGTCCCCTGGACACCCAGCCCCACCACTGCCCCCCCACACACTACAGTCCCTCCGGACTCCCACGCCACCCCAGCCCATTCCTCCTCCCATCCCACAACTTTCCCTGTACTCTCCAACCCCACCCCTTCCTCCTCCAATCCCAGTCTCTCCGGACTTCCACCCCACCTCTTCCCCCGCCTCCTCCAACCTCACCCCTTCCCCTCCCTCCATTAGTTACCAAGTGTAATTGCTTGTGTTCAATTTCACGTTTTTTGTGGAGAGCTCACCAAGTGGCTTAAGCACTTAAACCAGCATGTACCTTCATTGGGCGGTGTACATTGGATCGCTGCAAACAAAACGTATGCATTACCTCGTTTGAGTTGTAATCAAAATGTCCTTTTGTTTCCTCAAAATGGGAGGCGTATTTAATGATGGAAGACGCGTTGTCTTCAGGATTGGACTAACTGATTATACATCAGCAGGTATTTCACGATGAAGCCGATGTGAATATTCACTTCACACAACGTGTATTACATATCCATCAGTTTGTTTTAAAGCTTTGAAAAGTCGGGCGAAAAGATAAAGTATTTTGAACGAAAGACGATGATTTTGTTTCCTCTGCATGCGAGAATGAACGTACCTTCCTTGGGCGGTGTATATTACACCGCTTCATTGCAAACAAAGCATGCATTACCTCGTTTGAGGTGTCATCAAATTGCACCTTCGTTTCCTCAAAACGGTACCTTTATTTTATGATAGAAGACGCGTTGTTCAGTCTTCAAATGTAAATGAGGCCTCTAAACATACTGAGCTCTGTGAAGAGAAAAATAAATATAGCCACAATTTCTGGGCGGCTGGAGGGAAAGGTGTGGCCTCGCGAAAAGACGGTGCTTGTGACGTTTGTGGAGAGCACGGAAAGAGTGGCCTGCAGAATGGGCGGCGCTTATGACCCATCCACCCACCCACAGACACAAACAGCTCCCCACGCTAAGCCATATTTTGTGGACATTTCTCCTCCGAAACTGCCGGACAGATCGTCGCCACTTTCGGCATGCGGGTGTTCTGTGAGATCGCGCCGGACGGACAGGTTTGGGAATTTTTGGTGATTTTCTAATTTTTACATTTGTTTGCATGGTGACATGTGACGTCACTGCTGAGAGGCGTAATGACATCTGAAAGGCATCATCGGTCATTCGCTGACGTCATTACGTCCGTCATCGACAGACCGTCACTGCTGAGAGGTGTAATGCCACTCCTAGAAAACAGCGTCTGCGATGTAAAACCCTCTTCTGCACATGCTGACTACCTCAGAAGGTGAATTTGACACCAAAAATGTAACAAGAAACATTGTATATAAAGAAATTCGATAAATCACATTGTGAACACCGGATATAATCGACGTCCTAACGAACCCTCACTTTAGAAACTTGGCACGAGGCACGGGTTTGGCTAGTACGATAAAATAATCATTTCTCTGAAACCGAATGACCTATCAATACTGGACTTTGTAGTGATTATCCACTACCCTTGCTGAATATATTTTATTTAAAAATGATGTCATCAGTCATGTGCTTTGGCAACCACATTGGTTTGAAGGAAAATATTTAAAATATATATTTCAGAAACCGCTGTAGTGATCGATTCGTAACTTTGCAGTTGTGACCCACTACTCTTCCTCCATGTAATGTGACATGATTAATATCGATGTCTTAAGCGGTTTCGGAGAAAACGTTTTTTAAAAGTTTTGGTTTTCAAATGAACGTGGCTGCCAAACCATGTGACCTGTGGCATTGAACATTTGCAATCTGCCCAAGATTTGGGAGAGGATCACGTGTGTGAAGTTTTGTTTTGATCGGAGAAGGTTCGTTTTTCTATCCAATATGGCAGAAACAACACATGACCTATGACGTCATCATTTTCACACTGTATGCAGCAATGGCGCTCGATGATGCTTGGTAAATTTCACTTCAATCGGATAAGCGGTTCCAAAGAAAACATTATTTAATATTTTTCTTCAATCCAATACGGCTACCGATCGACGTGACCTATCAATTCTTCTTTATCACCCTAGTATCCCCAATTCATGGGGAACATGTCGATGAAGTTTCCCCTAAATCTGTCCAGCTGTTCTGGAGAAGATTTTTTTTAAGGCTTTAGGGTAAATTCAAGATGGCTACCAGACCATGTGACCGATGACATCACAGTTATCAAACTTTATTCAGCATGGCTTGTCCATCATTTGGGTTCAGTTTCACTTCGATCTATAAAGCAGTTCTAGAGAAGATTTTTTTCCTTAAAAAAACAAAACAAAAAACAATATGGCTGCCAAGCCACGCGACAGATGACGTCATAAATTTTACAATTTCATTATTATTTGGTCATAATTATGTGTATGAAGTTTCAGAATTTTAGGATAAGGATATCAAGTAAATCTATTTTGGCTGCTCTACCACTTCTCCTATGACATCATCATTACAAGGTCCTTATTCCCCATTAGCAGTTGAATGTGATGTGCCAAGTTTTAAGTTTTTCTGATCAGCGGTTTCAGAGATATAATTTTTGATATTTTCTCGTTTAATCCAAGATGGCCGCCATACTACGTGACCTATGGTGATAATTATCATTTAAATATTCTCCATGGGGGGGGGGGGGTCACTGCTCCCCTGAAAATTTTGCGTCAATCGGACAAGCGGTTACTGAGAAAAAAAAAATGTTGAAGAAATAACACTGAACAACAAATTTCAAAAAAATTTTTTTACTGGAGATGTGTAAAGTGATTAAGACTAATTTGGGTACGCTGATTTCAAAAATCATAACCGTTTTGCTGTATCACGTCAGGATTTTCAGGAACAGAAATATTCCCATTGCCTAGAAGTCAGGATTTCAATGAAATTTACATATGTCTTTAACATGTCTATTTCGTACAATTGTTGTTAACTTGTGTTATATTTCTTTCTTTCAGATAAAGATGAGTAGGCGTTCCTGTACCAATCATCCTGACAACTTCTGTTATGTCTGTGGTCGGTATACCAAAAAAGATCAACAGCGAAGTATATCTACAGCAGTGAAAATGAAGGCCGCCTACTTTCACTACTTCGGGTGTAAGGTGGGGGACCAAGAACAGAGCTGGGCACCACACATCTGCTGCACAAGCTGTCACACAACCTTGACTCAGTGGTTTGTGGGCAAGCGCGCGAGCATGCCATTTGCGGTGCCCATGATATGGCGTGAGCCGCAGAATCATCATGATGATTGTTATTTCTGCTGCACAAGCATCGCCGGCTTCAACAAGAAGACTAAAGGTCACATCAAGTACGCTGACTGCGTCTCTGCTCGTAAACCTGTGCCTCATGATGACGAGAACCCCGTTCCAACACCTCCAGCTGATCAGAACATAGCTGTAAAGCAGTGGTGAAGAGGATGGTGATGATGAACCTTTGAACCCGACACTCAAGAATCACACCTTCTGAACCAGGGAGACTTAAATGATCTTGTAAGAGATCTCTCGCTGTCAAAGGCGAAGGCAGAGCTGCTTGGTTCAAGGCTGCAGCAGTGGAATCTACTTGAACCTAACACCAAGATATCCTTGTTCAGAGCACGTCACAGAGACATGGCTGAGTTCTTTGAGATGGAAGACACGATGACATTCTGCAGTGACATCAATGGTCTGTTGAAAGAACTTGGGTGTGATCACGATCCTGCAGACTGGCGCCTCTTCATCGACTCGGGGAAGAACAGCTTGAAGGCTGTTTTGCTCCACAATGGCAACGAGAAACCATCAGTCCCACTGGCTCACGTTGCTCGGCATGACAGAGACCTATGAGACTATGCGGCAGCTGCTTGATTCCATCAAGTACAATGACTTCAACTGGCACATCTGCGGAGACTTGAAAGTGGTGGCGCTGTTGTTAGGGCTGCAGTCAGGCTACACGAAATACATGTGCTTCCTTTGTCTCTGGGATAGCAGAGACGACAAGAATCACTGGACGAAGAAAGATTGGGAAGAGCGAAAAGAGCATGTACCTGGTCGACACAACGTGAAGCATGTCGCCCTTTGTCGACCCAGCCAAGGTTTTCCTTCCACCACTCCACATAAAGCTCGGCTTGATGAAAAGTTTTGTACGGGCAATGGATCTGAATGGGCGTGGGTTTATACCTCGAGGAAAAGTTTGGCAACACCTTGTCGGAGGCCAAGATCAAGGCTGGTGTCTTTGTTGGACCGCAACCGACAGATTATGAAGGACGAAACTTTTCCGACAACTCTAAACCCCAAAGAGCTGGCAGCGTGGAGGAGCTTCAAAGCTGTGACGGACAACTTCTTGGGGAACGAGCGCGCGGACAACTATGAAGAAATAGTGCAGCAGCTGCTGGAGTCCTTCAGGAAACTTGGCTCCAGGATGTCCCTGAAAATCCATTTCCTACACCAGCACCTGAACTTCTTCCCTGACAACTTGGGAGCAGTCTCGGACGAGCACGGCGAGCAATTCCACCAAGAGATTTCACTCATGGAGACGCGTTACCAAGGGCGGCACAACCCGAACATGATGGGCGATTTCTGCTGGTTCCTGCATCGTGAAACTGACACAGAGCAGCACAAACGCAAAGCCAAATGCCTAAAGCATTTTTAATTCCATTCTAGTGGAGTTTTTCTGTAATTTCTATAATTTTGAAGCATTCATGATGAAATAAATGAATAAATGAATTTTTGTAAATTTCATTGAAATCCTGACTTCTAGGCAATGGGAATATTTCTGTTACTGAAAATCCTGACGTGATACAGCAAAACGGTTATGATTTTTGAAATCAGCGTACCCAAATTAGTCTAAATCACTTTACACATCTCCAGTAAAAAATTGTTGTTGTTCAGTGTAATCGAGCAAAAGAAAAAAAAAAAAACAAAGCCAAAAAAGGGACGAAGAATAACAATAAAAATAAACAGAACAGAAACAATAGGGCACCACAACCAGTAAAGCCAATGTCTCCCTTATTAATATAAAATGAAACAAAGGTATTTACCAAGCTGAAGCCAGGAGCAGTCGTTGGTACGCATGCTATGGCAAAGCTCTTTGATGCCAAGGCTCTCCAAGCGACCAAGCCGAAGGCAGGTCTTCAAAATCTGTAGAAAGCGTCGACGATTATGTGGTGACCCCCACGCTTCCACTGGCAAGACTCTCAAAAGGATGGCACGTAAGAACCCATACACGGAAGCTGGATCACTGTGTTGAGACAGAAGCCACTGACACCTACGCATTTTGTGTGTTGGAAAACGTTGAGAGATCGGAATGCAGGCAGAGACAGTGTGGGAATGTTCAAGAGGTAAAGCAAGAGCAGGAAATGCAGCCGAGGATGATTGCGTTGAACAATGGGCATTGGGACCAGTTTTCTCACCAGGTGCGCTCAGTAAATTGGAATTTACACTTTTGCTGGAAATTTCTTGTCGACTGCAGGAAGAGTCAAGAAAAGGCTTTACAACCTGTCCAATTGGATGCTTTGTTGACTTTCCTTTAGGGCCTCCTAGAAGTTGTTGAACACAATGTCGCCAGTCCGTTCTTCTTGGAGGTTCTGTATCTGTGGAGCGAAGTGGACCATCTTTCGTACTTGTTGATCCTAACGCGTTGGAAGTTGGGGAAGCACACAAATCTGAATCACAATTAACATACCTCTCTTTTTTCTCTCCCCTGCTATCATTTCCCAGGCCCTTCGTGGAAGCTCCATTGTGTTGTCTCATCTTCAAAGGATTTCTTAACCTAACAGGACAGTATCGAGATAGGAGGACGCGATATGGGCATTTTTTGTGGTTTTGCAAAATTTGCGCAAACATACCCTTCATTTGGACAAACCTTTTCGGCAGCCTCAGGTGTTTTCGACTGCGCTTCTGCGCCAAGTTTTTGTTCCCTTTCTGTGTCACATCAAGCCAAAATACCATTCTCAGCAGGGCTTCAGCATCTTTGTTTGCACAGCCCAGCTTGTTCAGTGGATGGTTTTTCCAAAAGGCTTCGCGAAGGTTCTTTGAGTAAAGGAGTCGAGCCCAAGAGAAGCATTCTGGGTTTGCCGAACGAGAGTCTTTCAGATCTGCTCCTGGGACCTTCCTGTTAGACTGCTGAACCTTCAGATGGCCCTTTTCACCCGAGATTATTGTGCAGCTCCCTCCACCACCACGACCACAACTTCCTCCACCATGGTGCTCAAACCTGTGAAGGCTAAGCTTTGTTTGGCCAGGAAGATACCGTGTATTAGCAGTGACAGATGCCCCATTCTGCTCTAATTGCCCAATTAACCGTGGCTTTTTGACAGTGGAGGGATCCTGAAAAAAATAAAAAAAAACAAAATGTAATGCAAGGCAGTTGCATTTTGAGCAACACCAAATTCATGATTGATGTCGGAAACACACAACATTTGAACACTTTCTGTATCGATCAAACTAGAAACACAAAACATTGCATTAAATATTAGGTAATGTGGGGCGTGATAAAGTGGAAGACATTACGAGAGCAAACACATTTACTGGCAGAAAAATAAAATATAATGAATTACAAAATAATTAAAGCATCATTAAATTATATTACAAAAATATATAAAAGTTGCTTTCAGTAGTTACCACCCTCATTTCTTGTTGGCGTTTTATTGCCTTGCGACCCGTCGTGCCTCCTGCTTTTGCCGTACACTCGTCACCATGTTTCCGCCGCTTCGCCGCATCTGCACAGCACTGCAGGATGTGTTGGAAACCTCTGCAAGTCAGGAAAATAAACTCAAACAAAAAACTAGAAGGGCACTCGGTGACGCACATACCTCCGCCACGTAATGCCTGATATCCACGAAAACTTATCTGGCCCAATACATTTTTGAAATATCATGCTATATATCGTTTTTGGCCTGATCTCTCAATGGTGAAGAATTACTTGAAAAATTAAATAATTCTCATATCCGGATCCAGATTGAGATCCTCACCAAAAATTGAATCAATTTGTCCACCAAGTTTCATCCGAATCCGTCCACAACTTTATGAGATATCGTGTTAAATATTGGTTTTGCCCGATCTCTCAATGATGAAGAGCGTGGGAATAAAAATCTGCTCCGCACTCACGGACGGACAATCCCAAAGCAATGCCTTTGATTGAGAAGGCATAAAAAAAAACTTGAGGTTCTCAAGTTCTAACATCAGAAAGCACAAAATTGCCACCAACAGCATATATTCCTTTTCCTTCTTCTTCCTCCTCCTCCTCCTCCTCGGCCCTTTAACCGCAAATCCAACTAATTCAAAGGCTTTCTCCTTGCGCAACTCGGCTGTGTAGTTGTGTCTCACCGCATGCCGTGGTGTGTCCACACATCACACAAAGTATTCCCCGCCAATTCCATGCCGGCCGAACCAGATTCATGCGGCTTGGCAGGGATGGATAACAGAACTTGGATAAGAGAGAGGGGGATGGGGATCACCATAAAAGAAGAGGAGATAACGGGTAAACAGTCTCGCCAAACTCGGTGCCATTGTGGTTAGAGGGTCCGCTCCGAATCTGGGAGGCCAATGGTTCAAACACGATCCCGGTCGAGTCGTACCAGACTTTTAAAATGTTAGGTGCTGCTTCCTCACTTGGCACTCAGCATTTAGACTTTAGAGGATGCACGGAAAACCAAGGTGGTTGGCATCCCTTGGAGAGGGAGATTTCTCCATAAAAGTGCCGTACTGACTGCAGAAAGAGAAAAGCACAGTCACTCCATGACATAGTGCTGCACCCGAACTCAGTGATTTGCTCTTCCGAGCCGACTCGGATTCAAACCAGCTTTTGCTGTCAACTCAGAAAATAACTCCGACAAATAACTGAGTACTGTAAAAGTGAAAATCTTTGCTCTACATAATTTTGTGTATTTCACCCTATAACAGAGAAGCGCGAATTTAACAACTTGTGAATATATTTGCTTTTTGGAGAAACGATAAACATTCACTCCCGACGGGAGTATGGGCAAGTCGTCCCTCTCCACCACCCCCTCCCCCCCCCATTCCCCACCCTCTCACAGGAGGCGGGGGGATTTATTTTTTACCCTGTGAACAACCAACACGGATGCAAAAGTTGGTGGATAACAGGAAAAAATCATAAGGCACTCCCCCCCCCCACTCATTGGGGGGGGGGATTGTTTTTTATTCTTTGTACCCATGATATTACCCTGTGTACAACCGATGAAAGATATGCAAGATTTGGTGGAGATGGGGTGAAAAAAAACTCACAAGTCATCGAGGGGTGTGGGTGCGGATTTCCCTGTGCCCATGACCTGACGAATTCCTGATCGAGTAATTGATAACAGGTATCTTCTTGATCCGTTTTTGTGCTCAAATGGTTCTTGTTATACATCAATGATCTGCCCGATTGTAGTCTTTCTCAATTAAGCATCGACACAGATGATGTGTCGACCTTCAACACTGCATACTACCTTCCCAGGAACCTTGCCTCCTTATTCCCATGTCCATGCCAGTACCACTCTCTATCAGGACCTGGAGTGCGATGATAACTGGAGAAAAGACTGGCTCGTTACTTTCAACAAAAAAAAAAAAAAAAAAAAAAAAAAAAAAAAAACTTGCTTGTTGTCTGTTTCTAGTTCGAGATCACCTTGTTTTCCAACCCCGTCTTTGGATTCTTCACCTTTTCATGAACTTCCTGTTATCTGGCTACTTGGATTGGATATCGGCTCAAACCTCAGCTGGGAAAAGTACATCTCTGGTACAAGTTTAAAGAGCCTCCCAGTGCCTTGACTGCTTATTTCGTGCTCGGCGATACCTTCATCCCAGTCCCCGTACTTCACAATTCCCAGTCCCCCAGTTCCCACAACCCACTCCTCGTGGAAATGTCCTCTGACATCAATGTTGGAGGGCAACAATACTTTACTGAACAGCCAAACAAAACAAGTGCACAAAGCTGTTGCACATCTTATTTGTGCAGCAAATACTTTATATGATAAAGTTAACACGATTAAATGTTACCGTTTCCAAAGTGAGATGGCGACGCGACAATCACGGGTCACGAATTGGAAACATGTCGAGAGTCAAAAGGAAAACTCACTTCCTCTTGGGTAAAGTTGGTGCTGCAGTGCGAGTGAGATCATAAAGGGGAGCACCGCAGATCTGGTACGCACAAGCCGGAGGGACAAAGCGATACAACGCACACTCCTCCAATAGATAAAGAGCGAGCTGGTCTCCAATGCGAGCAAACAGGACATTCCAAAGAGAGCTCTCTGCAAGCAGAGCAGTGGTTGTGTTGCGATGAACATACGAAATGGAACAGGCTGGATCAATGGCAGGACCCCTGTGTTCCGATACCGGTACGTATCCGAATGAGATGACGTTACGACAGTTCCGTGAGCAGAGCCGCTGGAGCACATGGAAAACCAATTCTGTCTGGCTAAAAACCTGTAGACAAGACAAGAGGAAGGGAAAAAGTTCATCAACATGGAACCATTTGTAACCTGGTGTTGGCTTTGCGGTTAGGGTGGTGGCTTGGGATCCTAGGGTCCTAAGTTCAAGCCCTGTTGGCTGCTGAATTAACACCGGGGGGTTGACTCAGCCTGTCATCCTTCTGAGGTCGGTGAAATGAGTACCGGTGTAGCAGCCAAAAGGGTGCACACGGAGGGAAGGGGTATTGATGGATTTATTAAATCTGGTATTGGTGTGGTGTAGGCATGATGGGCCAAATGGCCCATTGTGCCTTTTGATCAACACCAGGTGGAGTTGACTCAGCCTGTCATCCTTTTGAGGTCAGCAAGGTGAGTACCAGATTACTGGAGACAGGGCACGGCAGATCAGCGGCACAGACATGCTACAACCGTGCTCCCAGCAATGATGCAACCAGCAGCCATATTCTGCTTACAAAATAAGTATATATATATATATATATATATATATATATATATATATATATATATTTTTTTTTTTTATCATCCCGTACACCATGCTCAATGAATGTGCGACACCTGCGTACTGTTACAAACAACAAAATAGGACCTTTTATGTGGTTTTTTTAGATCCTCGTGGAGGATCTCTAAGTTTTACTCACGTTGTTGTTCTTCATCTTCTTCTTGTGGACTTTTTTATTTCACAGCTGACAGGTTTCATCGAAACTTCCTGAAACTTGGCATATATATGTAACAATACCCTGCGCAGACAGTAACGATCTCCGATTTTGGAAATTCCTCCGAGAAAAAAAAGTTATGACGTCAAAATATCTCCGCTAATGGAAATCGCCTAAAAAAATTGTCTCCGAAACTCAGCAAGCTTTTTGAATTCTGTTTGCGGGAATCGAACAGGGCATTAGCAGAGATTAATTACCGCACATATGACACATCACTATGACATCATATCAATTTTATGACGTCATTCCTATTTTTTGTTTCACAACCCAGAGTTTTCATCGGATCTTCGTGAAACTTGCCAGGTATATGCAGAAAGCCCACGCGCAGACAGTAACCATCTCCGATTTTGGAAATTCTTCCTAGAAAAAAAAGTTGACGTCATAATATCGCCGCTAATGGAAATCGCCTATACCATTATCTCCGAAACCAGGCAAGCTGTTTGAATTTTGTTTGCGGGAATCAAGCCGGGCATTAGCACAGATCATTTATCGCAAACCTGATACATCACAATGACGTCATATTCGTTTTTATGACGTCATCATTAAGAGGACGAGGATCTTAGCTCATTTGAGCTTGTTTTTAAACATCTAAGGTTTTCATTAATCCTGATCGCCTTTCGTCAAACCTTGCCTTTGGACCTATATCATGTGACATCATGCACGCAAAGTTCGTGCAGAGTTGAACTCACAACATCAAGCCCGTGCGGGTAAGAATGACACGTGACGTGCGGGTGAGAACGACACGTGACGTGCGGGTGAGAATGATCCTGATAAAAGGCCAAACCTGCTCTGCGGTCATCGAGGCCGGGAGGTTCCGCGCTCCCTTTGGTACACACACAATGAGGCTTCGAACCAGGTTCTCGTAAGCGCTTCCGTCGTTCTCCTCCAGGATTCTGAACGCACCTGCGACCTGGGATTCCAGGTCCGAGAGGAATTCCAAGAAGAAGCAACATCGGCGATAGAGCGGCCGGAGGATCCGAAGAACGCCAGCCGCTTTAAAACTGCTTCCCTTAACGTCTCGTTTTCCCGCCATATTTCGAACGGAAGCGATGGGCGGAGACAGTGCGCGTCACTGCTTTATGCTCCTCCCCTCCTCCTGAAAAATTCCCGCCAAGTTCAAGCGCTGTTGTTGATTCACGCGGGAAAAAGGGGCATCGAACGGTCCGGTGGTCAAAATGAGAACAAACCCAGAGAAGGTCACACTGACTTTGTAAAATACAGTAAAGCGTCATCACCAAGCACGCCAGAACCAGCTGTTCTGTATCGACCGCTTCGCAAGCCGCTTGGCGAGCGGTAAGCAAGCCGCTTGTTAACGGAACGCGCCCCTGCTGAAAAGTATTTCACGTCAGTATTTATATTGAAAGCAAACCACAACTTTTATCAGCTGTTCGAACAAGCGACCTTCACGGGACATGGAATGCGATTCCTGACTCGGATGGATTGGTGTTTCTTCAAGGAAATCCAACACAGGTGGAGGCCATTCAGCCCACCATGCCTGCGCGAACACCACACCAACCCATCGACACAAGATCCGAGGAAGAAAATGTAAAAAAAAAGGTTTTAATTAATGAAATAAATTTTTGTTTGCTTTTTCTTTTGTATTGTTATTATTATTATTTATTTTATTCATTTATTTTTTTCCCCTTTTCTTCCCCTCGGAGAGGGGGCATGGGCTTTGTTAAAAAACACACATCAACCACACAACCCCCCTTGACAAGACCCCCACCAACAGCACTCCGTATACAATCACCCATCAATGCTCAAACGACCTAAAAGTCTTATCAACATCCCCATACCCCTCTATCTCCATAACTTCCAGATACCCATCTAATTCTAATTTAAACTTATCTACTGTTTCTGCTGCCACTACCTTTCCAGGGAGACCATTCCATGCATTCACTACTCTCTGAATGAAAGTCCCCTGCCTTACTACCGTCTTAACTCTCCTCTTCTTTACTCTCAGGCTATGGCTCCTATCACTGTCTACTCTGTTGAATAATTCATCTGCACTTATTTTATCTTTACCCTTCATTATCTAACATATCTCCTCGTAACTGCCTCCTTTCTCGTGAATAAAGCCCTGTCTTCTTCAACCGCTCCTCATAGCTGAGTCGAGCTCGGCCATGAATCAATCGAGTAGCCCGACGCTGAACCCTCTCCATGGTATCTTTGTCCTTCCTAAGTTGTGGTGACCAAAACTACACACAATATTCTAGATGTGGCCCTCACTAAATTCCTGTACAATGTTAACACCACCTCTTTTGATTTATAAATGATCCCCCTCCGAATACAACCTAAAACCCAATTTGCTTTACCTCTAGCTGCCTGGCACTGTGCTGCCTGCTTACCTCCCATATCTATTACCACCCCCAGATCCTTTTCCTGTGTAACACGCTCCAAAATTACCCCTTACATCCTGTAATCTCTATTTTCATTGTTCTTTCCCTACCCCAACACCTTACACTTGCTCAGGTTAAATTCCATCTGCCAATCTTTTGCCCAATATATACAAGTATCAATGCTTTCCTGAATCTGTTCACCACCCCCTCTGCGATCCACCTTACCTCCAAGCTTTGTATCATCCGCAAATTTGGAAAGCTTGCTCTTTACCCCATTATCCAAATCATTGATGTAAATAATGAATAGTAAATGGTCCGAGTACTGATCCCTGAGGTACCCTGCTACTTACATCCTCCCAGCAAGACATCCTCCCACTCACAGCCACTCTTTGCTTCCTACCACAAAACCAGTTTGCAATCCAATTGGCTACCTGATCAGCCACTCCACAACTCCTCACTTTGGCTAACAATCTTGGATGCCTTCTTAAAGTCTAGATATACTATATCAGTGTATATATAGATATACTATAAAGATATACTATAAAGATATACTATAAAGATATACTATAAAGATATACTATAAAGATATACTATAAAGATATACTATAAAGATATACTATAAAGCACTGCCTTTCCCTCATCCACCCAATCAGACACTGCTTCATAGAACCCGAAAAAGATTTGTTAAACAGGAACTACCTTTGGTAAACCTATGCTGATTAACTTTTTGGAAAACCCATGCTGATTACCTTTTGGGAATTGGGAGGGAGCGGTGTCCAATAATTGAATGACTAACTGCATCATTAAAATAAATAAATCATAATCATAAAGAATTAATTTCTCAATCAATTGCCGAATAGCAGACCTAAAGCACCACTGTTTCATCTGAATCTGTAACTTTTTGAGAATTAAGAAATTAATCGAAAAATGAATAATTAATAGATCAATTAATTCATCAATAAATCAAAAATACCCTTTATAGCCAAATCACTTTGTCACTGTCATACCAAAATATCAGCTTCCGAGTTCAAAATATACCTGAGATATCGCCCACACAAACAAACAAACAAACAAAGACAAGCCGGTAGGCGGCGATGGGCAGTGCCGGATTAAGCCTCGGCTGGCCCTCAGGCACATTTTGAAATTTTAGAGAATGGCCTGAAAAATTAAAATTAGATCTCGGGCTCATGGAAATGGACCCCAGACAAAAGATGAACCGATTCAAAAACAAAATATTTAATACAAAAAAAGACAAATATTTAATGTGAAAATAATTTTTGGCCCGAATTTTTGGCTGGCCCTAAGGCACATGCCTTGTCTGCCTAATGCTTAATCCAGCACTGGTGATGGGTTGCCGAGCATGGAAACTATAAGATATTGAGCAAAATGGATGTCATATAGCGGATAGGGAATCACCTTAAGATTATGCATATCAAATCTCATCCAGTTCCATCCACTGATAACTACTCGGTATCAATTTGAATGAAAAGTACCGAAAATGCGGTTTGAAATCGGAAAGTTTGAGGGGGTGCTGTGGGTGAACAAAGATCGAAATCGAAAATCTGGCTCGATCGTTTGTGCACAATGTATTCCAGACGATTAGTGTGAATCTTCATGACCATCCGACTATAACCCGAGGAGTAGCATTTGGCGCAAAGGCAACTCCAGCTCTTGCATATTATCGGTTTTTGCACTAATTTACCTTTGACCCCTGACCTAAGCGAAATCGGTCAATATGTCCTAAGGCAAAGTTGTAGTACTCATCGAGTACCATGAACCTGCAAAGTTTCATTCGTATCGATGCACTCACCTGGTCGCTTGGGGGCCTTCAATTTTCGCCAATTTTCGTGCATACCCTAATTGTAGAGGGCGCTGTGGGTAAAGTATTCCATATATCACAAAATCCGGAATATATTTGATAGAGCATCACCTGTAGATCATTCGTGCCAAATTTCATAACCCTTCGTGGGATAATGGCTTTCGGAATTGATTTCGCGTGAACGGTACCGATTTTGTCAAAATCAAAATTTTGACAAAAAAATTTGTCAAAATCCGCCCACGTTTACTACCAATTATGCTGATGACAAATGAACAAACATCCAAACAGGCAGAATTACTGACAATAAGGGTCACCTATTTCGGCGACCCAAAAATGGAGTGAAAACCGAGTACACCCTTCCTTCGGTGCCCGGCCATGACGTCATACATCACCTGGATATGGAATATATATGGGAAGCAGCGGTGTACAACTGCAGTTGGTCACCTGTCAGCCAATGGAAACAACTCTGTCGACATTCCCAAGTCAAATGTAATACTGCACACACACGAAGAAAAAACTAAAATTGCTCCATTTTATTTTAACGTGAACTTTATGCATCGAATTCTTTACACATCGGTGTTCGTCCAGGTAATGACCACTTTTGGCTCACCTTCTCTTCCCGAAGGACACCGTGGGATCTTTAACATCCACAAACTAATGCTGGTGGACGGGACACCCAGCTTAATGTCCATCTGAGGGATGGCACACACATTGATGAAGCACCCTGCCTGTGAAGCACCTGGTTGACAGTTTATACTAGGGTCAGGATTCAAATCCAGGGGAGACAGCTTCAAAATGAATGTGGGCACCTCTAGGTCTAGGTCTCCAGGCCATCCTGCCAGCCCTACTTTTGCATAAAGACCGATAAACATTGAAAACTGAGACGTTACTAACTTTGTTTTTCTTTCCTCTCCCATCCCCTCCTCGGGGTTTTCTACAATACAAGTTGAACATAGTCTTACTACTGATGAATGCACCATCACGACGTACAAAAAGGGAAGGATGGAGGCCCTCAATGTGAGACATGACATCAGGGCCATCTCTTTGGACAAATCTCGTGCTTTTGATAAGTTTCTTTCTCAAAGTTCGCCTTACTCTCCAAACTCTCTGCCTATGGCATCCACGGCCAACTCCACATATGGCTTACTGACTTCCTCTACTCTAGTAGCCAACGTGTGGCACTCAATGGAATCCTTTCATCTCTCCCTGTCAAAGCTGGTGTGCCCCAAAGCAGTGTTCTGGGCCCAGTCCTATTCCTGATTTTCATGAATGATCACTCTGCCTCTCTGGAAAATCCTCTTTATCTACTATTCTACTTTCTAATGACTCCATCCTCTGCTGTGTCATCACTCATCCTTCAGATAGAAAGGCTGCGACCTCTTCTCTCTCTTCAGACCTTGACAAAAATCACAAGCTGATCAAATACTTGGACTATGGTCTTTCAATCCTGACAAATCTCACGATCTCTCTCCGAAAGGACGATCTGGCAAACCCTCCACTCACTCCCCCCATCTACTTTCTTCACAATCCTCATGAGGTTAGTTTTTGAAGTTCAGTCATTCAAACTCCTGGGTCTCACTGTCAGCCATTATCTTTCTTAGGCAAACCACATTTCAAAGTTGGCCTCCAAAGCCAGCCGCCAACCGGGCATCCTCCGTCACGAAGGCCGAGGTTTCTACAGGACACACACGGTCTACCATCAACCCCCTTCTGGTGAAACTACCTAAATCCAAGATCACTGCTCACCTCCACTCATTTATTCCTCTTTTTCTCCCACCTGTGAAACAAAGTTTCACATTCTCTTCAATCTCATTCTTTCCTTTCGGTCTTCAAAACAGCTGTTCACCACCATCTCAGATCATCCTCAACCCAAAACCATGATCTTTTTTACCCTCGTTAATCCCCTGCCCCCTCACCCCAACCCCTCCTCCTTCCAAATTTCCTGTTTTTCCTTCTGTATCCATTTTTGTACAACCCATGCATTGAGCCTTGTGTTGGCTTAGTGGTCAAGGTGGCTTCTTAAGATCTTAGGGTGTGTGTGATCGTATGACAGCTTAGCTGCTGGGGTAGCTATCATTTCTTGAAGCGCGACTGCGTCGCTGATGCAGTGCCCCTCTACCAGTA
>NC_140967.1:47045334-47049978 GCF_056783735.1 Eptatretus burgeri
AAAGTCAAAAATAAATGTACATGTATGAAAAATATTTGTGCAGCATTTACACGATGGATTTACGTCGGTGATTGATTTGTGTCAGGACTTCTCTGTTCCACATGACTTGTGCGTCATGTGTCACAGCACTTGCTCACCTCACTTAAAGTAGCCTTATTACATGTTTTTGGATCAATTTAATGAAGAATTGCAAGTTTTTATTGCGACATTGACTTTCCTTGTGTGAAAATAATTTTGCACAGTAAATTTGTGGTGAACGCACATGTACAGTCTCAGCTCTGGCCCCGTCAATCATTTTAGTATTATCGATTGTAAACATTTTTGGTTGTTTATTAACATAAATTTTGGCTAAAAATTAGAATATAAACAATTTTTGCTGCAATATTAAAATAAAATAATGCTGATTAATCTTCTAAAACTTGAAGACAAATTGAGTGCCAGTAATTACGTCTGCCATCGAACGTGGACAGAGGTTACGTTTTCACCTGTTTGTCTGTCTGTCTGTGAGCAGAATATCTCCAAAAGATAAGGACAGATTCTTACGAAATTTTGTTGGACAGGTTGGGTGTGTGACAAGGAAGAATTGATTCGATTTTGGTGAAGATCCGGATGCTATAATTTTTAAGTGATTCTTCACCACTGAGAGATAGATAGATAGGGCATGTGGTGAATTGAAGGTCGTGACGTGTGATCACATGTTGCCCGGCTCGAGCACAGAAGAGATAAAGCTGAGGTTCGGCTCGGCCGCGGGGATTTGTCCCTGGGGCATTGTCGTTTTATGTCGGCGGCTCACTTGGTGCTCATTGAATGGTGAGAATACTGATTGATATATAATACTGATTTATTTTGCGGTGATTAGTTGCGCGTGTGTACCTTACTGCTTGTACTCCATGCTGCGTCTGTATTTCCTGGTGTGCCCGTAGAAGCGGCTTCAATCAAATGGAATAAAGCCTAAACTCTGAAGGTTCTTCTCTCGTCCTCATTTCAATTTATTCCATTTGGTTTTCTCGGCTCTCTCAACCAACGATGGACAAGATCTACAAACCAGAGAGGTTCGACGCAGACCCAAACGCGACTGACTCAGAAATGAAATGGTCGCATTGGTTCCGTTCCTTCTCACACTATCTGACCATCATCGAAGAGGGAGCCGACAAATTGGCCGCCCTCGTGAATCATGTCTCGCCCGGCGTATACAGGCTCTTCTCGGAGTGCGACACTTACGAAGCAGCGATCGACGTGCTGCAGGCGCTCTACGTGAAGCGCAAGAACGAGGTATACATACGACATCTTCTCAACACACGCAGGCAAACAGCCGGGGAGACAATCGATCAGTTCCTGCAAGCTCTGAATCAGCTGGGAAAAGACTGCAACTTCCGGGCCGTAAGCGCCGAGGAACACCGAAAGGAAGCGACCCGGGAGGCATTCATCCAAGGACTTAGATCAGCCCACATACGGCAACGCTTACTAGAGAAAGCGCAACTCACTCTTGAAAAGGTAGTCGATCAGGCTCGAGCGATGGATACGGCACAGCAGCAATCTGAGTCATTTGGGACACCGATGCTGCTAATGAACGCCGCTACGGTGGAAACTCAAGGAACCCCACTGGCACAGACAGCCAGACACAGGGGATGGAGAAACACCCGAGGAGCCGGATACCCAGACCACGTCAAACTCCTCAGCAACTGCTCCAGTTGGTAAATGCTTCTTTTGTGGGTACAAAAGACACCCCCGCCAAAAATGCCCCGCCAGAGATGCCACATGCATGAATTGCGACAAGAAAGGGCATTATGCCAGGGTATGCAAATCTACTCTAAGGAGAAATAAACCCACTTCTGCGGCTCTCTACTCGCAAAATAAACTAACTGCAGCCTCACCGGGGAATCTATCCAAGGCTATCATCAACGTACGAATTAACGGGCATATGGCTGAGGCACTGATTGATACCGGTAGCTCTGAAAGTTTCGTCAACAGCTCGCTAGTGAAGGGCAGGAAATGGAAAATTCACCCGACAGACAATACGGTATGCATGGCCGCCACATCACTACAGTCCCGCGTACGAGGGTACTGCAATGTCGAATTGGACGTAAAAGGGTACACGCATCGGGATGTAAGGGTACTGGTGCTTCGTGATTTGTGCGCAGACGTAATTCTGGGTCATAATGTCCTCAAGCAGCACACGAGCGTCGAAATACCCTTTGGAGGAAGCAAACCTCGTCTAATTTTAAATGCCTTGACCACCGCAGAGGTAACGTCCCCCCAGCTGTTCGCTAACCTGTCGCCGGTCTGCAAACCGATAGCGATCAAATCGCGGCGATATACCACTGCTGACATGAATTTCATCACTTCAGAAACCAAGCGATTACTGGAAGAAGGAATTATAGAACCGAGCGATTCGCCATGGCGCGCACAGGTGTTGGTGACCAGCAGTCAGAACCATAAGAAACGAATGGTTGTCGATTATTCCCAAACGGTCAATCGCTTCACCCAACTCGACGCCTACCCCCTGCCGCGCATAGACGAGATGGTCGAACGCGTGGCCAATTATAAGATATTCAGCACCATCGACTTGCGAAGCGCCTATCACCAAATTACCATCCGAGAGGAAGACAAACCTTACACCGCATTCCAGGCAGGTAGACGCCTCTACCAATTCAGGAGAATTCCATTCGGTGTCACGAATGGAGTAGCTTGCTTCCAACGGGTTATGGACGACATCATCTCAGATGAAAACCTCAAAGACACTTTTGTTTACATGGACAATGTCACAGTGTGCGGTCGGGATCAGGGGGAACATGACATGAATCTGGACAGATTCTTGAGCATTGCTAGAAAATATAATCTGACTCTCAACTACGAGAAATGCGTATTCTCGGCAAGGTCAATTGACCTACTCGGCTACACAATAGCAGACGGCACGATTAAGCCTGATCCTGAGCGATTGCGCCCACTTTGTGAGCTACCCCCACCTCAGGACCTGCAGACAATGCGCCGGGTGATCGGCATGTTCGCTTACTATGCGAGATGGATTTCGCAATACTCCGAGAAAATACATCCCCTAGTGCATTGCAAAAACTTTCCACCAGATGCCGCTGTTGTAACAGCTTTCCACAACCTCAAAGACGATATCACTAATTCCGTGGTATTATCGATCGATAGCTCGGTGCCCTTCGTGGTGGAAACAGATGCTTCTGATCACGCGATAGCTGCTACGCTTAATCAGTCTGGGCGACCCGTCGCGTTCTTCTCGAGAACTCTCTCTGGAAGCGAGCAGAGACACTCAGCAATAGAGAAGGAGGCGTACGCCATCGTCGAAGCGCTGCGTAAATGGAGACATTATTTACTGAGAAAAACTTCACGCTCGTTACGGACCAACGATCCGTGGCATTCATGTTTGATGGGAAAAATAACGGGAAAATTAAGAATGAAAAATTATGAGATGGCGGATAGACCTAGCCTGCTATAGTTACGACATTGTTTACCGGCCTGGGAGGGAAAACCCTGCTGCAGACACCTTCTCGCGGGTCTACTGCTCGGCGGCAATCAGTCGGGCTTTGCAAGACCTCCATGTGTCTCTTTGCCACCCGGGGTAACCAGAATGGCACATTTCGTACGCAGACAGAACCTGCCCTATTCTATTGAAGATATTAAACAAATGAATGCTTCATGCCCTGTTTGTGCTGAACTAAAACCCAGATTCTATGGTTCGGCTTCTGGCAGACTGATCAAGGCCACTTCTCCCTTCGAGAGACTAAACATTGACTTCAAAGGGCCCCTGCCGACCGAGACAGACAACAGATACATATTCACTGTTGTTGATGAGTATTCAAGGTTCCCTTTCGCGTTTCCGTGCTCGGATATGACCTCGGGCACTGTCGTGAAATGTCTGTCTGACCTCTTCGCTATGTTTGGGAAACCTTGGTACATACATTCAGACAGAGGGCCGTGATTCATGTCGGCCGGGCTAAAACAGTTCCTATTAGAGCAC
Source organism: Eptatretus burgeri (assembly GCF_056783735.1). Lineage (NCBI taxonomy): Eukaryota > Metazoa > Chordata > Myxini > Myxiniformes > Myxinidae > Eptatretus > Eptatretus burgeri. The sequence goes on from NC_140967.1 coordinate 47,049,320, forward strand.
GGTATAGCAACTAGTCGAACGACGGGTTACAACCCACAGGGTAACGGTCAGGTGGAACGGTATAACGGGGTCATTTGGAAAGCCGTAACTCTGGCGTTGAAATCAAGAGGACTGGGCCCCGAGCGGTGGGAGGTTACCCTTCTCGACGCTCTGAATTCCATATGCTCTTTGCTCTGCACGTCCACCAATGCAACTCCTCACGAACGGATGTTTACTCACCAGCGACGTTATGTTGACGGCCAATCGGTGCCCAACTGGCTAACCCATCCCGGAACAGTGTTCATGAAACGCCCGGTACGACAAAGCAAGTATGAACCCATGGTGGAAGAGGTCGAACTCATCGATACTAATCCAGAATACGCTCATGTCAGGCTCCCGGATGGCAGGGAGACCACTGTGTCGGTTCGTCATTTGGCTCCCTCAGGCACTCCTCCCGCAGGTACACCACCATCTGGCACACCTCCCTCTGACATCCCCTCCCCAGGTGTTCCCACCCCAGGGACTCCACCCGAGAAGGGTGACGACGGGGCTACCGCGTTCCACCCGGGAGCGATCGGGGAGTCATCTCCGGCACGAGTCGAGGCTCACCAAGAGGATCGGAAGCCTCCCTCAAGTGAAACCGCCATCTACTCCCGGAGAGGCTGACGAATAATACCCCC
>NC_140967.1:47050478-47108478 GCF_056783735.1 Eptatretus burgeri
TCAACTCCCCTCCCAACCACACGTCCTCAATCCCTATCCCACTCTTCCAACTCCATGCACACCCACTGCCCACCTCTCTGAACCCCCCTCACCATTTTCCCTGTTCTTAATGTTGCACAAGGAACTTTGGTGCACGAGAAGACCATTCAGCCCATCATGCCTGCATTGTTCCTGTTCACAGAGGACTCAAAAGACCCCCCCCCCCCAAGACCAAAAATACCCTGAAAACCCCTAAAAAAAATCCTTAGAGATCCCAAAGACCCAGACTTCCTCCAGGTTACTCAGGTGTTCTGCAGTATCACAGCTCATGATCAGGATGTCATCCTGGAACATGACAGTTTTTGGCACAGTTTTCAATAGACTCTCCATGTTTCTCTGAAAGATGGCAGCTGCTGAACGTATTCCAAAAGGACACTGATTGCACTGAACAGCCCCTTGTGAGTGTTGATGAATGTGAGTTTCCTTGACTCCTCATCCAGCTCTTGTGTCATGCAGGTAGATGTCAGATCCAATTTGGTGAATGACTTTCCACCAGCTAATGTTGGAAACAGGTCATCTACTTTGCGCAGTGGATACTGATCCTGCATGGAGTGGCGATTTATGGTCACCTTGTAGTCCCCGCAGATCCTCACTGCTCCATCACCTTTCGGGACCAGAACAATTGGACTCAACAGGAGAGATGACCACTTCATTCTGGAGTCTCTCAAGTTCACACTCAATATTTCCGTCATTAAGTAGGGAACAGACCTCGCTTTACAGAATATGGGCTTTGCTTCCAAGTCCAGATGAATCTTAACTTTCATCCCCATGAAGGAACCAATTCCTGGCTCAAATGGAGATGGAAACTTATCCAGCACTTGAGCACAACTGGAAGCCTCCAATGAAGACAGCTTTTTGATCTCAGGCCACTTCAGCTTTATGCTCTCAAGGCAGTTCTGACCGAGTAATGTAGGGCCATTGCCTGGTACAACCCACATCGGCAGTTCATAAGTCACACCATCATAAGACACACTGACATCTGTGCTGCCAATCACCGGAACAATGTCCTTGGTGTAGGATCGAAGTTTGGCCTTCAATGGACTCAATTTGGGCTTCACAGCCTCACAATATGTCAAATGTCTGCTGGCTCATACTTGACTGACTCATCTCGATGTTCACTTCCATTGACACCTGCTTGCCATTCAGCTGAAGATCAACAGTTATCGGTGCGGTGCTGCCATGGATTGTTTTCATCTCACACTCCTCACCATGCAGTGATGAATCATCAGTTTCAGCAACATGCTTGCCATCATCCACATGATGGGTGGTGCCAGTACTATCACCACTGCTGGATTTGGGAACAACCTCTTTTGAAGATGCCCGATCTTGCCACATCCGTTAGATGTGTACCACTTCAAACGGTACTGGTGAGCCCTATGATTTGCGCCACAACGCCAAAACAAGTTCTTGAGGCTTCTCGCTACCGATGAAGCAGGTTTCAAACACACAACTGGCTTAGGTGTAGCCTCATACGAAGATTGAGCAATCTTATTTACAGTATCTGTACTTGAAGAGTTCTGACTCTTCGACGAGATCTTCAGGTTTTCAGCAGTTGTCATACACACCTGTGCAATCTTCACTACTTTTCCTAGGTCAAGGGTCGTCTTCTCGAGCAAGGAGTTTTCGTAAGATGACATCATGATTGACCCCGATTCCAAAAATGTCTCGGAGCATCTCATCAAGCACAGCGCCAAACTGACACGGTTCTGCAAAACGGCGCAGATCAGCGACAGAAATGGGAAATGTCCTGATTTTCCTGGCGAGTGTGTGAATAAAACTTATACCTCGATATGATTCGACCAGCTTTCGGCTTGAAGTGTCACTTGACGCTTCATATGACTTGTCCTTAGGTTGGCATGGTGACACAGCAGGTTCCGTACACCTTCTGCCTGCACACAGTCAACAACACAGCACGACAACGGGTGGCATCACCAACAGCCGCCATGTTGTTGGCCACGAAACACTGGTCCAGCTTCTCGACGAAATCCGCCCAATCCTCCCCCATCGGAGTATTCACGGAGAATGCCAACAGTCGCCATCGAGACACGGATAGTTCTTTACCTCGTCACCACTTGTGATGTGAAGTGTAAATAATCAGACCGACCACGACGCACTCAAACCTGAGGAAGGGCAATACATCACAATAACCCCAATTAATGTATCAGGGTATGTTTATCTTTGCTGGTGGTCTTGGAGGGGGCATGGTGGTGGTCGTATGGCAGCTTAGCTGCCGGGGTAGCTATCATTTCTTGAAGCGCGACTGCGTCGCTGATGCAGTGCCCCTCTACAAGTACACACACTGGAACTGGTACTCATTTCGCCGACCTCGGAAGGATGACAGGCTGAGTCAACCCCCTGGTGTATTAATTCAGCGGCCGACGGGGCTTTAACTCAGGACCCAAGGATCCCAAGCCGCCACCCTAACCACTTCACGACCGTAGGATCCCAAGCCGCCACCCTACCACTTCAGGACCCTAGGATCCCAAGCCGCCACCCTAACCACTTCAGGACCCTAGGATCCCAAGCCGCCACCCTAACCACTTCAGGACCCAAGGATCCCAAGCCGCCACCCTAACCACTTCACGACTGTAGGATCCCAAGCCGCCACCCTGCCACTTCAGGACCCTAGGATCCCAAGCCGCCACCCTAACCACTTCAGGACCCAAGGATCCCAAGCCGCCACCCTAACCACTTCACGACTGTAGGATCCCAAGCCGCCACCCTACCACGTCAGGACCCTAGGATCCCAAGCCGCCACCCTAACCACTTCAGGACCCTAGGATCCCAAGCCGCCACCCTAACCACTTCAGGACCCAAGGATCCCAAGCCGCCACCCTAACCACTTCACGACTGTAGGATCCCAAGCCGCCACCCTAACCACTTCAGGACCCAAGGATCCCAAGCCGCCACCCTAACCACTTCACGACCGTAGGACCCCAAGCCGCCACCCTAACCACTTCAGGACCCAAGGATCCCAAGCCGCCACCCTAACCACTTCACGACTGTAGGATCCCAAGCCGCCACCCTACCACTTCAGGACCCTAGGATCCCAAGCCGCCACCCTAACCACTGAGCCAACACCAGGCTCAGAGGGCGTGTGAGGGAGAAAAGGAAAATTTTCGATGTAAATGTGTATCGTGTAGCGCCGCCTCCAGGTGGTGGAGGGTATTACAAGTCCGCACCATTTACACCACAGTATCCCCATCGACGTTTTCCTGTGTGGTGAGGTGTTTTGAATTATAAACAGTCGGGATGTGTTTGCTTCATGCACGTCACCAAGGTTGTTGTTGTTGTTTTTGCATCTACAGAGCTGGCAGTTATCTTTATTTTGGGTGGTGTATCGGTATGCGTCAGAATAACGCGTTGCATGCCTGGAACAAGATTGCCTGTACTCGTTGGGCGGTTCCTTTGCAAGTACAAGTACCAAGAGACGAAGCCGGAGGCACAAGCCAAGCGGTGTACTGAACTCTTCCAAATCACTCGCTCTCACGTGACAACCTCGTGCTGCGCGCATGCGCACTCGCTTCACTGGTTCCCACGCCAGACAGAAGTAATCGATCCTGCGAGCGGGGAAGCAACACATCGATGATTGAGCTCATCCTGTATTCTCTCAAATGGCTCTTAATCTGTTTTTGTCTTTTTCGTGAAATATAATATATTTCCTTCAAACTTCCCTCTCGTGAGCTCGCAGTGTAAAATCCCTCCTCCTCCTTCTCCTCCTCCTCCTCCTCCTCCTGCTCCTCCTCCTCCTCCTCCTCCTCCTGCTCCTCCTCCTCCTCCTCCTCCTCCTCCTCCTCCTCCTCCTGCTCCTCCTCCTCCTCCTCCTCCTGCTCCTCCTCCTCGCCGGTCACCACTTCCCCTTTTCCGGGCGATCACAGATCCCGGAAGGTGGAATCCGGGACGTATCGGCCCGTCGTTGCCATGGCTTGGCCTCGTCGTCCCTCGCTCACGATGCTCGTCCTCGCGCTCTTTACCGTCTACGTGGCTCACACGGTCCGAACGTTATATCACGTGGTGCACACAGAGCCCTGTTTATCCGGATCAAGGTGTTTTGCCTCCTACCTGCAAGCCAAGCCCTCGTTACAAGTTCGTATAAACCCGATTTACCTTCTTTCCAACGAACGTGGGAAACCGAAAGCACGTTGTATTTATTTATTTATTTATTTATTTATTTATTTATCGACGCAAATGGAAAAAATGGCCCTTTGGTTGCGGTGGCAGCAGGGGGCGACGCATGTTGGAGCACGCCGGCTTTAGGACACGTGGGGCGACGCATGTTGGAGCACGCCGGCTTTAGGACACGTGGGGGCGATGCATGTTGGAGCACCCCGGCTTTAGGACACGTGGGGGCGACGCATGTTGGAGCACGCCGGCTTTAGGACACGTGGGGGCGACATGACCCGTCAGCGTGTTCTTTTTTTTTTAAGCATATACGAATTGCTTTAAGGAAAGGGAATCCAGCACGAAGGGAAGATTGTGTCACGTGGTGCATCGGGATGTGGTACCTCGAGTTAAAGTTCCCACGCTCTCCAGGAGAGACCAGGTAGCTCTTGGTGGCCTAAGACTCGGACACTGCCCCCTAAATTCACACCTGTATAAAATTGGGTTCCACCCGACGGAGGGTTTGTGAGACGTGTAAGAAACATGAAGATCTGAATCATTTCTTCCCAAATTGCCCTCTTTTTGAGGGACCCGGGCGGCATCTTGTGCAGAATGTAGGAGTCATGGGGGATCAAGGTGTTGGATCTACCTGGAGCATTGAGGTTGATGAACCAGAGGGACTCTCAACTCTGTAAGGTGGTATGGCACTGAAATTCCTGAAGGATAGTGGGAAATCCGTTTAAATTTCTTTCCACTCCATGGGCTAATAAACGATTTTGATCACGTTCAGGTGCGTGGCGTGTATCGAGCCTGCTGGCTCTGAAAGCGACATTAAAATTAAAAAAAGAAAGATTTAGGAAAGTATTGACACTGGACTTTCATCGATTGGGCAAAATATTGGCAGATGTAATTTAACCTGAGCAAGTGTAAGGTGTTGGGGATGGGAAAGAACAATGAAAATAGAGATTACAGGATGTAAGGGGTAATTTTGGAGCGCGTTACACAGGAAAAGGATCTGGGGGTGGTAATAATAGATATGGGAGGCAAGCAGGCAGCACAGTGCCAGGCAGCTATAGGTAAAGCAAATTGGGTTTTAGGTTGTATTCGGAGGGGGATCATTTATAAATCAAAAGAGGTGGTGTTAACATTGTACAGGAATTTAGTGAGGGCCACATCTAGAATATTGTGTACAGTTCTGGTCACCACAACTTAGGAAGGACAAAGATACCATGGAGAGGGTTCAGCGCAGGGCTACGAGATTGATTCTGGGCTGTGCTAGACTCAGCAGGTGACCGAGCAGGTGACCTGCAACTCACCACAGATGAGTTCAATTCCAAAGTAAAGGAGAATCACCTGCTTGAAATTTTAAGTGAAAATGATGATTTATAAACATCTAATGATTCTCTTTTAATTAAAAAAAAAAAAACCCTTTCAATTTGCTTTAACTCAATGAAATGTACAAATTTGACCTTGACTTTTGTTTATCATCGAAGGCAGAGTGGTGCATGTGGATAATTTTTGAGCCTTTATGAACAGTGTTGGTATAACCAAAAGCGATAATCACATACTTCCTGCGTTAATGCATGTGCTCAAACCCAAGATGGTGGAACAGCAAATAGCCGTGAAATTTTTGCTCAACGAAACCACCAAGCCTGATGGAGTTTCCAGACAAGAGGCTACATGCTATGAAGGGAGTTTACAGACATGGTGTCAACTGTCGAGACGATTGGTATTCGATTGGTGCAATTAATTTTAAAGCTGGACGTGAAAAGTGTAAAGAACGACAACAAAGTGCAAAATATGTGAACATAAAGAGAGTTGAAGATCTCATTTTGACGGACCCAAGAAGTTGCGTTCATCAAATTGGTTTAGAAGTGAACATTAGTGTTGGTCGTGTTGAGTCTGTTATTCATGACGAGTTCGTTTTAATCATAAATAAGTTCCAGGCTAAATTTGATACACCCTCATGCCTGTAAACTGCACGATGTTGTAAGGAAGTACCAATAATAATTGCATGGGATTATCGATAAATAATCCAGAAAGCGGATAAGAACGCACACGATCGGCTGAATGATGCTTGTCCGTGTCCACAAGCAGGTAGTTTTGTCGCGTTTTTCTGTTTTTTTTTTGTTGTTACGTAACAAAAATGCTTTGGACACCCTGATGCCAAAGGGAATCTAACACAAGCTCTGCTCATATTTTGCAGCTGAGCATTTTTACTTCTCTACAAGCAAGGAATGTTGAAATCGACAAGCTGAATTTGGTGCTCACCATCGAAGACTTTGATCCTCACGCTGACATTTTAAAGTAAGCCCTTCACTCTATGGTCTATGCCATCGATATTCTTCATTGTTTCGCAATAACTGACCATTTCTAGCAGTCTCTCCAACATCCCATTCATTCCTGCAAATTTTTTATCTTTTATTTGTTTATCTTCATTTTGTCCACGTTGCGGCTGTTTGTGCTTGTGTATTCGTCGTCGAACGTCCATTTTTCTTTTGTTTCCGACAGTCAGCCAAGTGTAATGTTACGTAATGTAATGGGGGGGGGGGGGAAACAAAATCAAAATTATGCTGCATTTGTCATTGACGCTGCACCATTGAGTGTGGGGATCTATGCTCGGGGTCATGATGCGACGATGCGTTTTTTCCAATCCTGTTCTTCTTTGTGAATAACAGGGAGTTGAAGGTCCCTCTGCCACGGGGGATGCGTCCCAGGGGTTCCCTGTATGCGCACACGTTTGTTCATGCTCCTGGCCTCGAACCATGGCACGACGAGCGAGCACAACATGCTGTGGCATCATTGACGACGCTCATGGTCCCCAAGTCTGAAGAAGTGAATCTCGTGGCTCGAAATAAGGTAAGAATAATAAATGACTGACCTCAGATGCATTTTCCGAGGACATGTGTTGAGGAAAAGTGCCGACTGAAAAATTTGAGTCGTAAGAGTTTGATAGATTAGCGAGATATGGAAGAGGTGATAAAAAGTGAGTGGGCAAAATAAGATAACGTCCTCGTTTTTGGTGGTATAATTCTTGAATATTTGCAACTGCATTCCCAAACAAGGTATAATCATGCCTTTGCAACAACAAATCAGAGCTACTCAGTCTGCAATGCCTTTGTCTGTAGCTCAATGGAATACTGTTCTCAGTATAACACCTGTTATCAGTAGAACACCTGTCTCTTGTTGATGCTGTGCAGTCTAAAGCTCTCACAAGTATTGGAATCTCGAGTGATGAAGCCAAAACTGAGTCCGTTGCTTTCGCATCAAACCCTCCCTTTCTTTTGCAGGATACACACATTTTTTTTTCAGTCAACCCCTCCTGGTTAGGCTTCCAAAATCCAGGTTGTCTGTATACCTGTACATGCATTATTCCATCGGCTCTTCTGTCTCTCTTCCCTCTCGGCCTCTCGGGCTTCAAGCAAGCAGTGCGCCCCCATCTATTGTCATCCCTAATTGTGTCCCATGATCTTTATTATCCCCATTAACCTTTCCTAAACCAACCATCTTCCATGCTAATTTCTGTTTCCTCCCCACCTCCGTTTCCTTTATTCCTGTTCATTTGCTCCTTTTATTTTTATTATTTTTTGTCGAAGCTCATGGAAGAGTCAGTACTAGTACACTGAATGTATCAGGATGCATCAGGACAAAAGGAACAGCAGAAAGAGGGGAAAACACCAACAGCAGAGTTGAAGGCCAAGATTGAGGTGGACTTGGACAATGGGTGTGGTGAGGAATGGGGGGCAGGAGAAGATGCATGGGATGGATAAGATGGATCCAGAAGGAAACTCTCAGGAGGCAAAACTGGAAATTTGGAAGGATGACGGATTGGGGTGGGGTGGAAGGGGGGGGGGTTAATTCGGGCAGAAAAGATCATGGTTTGGATTGTGGACAAGCTGAGATGGTGGTGAGCACCTGTTTTGGAAGACAGGAGGGAGGAATCAGATTGAAGAGAATGTTGAAGCTAGTTCCACCGCTGGGGAAAAAAAGAGGAAAAAATGAGTGGAGGTGAGCATTGATCCTGGATTTAGGTCATTTCACCAGGTGTTGGACCATGTGTGCCCTGCAGAAACCTTGGGGGTGGGTGGGGGGGGGGCAAAGCATGGAAAGAGCAGAGGCTGCAAGACCAGAAGGGAAGCGGTAAAAGACAGAGACTACTGACCTGTCTGCGATGACGAAGTGATAAGCCCGTAGACTCAGCTTCATCGCTGGAGATTCCAATAATTATGAAGGCCTTGGTTTCCACGGCATCAAGCTGTGGATGAAGGCCTTGTAGGTGGATAAAAGTTCAGGTGTGCCAAGGAAGGATTTTGTACGATGTAGGATACCCAGTCAGCAGCTGGCTTTAGAGGCCAACTCTGAAATGTGGTTTGCCGATCACATGACGTGCCTTCTGGTTGAATGGTTTGCATTCGCGGAATAATCGTCTGGGTGGCTGACGGACGGTTGTTCTTTGCTGTTATGCGATTTTACCGTGTGAGACATAATCCATGGCGATGCTCACCATAACAGTCAGGAGGTGCGTCTGATATATATTGTCAAGGTTCTGGGAACCGTATCCCCCCAAGGCAAGGGCAACCATCATACAGCGGTCCCTGGAGAGATTCCATTAATGTACGTTCAGAAAGACCCTTCCCTTTTGTCGAGCAATCTGTGCACTCATTCCTATTCTTTTTTCTACTCTTATTCCTGAGGTACATCCCAGCCACATGCACCTTTCGCTGTGAGATGGGTCCTCAGCGAAGGCCAAGCAGGCATTACGCCGGACACTCCTCTACAGAAATCACAGCCTGCCAAACGCACGTGCAGAGGTAATTTCCACCCACTGGACAGAAAGCACACCCAGCACGACGCCCACGCTGCACGGAACACGTACCGAGGAGATGGAAGAAACGGCACCCTAAGTGCTGGCAACTTGCAAAGCGCATGCGGCCGTGCCCTTTCCAACCCATTTCCAAATCTCCATCTAATAATTATATCCAATACTTTCCCTCAATTGCCTGACACAGATCAGGGCTGGCACCGTGCATCCCACCGCCTCTGATAACCGTGAACACCATGCTCGATGGCGGGCGGACTCACACGCTGACCATGCGTACAATGGTGGAGTCGCGCGCAGCCCGTGATATATTATCATCGTACAGAACGGGGCACGAGTAACACATCTTTTGTCGGGTCTGCACATGGGGTTATATTACAATAACATTTTACCGTCAGTTTTCGCTCATCACGACAGCCACAAATGTCTCCCATGGACAGCAGACGTCCTCCTGCACCTCCGCCTCAATGCAGCTGCTACCAGGCACAGGCATGCTTTGCGGCCGGATCGCTCGGGCCGCGTGGCGCACCACGGAGCTGGCACATTGACGAGCGCCAACCGCGGGTCGCCGGGGCACGGCACGGGGTTCGGTGCAAAGCGATTCATATCACGGGGTTCGGTGCAAAGTGATTCATATCACGGGGTTCGGTGCAAAGCGATTCATATCACGGGGTTCGGTGCAGGGCGATTCGTGTCACGCTGCTCGGAGCGAGATGATTCCGCAGCTTCGAACCATCTTGCCGGAAGTGAAGTGGAGCCGCTTCCGGTCATGGCCGCCGGCCCGTGTGCTGGCCGAGGCTCAATCAGAGTACCCAATTTGGGTGACGACACATCGCTTCGGGTCGTCACCCCCGCCCCGCACCACCGGATTTATAAATGGACGGGGCGTCGTCGTCGTTCCTGCTCATTGCTCCTGTCTGCTAGTTCCAGAGTCGTTGTCGTTCCTGAATCATTCAAGTGTTGTTCCTGCGCACCGTTCCTGCTCGCTCAGTCCTGTCGATTAGTCTTTCTCCTCCTGGCCTGGAATTCATCATCAATCATTCACCTGCTGACTCCGCCTTTCTGCAGCAACTCGTTTCTGACTCCACCTTTCTGAAGCAACTCGTTTCTGACCCCACATTCTTCACTACTTCTCCGCCCACTTGCTTCTGACTCCACCCAAGTCCCTCCCTTCATGCCCGACGGTTGCGTCTCATTCTCTGGACCTACGCTAACTGCACGAAGTGCCACGAAGCAAGAGACGATGCGCCAGCTGTCAGGGAGGTATCGCCCAGCAGGGCATCTCCACAGAACGTATTGGTGGGACGATCAGGCAATCATGCAAGGTATTGAGAGACCGGTAGCCTCATCTCCTCTCCTTTTTCTCTTCATCAACTCCTCTTGATCGGGGTGTGTGTGTGTGTGTGTGTGTGTGTGTGTGTGTGTGTGTGTGTGTGTGTGTGTGTGTGTGTGTGTGTCCTGGCATCTGTCCTCGTTTAAGTTGAGAGTGTGCAAGAATTCTATCGGGATAACTCTGCTCTGTGTCTGCTTTTATGAGTTGCTTGTATATTGCCGCACTCCTCACATTTCTTCATATTCCTGCTGCAGACAACAATAAACAACATTCACTGTGCCACATTCCTTTCCTTGCCTGCCTGTTAATAAATCCTTTGTAGAAATGTTCCCAGCTCGTTTTTGTCCTTTCTTTCATTGATCCAGCATGGTCCGTATCCTAACTTAGCCGGGACTTTATTCCAAACGATCTGTTCCTTTTAGCTGGTGCATCCTTGGCAGTGTCGCTCGGCTGCATCTGATCCGGTAAAGTGATCCGATTCAGACAAGACGTACCCAGGGCGTGTCCCCCGGTAATTAGGTCATATGATTAATTAGGTAACCCGATTAACCCATAGACGGGAGGACCCTAGGTCACGAGGTTGAGTTATTGTCGGTCACGGTTGGTTAGCGACCCGCCTCGTCACAGAATTATCTGTGTGCAATGGTCTACAATTCCGGGAAGTCTCATGGGAACCCAAGATAGCTTCCTCCCTGGTGGTCTTCTCACCCGACCCGCAACTATATATATATATATATATATATATATATATATATATATATATATATATATATATATATATATATATATATATATATATATATATATATATATATATATATATATATCCTGGTGTTGACGTAGCGGCTTGGGATCCAAATGGTCCTGTGATCAAGCCCCGTTGGCTGCTTGAATTAATGCACACCAGGAGTTGACTCAGCCTGTCATCCTTCTGAGGTCGGCGAAGTGAGTACCAGTGTATTGGGCCCGGTGTATACCCCGGTTAGAATAGGTGTACCATATCGCTGTGTCTTAAGAGGCGACCAGGGTTGTGTCAAGAAGGGCATCCAGCGTAAAACCTGTGCCAAATCATTATGTGGATCATAACGGATGATCCGTTGTGGCGACCCCTCACAGGAGCAGCCGAAAGAAGAATATGATATATATATATATATATATATATATATATATATATATATATATATATATATATATATATATATATATATATATATTGTTGTGGTTATGGAAATTCACAGAACACCATTCAGGTTCCTTTCGATGAGTTATCTCGGTAAGTACATGTTTTATAGATAGCCCTTTCCCCTTGTCGAAGGGGTATTTAAATGTTCCTGTGCTGTGGTTTATTATTAATAGTCGGGTTTTCTTTTCTTTTATTCACACCACCAACAACTACAACCACGCCAGCATGGTTTCACCTTCACCTCGCTCTGCCCGACGCCATTATCCACACACCACTGATCACGAATGTGGGCGGGAGTTCGCTCGGGACTCTGCCCAGAATGAAGAGGGCTGGGCCTCCTTGGCCAATCAAGGACTTCACCGTCTCAGCTCGAGACTCCGCCCAGGATGGGATGGGTGTGCCCCTTGCCCAACAAGAAGCTGCATCACCTCAGCTCGAGACTCCGCCCAGGATGGGAGGAGTGTGTCCCTTGCCCAATCCGGGATCGCACCACCTCAGATCGAGAATGGAGGGGGCGGAGACGTTCCACCCCCCCCCCCCACCGAAACAGGGCGAATAAATACGCGGCCGCGGAGCTTGCTAAAAAGATCACGTCTCGGTACATGGCCTTGGTGGTCATCTGGGCGCTCATCTTGATGAGGTACATCACTGCTCGTGGAAATCACATCTCGGGGGACAACGAAAAAGGGGCAACGAATGCTTGCGTTAGTGGGCTCGAAGCGCGACCAATCTGTCGAGTGCGCATCTCTGGCCGGGTCCGGCGCTGACTTCATCGCACGGATCGGAGGTGTCTCGCTGGCGCCTGGTTCTGCGGACCGCTTCACGATGCTGGTCTGGGTCGTTCGTCAGCTCTAAGACCACACGAGGTGGACAGGTCCGAGGCAGGTCCTAATAAAGACCATTGGTCCGATTCTTTGGGTGTGTGTCCGTGGGCCCATGTGATAAGTAGTGAAATGTATAAGTGTTTTTGCCTGTATTTACGTGCTTAATAATAATAATCGGTTTAGTTATGCTCTTTGTGTTCCCTAGTTCCCCAATTGTTAAATTTACTCAGCTCGTCGTGTCATTTCTGCATCGGCTGAGTGTGTCGTGCGTGCTGGAAAGTGAGCAGCCATTGCCGCTTTAACGGAGTAACAGGATAATCGGGCCGGTGGAATTCGGCGATACAACCGCTCGGCTACGCACACGGAACGGGCTCGCTTCAGCGGCTCGCTTCCGTACGAGTTCCGCCGAGGGTGAAGTACCCCGGTAGCTGGATCACGTGGGTACTTAGGTAAGTTGAAGTTGGCAATTAACCCTACCCCTTGTGATCTACCCATTGGCGTATTTCGGTCCAAAATAACCAGGACCCGCCGACCTCGGACTTCTCTGGGCCGGCGATCGGTAATTCCGGGCGATCGAGCCGAGACGGCCCCAGTGCTCCATTGAGGGTCGTGCTCGTGGCGACGCGCCGGCGGAAACCACAACAATATATAAACACACACACACACACACACCAAATGCCATTGTGGTAAGACAGCTTATGTAAATACACACACATGTAAATGTTCACACGCATCAAGTAAATAAAAACGACAAACACAAAGATTTACTTTGAAACAGCGTTCTTTGAAAGAGGATTTAAAGTGTGTAATTAGGGAAATTCAATTCAAAAACGTGCCAAGCCACAGAACACAAAATGTCGAACTATACTCCATGCCTTCACAGCAAGAACAAACATGGTGAACACCTGGTCGGATGGACCTTATTGGTTTTACCCCATGGGGTCGAAGCGACGCTCGCGTTCTCTCTTTTCTTGTGTACAGTTCATTTGAACGTCTATTTCTCCATTATTCGTGTACAGAATTCGATGAAAATTGACAGGCATATACTAGACACATATGTGCAGGCAGGAACTGAGCCCAAGGTGCGATTGCGGCCCTTCGGGCCGAGGAACGGCCCATTTTGGGCCATTTTATTAAAATTATTTCTCGGTTATTAGTGAATGGAACCGAACCAAACTTGACAGGTACATTCTAGAGACCATTCCCCGGGCATTAACTGAGCGCAAAGTGCAATTCCGACCCTTTTGGCCGAGAAACGGCCCTTTTGGCCCATTTTCTTAAAATTGTTATTAAAATTTTTTATTTAAATGCGCTGGGCAATGCCCAACACAAAATTGAGTTGCAAATGATGATATGAAATGAGCCTCACTCTTGTGAGGTGTTCTGGTTTCTTTTTCTGATACGATGAAAATCTTACCAAATTTCAAAACTATCTGTCGTCCGTGCTATCGCTCGACACCTGAGAGTTGTACAAATGAACTCCCACGGGGTATGTTTGCAATTCAAACTTTAATATGTATCGATGTCGAAGTGAGAGGTGGATTACAAATGGAGATCGCACAAAGCGATCCTTGCACATTTTCAGTGGAAGAGACACCGCACGGCACCGCGGGACCCAACAAAGGCGGAAACGTAGTCTAATCGATGTGAGATTGAAAGCACATGTACTTTTTCCCGAAATGAACAACCAAGCAGCTTGGAGAGTGCTCGCCAAGTCGCTTAAGCATTCAAGCAAGCACTCCAACAAAAAGGTCGATATGAAACTGCTCCCTTGGCACGCAATTGGCAATCACCGACCCGTCACATTAAACATGCACCTCCCGGAGACGCCCGGCATGTCACATATGTCCGAATTGGACAAATGAACACTTTTCTCGGAGTCGGAACTGCATGCAAGTTCGATTCTGGAGCTCAAATTTTGTCATTCTTTTTCGTTTAAGAGATACTCGTGGCGAACGCATATGCGGAAATGAAATATAACAACGAACGCTGACGTCTCCGGGCGTTTATAAGCATTGCAATGTACCCAGCGATTCGTAGTTATGATGAACAGCTTGTTCCAAGTCAAGGTAAGGTTGAGCGGGTCAAAAAACATGGTGGCTTCAGACCCCAGCAAAGTTACTCAGGAAACGCCTTTCGACCCCCAGACAGCGAGGTGGCCGAGGATCGCCTGATGAAGGATATAATTTAATAAGGCCATTAATTATCTTCAAAAGGGGTGTTTTAATTAACCAAACCCTATATATATATATATATATATATATATATATACATACATACATACATACATACATACATACATACATACATACATACATACATACATATACACATGTTGTTCGTCTTTCGGCTGCTCCCGTTTGGGTCGTCACAGCAGATCATCCGTTATGATCCGCATACTGATTTGGCATAGGTTTTACGCCAGATGCCCTTCCTGACGCAACCCTGGTCGCCTCTTACGACACAGGGATAAGGATTGGGTTTCACCATGATTCCGGGCTGCCCTACACCCTCTCATAGCGTGGCCCAGCGCAGAGCTCCCATCCTCAAGCGATCCTCCAACCCAAGCCTCCGAGTAGCTGGATTACAGGAGCACGCCACTACGCCCGGTTATATACATACACATATATATATATATATATATATATATATATATATATATATATATATATAATATATATATATATATAATTTAATCCATCACCTTAATGACTGCCTAATTATATAACCATGCAGATTATCAGCTGGGAACCATCCATTGTCGAGGTTTGAGCCCTCAATCCCAGAGAACCTTTCTGAACGGCATCTCCACAACCTTCGCGGTGTCAGAAGGTCATGGCCTAAGAGAGAGAGCGGGAGAGAATAAATAAGAAAGTGAAAAGCATGCAATATGTTTCAAAACGATTTTTCTCTTCTGCATCTTCTTTGCCAAATGTATTTTATCCCTGGACGATTTGAGATGTCATTTCTGCTCTCGTTTACAGAATGATAAACCAGGTCCAAAGAAGCTGATGGTCCACTGGCGTTCACATCTTTCCCTCAATCTTATGACCGACAACTTCTTGTTTGACTTGAAAGCTCTTCCTGGTGATGTCCTTCCATACTTTAAAATGTGAGATAATATGACATTTATTTGTTTCTAGTTAAGCTCGAGCTCAGACATGTTTACTGTTGAACAACTTTGCTGAACAAAAGTCAATGTAGTATGTTGTTCTAATACCATAGACTTTCATTAAAATGAATGGCCTTTCTGGCGAATTTTGGAGAGAAAAAAAAAAGAATAATTTTTTTCAATTACTGCACATAATTAAATTGATCTCCAGAATACTTTGTTTTAATCTGAGTTTGCTGTACTAATTCTTAATGCTGAGCTATCAAAGTTTTCATGATCACTGTCTTGGATGTGCTGCATGTTACATCTTCATGGTGAAGGGTGAGAGAGAGAGAGAGAGAGAGAGAGAGAGAGAGAGAGAGAGAGAGAGAGAGAGAGAGAGAGAGAGAGAGAGAGAGAGAGAGAGAGAGAGAGAGAGAGAGAGAGAGAGAGAGAGAGACAGAGAGAGAGAGAGAGGTGGGAGAGAGGGGAGGGGAGAGTGAGGAGTGGGGGGGGGGGCAATTCCAGCAGATGTGACACCAAGTTTCACGTACATCCAAGAGACGGCACACACATTGACAAATCACACTGCTTGTGAAATCCCAGGATGACAGTTTATAGCTGGGTCGGGATTCAAACCCAGGCTCGACAACTTCGAGCGAGCGTGTGTACCTCTCGGCTATCGTCCCGTGGTGTGGCGATTCATTTTACTCACTGTAATCATCTAATCTATTTTGCCTTCCTAACTCTGGAAATGTCCCCACGGAGAGAGGAGCCGTGGTATCGCCATGGGAGCTTGTAGAGATCGAAGCTTGAGTGGCCAAGTAGCTTAAGCACTCAAGAAAGTACTCCAACAAAATGGTTGTTAAGAAACGGCTGACTTGTCAAGCGATTAGCGATCAGGAAGTGCTTTACTACTTTACTACCGATTTGCTTGGCAAGCGCTTTACTACTGACAGGACTTGGCAGAAGTCAACACTAAGTAAAATTACCTTCCCTCCGAATGGCAAATCCTCCTGCATCAGATCACACAACATCCGGTCCAGTGCCTCAAGCATATGGTGATGCACCAGAGGTGCTTCATCCCACACAATGATACATCTGCCTGGTGGATATTTGTCGCAAGCTCATTCGGGCGAAAACCTTCATCTATTATCCAAATTGCTCATCCCTTCATTTGGGCAGTGTATTGGCAACAGACCGCTGCCTCGATCACTCCCGACAATGTGAAATAACCCGGTTTACGTACATGAAACAAAAACATGGCCACCCACTGATTATTACCTCTGCCACGGAAGGTGAAGGAGGTTATGTTTTCACACATTTCTATCTGTTACTTGACGAAACCTAGGATTTTGTCATGTATGTTGGTCGGTTCAGTTTGTTTGTTTATGTGTGTGTACGTCTCGCTCTACAGGTCGCATTTTGAGTCGGAATGTAATGGAACTTCACCAATGGACTTATTGGCCACCAGAATAGATCCGTATAACTTTTGGCATGTCAAGGTCAAAGTTCAAGGTCACAGTGAGGTCAAACATTCGATTTTTGATGGTTTGGTACGGACAACTCGAACGGAAGAAGCTACCAATGTCAAATTCCACCACGTGATTCAGGAGGGTGGTGGCTAGCGCTGATTAGATTTTGGTCAAAATCGGTCAAAGGTCAAGGTCACAGTGAGGTCAAACATCAAAAAGAAAATTATAATCGAGAACGGAAGACGCTATCAATGTCAAATTACACCACGAGATTCATTTTTTTTGTTTATTTACCCTAAAAACTATGTTTAACCCCAAAAATACCTATTATCGCTCAATATTCTTGATGGTACGCAATCTTGTTGAATTTTGTCAAGTCCTGGCTGTATGGGCTATTTTTCATTTGTTCATTATCTTGCCAAAACAAAGTTTTTGCAAGATATGTTAGTCAGCTTGTATGTTTTTTTTTATTTTTGTTTGTCTGTAATTACGTATAAAAAATTCTGCAGAGCACAGTTATCATTGGAAATTTTTGTAACTTCGCATATCAGAGGCCTATAGAGGTCCCTTTCAGCGCATAAAATTTTGAAGGTCAAAGGTCAATGTCACTTTGTCGCAAATCAGGGGAGTCGACAAAACCCTTATTTTTTGAGTAATTTTAATCTAATCGTCTCCAAACTTTATGGGAATGTAGTATATGGTCTGACGCTCAGCTGATTAGTTTTTGGTGGCGATTGGCCTTGACCTTCATGGTTAGCGCCTGAGGTCAAACATATTTGACCCCAAGGTCAAATTTTCAAGTTTTAGGAACCATATTGTGTCGTACCTCAAATTGAACACCTCGATGAGTGCTTTCTAGATATGTCAAACTTGAGACATTATGACATCATTTGGTGACGTTATGAGGCAAACGCATATTTTTCATGGTTACTCTGTAGAACGATTCTCATCGGAATCTCTCGTACGCAGATATTCCTCAAGGAGTCGCTCCTGGTGGATAGCAGCTCTGTTCACCTCAGTGTGACCTTAAAGAAGTCACACGTGGTCACCTTTTGGCAAGATACGGGTCACCCTGCGGTTGACATTGGTTTATTTATTTGTTTGTCGTTTGTGTATAGGATATCTCAAAAAGTTGTGGCCGGATCCGGATGAAATTTTGTGGACAGGTTCGGTGTGTGACAAGGTCGAACTGATTCAATTTTGTTGAAGATCCGGATCAGGATCTGACTCCAATAATTTTTAAAGTGATTCTTCACCATTGAGAGATTGGGCCAAAAACGATATGTAGCATGAGATTTTAAAAATGTATTGGGCCCGATATGTTCTCGTGGATCAGGCATTATGTGGCCGAGGTATGCGCTCTACCGAGTGCCCTTGTAGTCTGCGTGTGTAATACATCGTGGATATATAGCTTGGGTAGTTTGCAATTGGAGTGGCCTGTAGGCTGACGTCTGAAGCCCGAGGCCTATCACCTTCATAAGGGCCGTGACGCTCATCCGCTCCAACCTTTAGATATTTGATGATCCTTTTGAACAGTCGTTTTGGTTGTTTTATTCTGCATTCAAAAGTTATCGGGCTTGGTGATTGTGAATTTGAAACATCGAAAGATGCCTTTAGGCTTCCCGTACTAAGCATGAAAATGGTGGAGGTATGATTTCTTCCTGCTTTTACAATTGTGGGTGGAATCTGACCAGCTGTCCAGCCAATGGGTTTTGGCGGGAAGGCTTCACACATCACGCACTTCATTACATTTTTTAGCTACAGTGATACAGAATATCGATTTGTATTGCATTACTGTCAGACAGCAGATGCAAAACTTTTTTTTTTTTTTGAATGGCTACACAGTAAGAGTAAGTAAGTTGTGTGGATGAGATTCACATAACACACCGAGAGCTGCAATGAGGCCCAGCACACTGCCAAAAATAAATCTCTTCATTAGAAAATATTTCCTTAAGTTAAGAAAACCATGAGAAAATCTTTCAAGCTTTAACGGACGGCTCCTGCTTGACTTTTGTTCTACTTCCTTCAATTTTACTTGTTTGCAGATTTTTCAATCATATTTTATATTCCGGCACAATATGCTATTTGAAATGTGCATTTGGATAAATTGTAGTTGAGAGGTTGTGCACGCATGTAGTTTTGGACACTCATTGTAATGTAGCTTCCTCTGTTTCTGTTTCTTTCTTCCTTTTTAGATCGTGATTGCTATTCGATGTTGATCAAAATTTTAGAAAAGCCCTTTTTGTGGATAAATTTAAATGGTTTTGATGGTGGGCAGAGGGCACTGCTCCCCCATACCCCCAGAAATGACCAAAGTTGAAGCCATTGTTCCTCATTGCATTCTTTTCTACCGTTTGCAGATCTCCCATGGATCGCAATCTATACCTTCCCATGTTATTTGTGGATCAGCTCAGCAACCGTGTGAAAGATCTCATTGTGAGGTTATTTCTTGCTCATCGCTCTCTTCTTGCCGATTGCTTCCGTCTGTCCTCTTCCCCCTTCTTATTTTGGTATCTTGTCCTCCCTTTTTTCCCTTCTCCCTCCATTTTCACGTTTTTGTTTTTCCTTTTCCTGTCTCGAATCCAACTTGTTCTTCCTGTACCCTCTAATAACTTTGTGGGGGGAGTAGGTGGATCTTTCTCTTGTGCGAACTAAAATGAGACAAAATGAATTGTTCTGCTTCCCTACTTACCGTAATTCCTCGTTGGCACTGTCATAATTTTTTATCCCCAAAAATATTGTGACCATCTCGCAGTGTGTCTGACATCAACATGTAATATACTTGTATTCCCCTTCAGTATCCCATGTTTTTTTCAAACGTGTTTCAGTGGAATATTGGATATTACGGTTTTAATTTGCCAGCGACAGTGAGTGCAGTTTTGGAACCTTCAGAAATAATTTGTGGATGGGAAAGGGGAAAGGGAGACCAGTCAGGGTTGGCAGTCGGGGTGGGGGGACAGGGTGATCAAAGAGGGTCTTTCTCGTCATTAAGTGAGTACTTTCACTTTGGCAAAGCAATAAATTACATAAAGTATTACAGCGATTAAACTCGAGGGGGAGCACTCGGGAGAGTGCAAAACCTCTGCTGCCAATACTGCTGGGTCACTCAAGTGAACCTTATATCTTATTCATTAAATATGATGTCAACAGTGCTGACAGAGTTATATTTCTTTTCTCCAACATTTTTTTTTGGGGGGGTGGAGGGGGTTGGAAATCACTTAAAACATGTAGAAATGCAAAAAAAAAATCCTCTAACAATTTTTTTTTGGGCGGGGGGGTAACAATTTTTTTTTGAGGGGGGGGTTGGAAATCACTTAAAACATGTAGAAATGCAAAAAAAAAAATTTTCTCTAACAATTTTTTTTGGGGGGGGGGGGGGTGGGACCAAGTCCAAAATTTAATGGCATGATCCGTGGACCATACCTAACCCCCCCACCAAGTTTTGTCGAAATCCGTCGAGGAGTTTTTCCGTAATACTGTTCACAAACAAACAAACAAATAAATAAACCAATGTCACCCGCAGGGTGACCCGTATCTTGCCAAAAGGTGACCACGTGTGACTTCTTTAAGGTCACACTGAAGTGAACAGAGCTGCTATCCACCAGGAGCGACTCCTTGAGGAATATCTGCCTACGAGAGATTCCGATGAGAATCGTTCTACAGAGTAACCATGAAAAATATGCGTTTGCCTCATAACGTCACCAAAGGACGTCATAATGTCTCAAGCTTGACATATCGAGAAAGCACTCATCGAGGTGTTCAATTTGAGGTACTACACGATATGGTTCCTAAAACTTGAAAATTTGACCTTGGGGTCAAATATGTTTGACCTGAGGCGCTAACCATGAAGGTCAAGGCCAATCGCCACCAAAAAATAATCAGCTGAGCGCCAGGCCATGAACTATATTCCCATGAAGTTTGAAGATGATCCGATCAAAATTACTCAAAAAATAAGGGTTTCGTCGACTCCCCTGATTTGCGCCAAAGTGACCTTGACCTTTGACCTTGACCTTCAAAATTTTATGCGCTGAAAGGGACCTCTATAGGCCCCTGATATGCGAAGTTACAAAAATTTCCAATGATAACTGTGCTCTGCAGAATTTTTTATACGTGATTTCAGACAAAAAAAAAAACAAAAAAAAAAAACATACAAGCTGACTCACATATCTTACAAAAACTTCGTTTTGGCAAGATAACAAACAAACAAAAACAGAAAGGGGTGAAAACAGTAACCTCCATCCATCTTCGAAGATGGCGGAGGTTAAAAATTACTCTTCATCATAAGCAGAGGCGTACGGGCGGGGGATCAGGGATGGAGGGGGGCAAATGCTCCCCCAAAAGCGAGCATAGCTTTAATAAATTAGACCGGCATAAAATATCAGGATGACTAAATATCGTGAGATGATGAAACATGACAGAATTGTCACATGCCGCTCATTTGAAAGCGTGGTGGTGTCGAACGATTTAACTTCTTGGACCGGTCTATTTTGATCAATTGTTTAAGCATTCCTCGAGAACTATAAATTTATCGTGTTTACATTTTGAGATTGTGAGACGTATTTTATCTACAGCAGCTTTCATTTCTATCTGTTTGGATGAAATACTTTTTGAGAAGAATAAAACCCAATGAAATATTATTGATTATATTTGCTGTTTAGAAATCGAACCTCTTCATCGTTTGTTCTTTCACATTGCTTTAAACTACTGGAATTGGAGAAAATGTTTGAGTCGTACGAACCGGAGTAGAGACAAAATACGAATATTTTTTTCTTTTTTTTTTGTATCAAATGTGAGCAAGAATCATCCGACGTGCTTTGAGACATTTTCTTCATTCCTTTTGCCTGTCTGTCTTTGCCATAGTTGGTGAATGACAGCACAGTAACGCTGCCTCTCAGGTTGTCGTACACACCAATATCACTGAGCAAACTTCGTCTCTGGGTCCACATGCAGCAAGCCCTTCATACCCTACAAGACCTTGGTAAGTTGCATATATTTTTGTCGATTTGAACAAACTTTGTAAGTCATGCTTGTGAAAACGCAGACTAAGTAGATGCATAGTGAGAAGAGTAATAGCGATGAGGCGTAGAACACGTGGTTGTTCTTGGAGATAAGCTTATCCTTTATTTCTTGATCTTAAGCCAGCTACAGTGAGCTTTCTTGCAAGACTCCATTTGAGCTGTTTTGTAGTTTCCTCATTTTTACCTCCACTGCCAGAGGTGGATGGAGGTTATATTTTCACCCCTGTCTGTTTGTGAACAGGATATCTCAAAGTTGTGGATGGATTTGGACGTACTTTGGTGGACAGGTTGGGTGTGTTACCACGACGAATGGATTCAATCTTGGTGAAGATCCACGAATAACACGGGAAGGTATAGGTTGCGATCCATTGGAGTTCTGCAAGTGGTAGTAAAAGACTGCATCGAGGAACAATGGCTTCAACTTGCATCACTCCGGGGGAGAATTTTGAAATTGATTCTTCACCATTGAGAGATGGAGCCAAAAACGATATGTCGCATGATATTTCAAAAAGTTGTGGACAAGTTTTGACAAAACGAGGTGGATGAGCTGTGAAGTTGGCAAGACCAAGCCGATTAGATTTTGGTTCATGTCCGGATTATCCGGCCTATCGGTGAGGTGCAAAACTTAAACTGTTCAGCCTGGCGGAGGTATGCGCTCTACTGAGTGTTGTTCTAGTTCTTACCGATTTTATGGCGATCAAAGTTACTGTTCCAGGAACTTATCAAGCCCGGTTGACTTTTTATTTTCCTCTCAACAAGAGTGAGACTCATTGGCAGTGGGGTAGCAGGACAACAATTGCGGCACAACCAGCAAGGGAATAAACAAACAGTAAATAAGAGAGACAGAAAGGAAAGGAAACACTGAAATTGGCAAGTAAGAGGGTTTGGCTAACGGGTTGGGATGGGGGATGAGACGAGGTGATGTGCCTGCTGAAACTGTCGAGGGAAGAGTGGAAAAGAATGGGTCTGGAAGGTTGGTTCCATGGATTAGAGAGTGAGGGACAAAGGAGTTGAGGTGTGCAGTCAGCCTGGATTTTGTAATTTTAATCAGGAGAGTGTTACTGAAAGAACACATGCATCCTCGAGTTGCTGGGGAAGGTTGGAGGAAAGATTGGAGAAGAGGCAGTAGAAAACAGAAAGACCACTGACATGTCTGCGAGATGAAAGCAACGGACCTTGAGCTTCAGCCACGTTGTAGAAGGTTCCAATAATTTTCAGAGTTTTAGATTCCACAGAATCCAGGAGAGACAGAATATGTTTACCGTTTGACACCACCTGGTGGAGGCTAGAATGTCACGTCATAATAAAATATGCCATTGACATCTTCAAAGTGGGGTAATTAACCCGTCCTAACCAGAGTATGAAGTGGAGAGCTGTGTTCCCCTGCTAGGTAACGTAGTTCATGATTCCCCCCCCCCCAGGTTATTTTCAAAATCATTGAATTCATTCCAGACATCTCATTTTGAGTGCTGTTGTAAGAAGTACCTGTTCAAGTCTTGCTTTCTCTTTTAGCAGTTTTGTCTCAACTTATTTGCACTTCTTGTTGACGCTGTACATTGACACCAACTGTACAAATGGTCAGAGGTACTTGGAGAATGCTCATTAAGTTTTCCTTGCCAGGCTTTTCAGAAAAAGATGGAGATGAAGTAAAGGGCATATTTGCTGACACCAACCTGTACTTCTTAGGACTCACCTTTCTTGTGGCCACCTTTCATGTGAGTACCTGTTCGGAAACTGCATACGATGTGCTACATGGTGTACTATGTACTTGCAGCATTAGGACAATTAATCGACATTTACGTCAATACATCAGGATGTAGTGAAATGAATAGCTGGACATTATGGGCCATCTCGCAGACTCGGTGGTGTAATGGTTAGAGCGTCCACTCTCAATTTGAGAGGTGTGTGGTTCAAACCCCAGCCAAGTCATACCAAAGACTTTTAACATGGTACGTGCTGCTTCCTTGCTTGACACTCAGCATTTAATGGATAGAGTACAGACAAACAATAGTGAGAAGGCAATGGCAAACAATCAAATCAAATCAAAATGGGACATTTAAGTTTTACAATCACGAAAATGTCAATTCTGACCCATTTATTGCATGTACGCACAGTGAAAGTATAATCACAAACTCTTACATTCCTCCCCCCTACCCTCCATCCCACTTGGATTCGGTACACACTAGAAGGCACTCGTTAAGGCGCGTACCTTAACCTTAAAAGTTATAACTTTTTGTCATTTCTACGTTGGCCGTAGCAATTCGACAAGCCAAGCTGTGACGTAGATTTGTTCCACGTCGACCGTACGTGAGGCGTACAGTGGGCTTGCGTTATTCGTGCGTCTGCCGTAGGCTCTTATCAATGAAAAATGAATTTTGCCAACCCCCAAAAAATTACGGCAGCCACACTATTTCCACGGTCGCCGTAGGGTAGTCCTAAGGCGCCCTGTGTTCAACGTACGGTGGCCTTGCGATCTGTGTGACTACCTGTGGGCAACGCAGGGTCGACGCACGGTTCCCCTACGCCCACCGTGCGTCCTACGTACGGCCTCCGTGGCAGTCTGCGTCGACCGTGCATCCACCATGCGCTTCCGCTAGAGATCGGAGTTTCGGTGTTTGCCTATACAGTGGTGCCCCCAGAATCCCAATTTAATTCGTTCCAGGAGGCTGTTCGGATTGCAAAAATTTCAGATTCCAAAACTATTTTCCCAATAAGAAATAATGGAAAGTGAATTAATCCGTTCCTGGACCCCAAGAAAACCCACTTTCAAGACACTTTAAACTAAAATTCCCCATGTTTAAGGCAAAATATGATGAGTAAATGACCTTCGGTGGCGGTGTATTGTATGTAAACTGGTACAATCACCACATCCAAAGGTCCACACAGGCTCGTGCTCCGGCCTGGGTTCCGATCGCTTGCGTACTCTGCGAGAGCGCTGCCCACAGGGCAGCTCATTAAACATGATGCCCCCAGAACCACAATCACTTTCATCAAACACATCGGGCTGAGGTCATCATGGATATTGTTACGTTTGAGGGGGGGGGGGTATGCATTCAAAGGGTAATTAGGATGTTTAATTAGGTATGCCATGCTGTTCGAGTTTACCAGGATCTCGATGTAATAAGTAGCAATTCAGTGGTGATAAGTTGTCTAGTAAATGCCCATTTCTTCAAGGGGGAAATGATAATTGTCACGTAATTAGATAGGGATACGGGATAGGGTAAGTGTGTCTGTGTAAACCCCTTTTAGTATTCTCTGGAGGCTTGCCGTGACGTCACAGGACAGTGCTGTGGATGGCTCTGCCCCGTGATCACGATTGGCGGAAGGCGACGGCGCAGGGCCAATAAAACGGCTCGATTGGAAGTGACGAGGACGGGAGGATAAAAAGGTTCTGTTCGGGGTCGAAAAGGAAGAGGAAGAAGATCGGGACAGAAAGACTGTTTTTTTGGGGGTGGAGGTTGTTGTGCTGGGAGCGTGCTGTGTTGTTGCACTGATTCGGCCCTGGTTTGATCGGGTCTTGTAGCCTTGCTGAGCCTCATGCCTCACCTCGGTTGGCTCTGGGGTTCTGCTGGCTTGGAGTACGGGGTCGAACGGCGGGCGGACCTGCCTCCCTCTCCTGCTCGCAACTTGGTACCAGAACTGGTTCCCTGGTGGTTGTGAGCGGACTTGGGCCAGGACCAGGAGGTCGGCAGCACCACGGTGTCTCCTGCCCCTGACGAGCGCAACGCCAGCTCGTCCGACGCCAATCCAGGGACTGTTGCGTCCACACCACGGGCCAGCCTGACCACCAGGACTAGCTACGTTTTGTGTGTGTGTGTGTGTGTGTGTGTGTGTGTGTGTGTGTGTGTGTGTGTGTGTGTGTGTGTGTGTGTGTGTGTGTGTGTGTGTGTGTGTGTGTGTGTGTGTGTGTGTGTGCGCGCGCGCGTGCGTGGCGCCTTAGAGGGTTTGAGATTTGTATATCCATTGGAGTTGTTTGTGTTTTGCCCGCGCCCGAACCCACACCACCATCCCGTCGAATCGCCCCGGATCCCTCTTCTTGCCGAGTCTTGTTATTTCTGGTTAGAGAAATAAACTCATCAACTCAGTGAAAAGCGACTCGTGCCACCTTCCTCATCCCGTTTGCGGTTGAGCGATTAGAACCGCCATCTTTTGGTTATAGAAATAAACCGCCTCCATCGTTTCGGCTCATTCTACGTTAGCGGGACTGTTCAACTCCCGTGAACGTCACATTGGTGTCAGGAGTGGGATGTTCGAACCCCTCTAAATTATATTTGGTATCGGGAGAATATATCAAGATTAAAATTTCGTCACGAATTGGAATATAAAATTACTACAGGAAAGCGCGCGAGCGCGGGAAAATTTTGGCGGGATTTTTCAAATTAAAATTAATTGGCGGCAAACGGGACTTCTGCACCATGGCGGATGTGCAGATGTTTGAGGAGGAAGGCCACGTGTCTGGCAGTGAGTCGGGGAAGAAGGGAGAGACGGGGGTAGGGTTGGAACCTCGCCCATTCCGAGGGTGGACCATGCTTCATTGCCCGTAATGGAGCCGGCAGCGCCGGAAACCGGTGCGATGACGATCCAGACACTGTTGGAACGTTTAATAGCGGACATGACGGTACAAATGGCAAATCAATTCGTGACACAGAGGGCAGACATGACGGCACAAATGGCAGAAATGACAGATCAATTGGGGGTAATGGGGGAACAGTTGGGTGCACGGATTGATTTAATGAGGGATGAATTAGGGGAAAAGATGGAGAAAATGAAAACTGAGATGCAGGAGTGTGTGGATGTTCAATTGGGGGAAATACAAAGTAAATTCGAGGATAGATTGGAGGAAACAAAGGTAGAAATTACATTGGAGGGGGAAAATATACGGAAAAAATTCGTAGATAAAATTGATGCAACGAACATTCAGGTTGATAAAGTGGATGAAAGCCTGGAACGTCATCGTGCCTGTGTGGATGCTCGTATGCAGCTGCAAGTAGAAGAGTGGGGAGAGCTGAGGAAGCAAGGGATGAATTTGGCGGAGGAGGTAAAAGGATTGGAGGCTCGTTTTGACGAACAAGATAAAATTATGAGCCAAGATGTAGTCTTGGATAAAGGCCTGGTAGAGCCGTCTTTTGTAAGTAGAGTGTCCGGGTTGGTTGAGGAGCAGCTACAAACTCGCGACGGAGCCTTGGAAGAGGTTGTGCGGGCCCAGAAGATCCTGCGGGAAGAGGTGAATCGGTCCATTCAACATTTGGAACAGGAGGCAAAATTGACCCATGAGACCCTCACCACAAAACATCTTTGGCCACAGTGGGCTCCGAAATTGGATACGCAGCCACAAGGGTGTTTGATCCCTGGGTTGGATTCGGACAAGGGAGAAACTGAGAAGCGGGCCACCGTAAAAGTGATCCCCCTGGTAAATTTTGACGGGTCAGGGAGCGTTGAAGCTTTTCTGACGCAATTTGAGTGCATTTCCCGACTAAACGGGTGGAATGAGCGGGAACGTACAGGGAATTTGGTGGCAACGTTGCGGGGACCAGCCGCAGATGTGTTAAACGTGATCGCGGAGGGGATGTTGACCAGCTCCCACATTTGCGAGGCGTTGAGCCGTCGGTTTGGGTTCGCAGCAAACTATGATCTGGTGCGGGCCCAGCTCCAGCACCGCAGATTAAAGCCGGGCGAGACAGTGCAGGAGCTGGCACAGGACATTTACCAATCAGTCAGGATCGCGTATCGGGACCTTACAGTGGAGGCATGGGACAGACTGGCACTAGAGAAATTTTTAGCTGCTCTTCCGGACCCTGAGGTCCGAGCGCTAGTGGAGTTACAGGATCCACCCACCGTTCACCGAGCGGCTGAGTGCGCGGCCAGGCTGGCCTCGTGGAGGCGGCCGGGTCGGGTGCCAGAGAGGCCATCGGTGACGGTCCGACAGGCAGAGATTCAGGATCAAGGAGAGGGGCTGGGAGAAATTGGCATTACCCAAATGTTTCAGGAAATTTGCCAGAAACTGTCAAGTTTGATAAGGGGTAATTTGGTAGTTGGTGCGCCAAAGCGGCGGGGTCCAGCCCAGCCAATAGAGCAATTTGATTATGGCCGAGGGGGTCCGGAACCGGAAGAGACATAACACCGATACCCATGGGGGCCTTTTATGGGGAGTTGTTTCCGGTGCGGGCGAAGAGGACACATGCAACGATATTGCCGGTACCCGGCGATGGAGAGACCCTCCAATAGACTTTCAAGCCCGGAGAGGATGAATCCTCCTGCCGAACCGCCAGGTCTATCCAAGGTGCCCTTACCTAGGTCGAGTCCGGAAATCACTGTCGGGGGTCAGGGAAACTAGATCGGGCTGAGCATATAGGGCCATGCTTGGCTGGTGAGATTGTGGCGAAGTGCCCTCCTTTGGTGGAAAAAAAATGAATTGTGGGAAAATTGGCATGGGTTTGTAAGTTCTGCTGGGTTTTAGAGTGACAATCGGGACAGTGGGTAATTGGAAACAAAGCGGGCACGAGTGGCTGTCCAATGGCTGGTCCGTGGATCGGGTGAGAAGTGCTGTGTGAGTTGTTTCAAGTTAAGAAGTGAAATGTATGGTGCACACGTTGATTTTTTTTATTGGACATGGTGTGGTAACAGGGAAGGTCATGGTCGGTGAAGTGTTAGAAATGCAGGTGTCACATGTAAGGCCGATGGGGTGGGGGAGTCATGTGGGTTTTGTGGGTGGGGATGATGTGCTTGTCCACAGGGATTGCTGAAGCTCACGGTGAGCGGGAATTGCGACCCCCTTCAAGGAGATTCACCACCTGGTGGCTAATGGTGACAGTGTCTGGAGGCGACTGGGAGAGGGTCTGGTTGGGCGACCAAGGCGGGTAGGACCTTGTCGACCCAGGAAGGCCAGAGGAGCCAGTGAGACCCCTTCCAGAGTGTTGTACGGGATTAGAGCTGATGGCTACCAGGGGGGAGGGAATCAAAGGGAGCGGGGCGGAGAAACGTCCGGGTTGGACTAAAGCTTACCTGTGGGCATGGTTGCACCTGAGATGCCCCCATCATCTTGTGGTAACCCACCCCACGGCCATGACGGGATTCAGCCTGCATCATTAAAATGGGGACCATGACCTAGAAATGTGATGATGACCATGGTGTGAGTGTTGTGAAGATGTGTGAGTCCCACTCGATCCCGCACAACTTGACATGTGCAGCAAGGGCATGATGTCCGCATAATTTTGGGGTCAAGCAAATTTGAAAATTGGTTCCCCAGGTAACGCTGAGTCTATTAGCATCCACTGGGGGACACGGTCAAGTGTAAATATCCCATGAAAAGTGTCGTTAAGGCTTTGAGTAGGAATGTAAAGTATAAGTGTTCTGTTTTTTTTTTGTGGAACCTTTTGTTTCCCCTCCCCAGATCACTGGAAGAGTGTTGGGCAAGAGCGATGATCCAGAGGATGGAGTGCAACTTCGCTCAGTGCTCTCATGTGATTAAAAAAAAAAATGAATGATTGTTTAGGTGAGGATAAGGCCATGAGGGGGTAGTACATTAAGCAGGATAGGTAAGTTAGCTGCGACTCGCTGCCCATTGCCCCTCCTACCTTATTTCGTTAGGTTAATTAGGTGTGAGTCAGTAAGTGTTAAGGCTGGTACGGTAGCGCCTGTGATATACCTTGCAGGAGCTGCGGTACCAGAGGAGGGGGCAGTGTTACGTTTGAGGGGGGGGTACGCATTCAAAGGGTAATTAGGATGTTTAATTAGGTATGCCATGCTGTTCGAGTGTACCAAGATCTCGATGTAATAAGTAGCAATTCAGTGGTGATAAGTTGTCTAGTAAATGTCCATTTCTTCAAG
The DNA here is from genome assembly GCF_056783735.1 of Eptatretus burgeri. Classification (NCBI taxonomy): domain Eukaryota; kingdom Metazoa; phylum Chordata; class Myxini; order Myxiniformes; family Myxinidae; genus Eptatretus; species Eptatretus burgeri. The sequence continues at coordinate 47,080,189 of NC_140967.1, forward strand.
GGTGAAATGATAATTGTCACGTAATTAGATAGGGATACGGGATAGGGTAAGTGTGTCTGCGTAAACCCCTTTTAGTATTCTCTGGAGGCTTGCCGTGACGTCACAGGACAGTGCTGTGGATGGCTCCGCCCCGTGATCACGATTGGCGGAAGGCGACGGCGCAGGGCCAATAAAACGGCTCGATTGGAAGTGACGAGGACGGGAGGATAAAAAGGTTCTGTTCGGGGTCGAAAAGGAAGAGGAAGAAGATCGAGACAGAAAGACCGTTTTTTTGGGGTGAAGGTTGTTGTGCTGGGAGCGTGCTGTGTTGTTGCGCTGATTCGGCCCTGGTTTGATTGGGTCTTGTAGCCTTGCTGAGCCTCGTGCCTCACCTCAGTTGGCTCTGGGGTTCTGCTGGCTCGGAGTACGGGGTCGAACGGCGGGCGGACCTGCCTCCCTCTCCTGCTCGCAACTTGGCGCCAGAACTGGTTCCCTGGCGGCTGTGAGCGGACTTGGGCCAGGACCAGGAGGTCGACAGCACCACGGTGTCTCCTGCCCCTGACGAGCACAACGCCAGCTCGTCCGACGCCAATCCAGGGACTGTTGCGTCCACACCATGGGCCAGCCTGACCACCAGGACTAGCTACGGTGTGTGTGTGTGTGTGTGTGTGTGTGTGTGTGTGTGTGTGTGTGTGTGTGTGTGTGTGTGTGTGTGTGTGTGTGTGTGTGTACCTGGCGCCTTAGAGGGTTTGAGATTTGTATATTCATTGGAATTGTCTGTGATTTCCCCACGCCCGAACCCACACCACCATCCCGTCGAATCGCCCCGGATCCCTCTTCTTGCCGAGTCTTGTTATTTCTGGTTAGAGAAATAAACGTTATCAACTCAGTGAAAAGCGACTCGTGCCACCTTCCTCGTCCCGTTTGCGGTTGAGCGATTAGAACCGCCATCTTTGGGTTATAGAAATAAACCGCCTCCATCGTTTCGGCTCATTCTACGTTAGCGGGACTGTTCAAGTCCCGTGAACGTCACAATATTAAAAATTAAATCCTTGCCCTACAGTCCGTCACACCACGTGGTCGGATTGCTTTTTTGTTATTAAAACACAAGATGAGTAAAAAAAAAACAGCACAAATCAACGTGAAAACACGAGGTACAGTAGCGATCGACACACGAGAGATGCTTTCAGGAGGACTTCCTTTTACGAGGATTTCCACCGACGAACTGAATGAACAAAGCGTGAAGATGAGGGTCGAACAGGCGGGGGAGACGCACGTGAACAAACATGAACGCTACGTTGTGTTCGGTTTTTGAAAATGTGTTCGGTTTCTAGGGCAAAACTTTCTCAAAAAAATTGTTCGGATTCCAATTTGTTCAAACAATGGGGCGTTCGGATTCTGGGGGCACCACGGTACTCTGAACTGGTATATTCAGTTATATATTCTAGTTATAGTATATTTAGTTATATATACTGGTATATTCCGAACTGTTATATTTTTATTTCAGTAAAAAAAGAACTGGTATATATACCCACTCGTTACCGTCCGTCTGGCCACACGTCCGCCTTAGGGCACCTTGAGGCTACCTTGCGTCTGCCTTGAAAATTCTATGGCCGCCGCAGGGACGCCCTAAGGTCACTGTGCAACATCAAATCAAAGACCATACGGCACCCCCACGTTTTCGGTCTCCACAATTTATAAATACGCCGTGCGGCTCCCTGAAAAATAAAAACATATGTGACTGCTACATTGTGTGACCGTGGAAATACTGCGGCCGCCCTATAATTGCTAGTGGCCGTAGATTTTGTAGACCCTATGGCCGCCGTGCCAAATGTGACTTAGGCCTTAGCACCACTGAGCCTGCCTTCAGACAGAATGCATATAGATCCCTGCAGAAAGGCCCGGCGAAGAAGGTATTTTGAAGAACCAATCATTCATCCTTAATTTCTTGCATGGATTTGAGTACGTGCAACTGCCCAGCCCTCCTTACTTTCATAACATGCATGTGGCTCCTCCGTTTACAATGGACAGTGGTACCCCGAGTATAGTGCAACAGAGAAAGCTGTTCATAATGTTGAAAAGGTAAGTCAATAAACGAGCGTTTACTGTGCTGAGCTGAAGATCCACAGGTGTGCTTATTTGACAGAAATTTTTTGATTTACCGTATGTATGAAACCATGAATCTGGACCTTCTCACTCTACCTGAAGCATGGCCTGATAAGCAACATTCGACAGATACGCGGATTTAAACAACCACCGGAGTTCTTTGGTTGTGGCTGGCCGACGTGACGTGGAATATTTTTTATTGATGATGAAGGTTTCTTTATTTCTTCCTTCGTGTCACTTTTGGAGCACTCTGCTTTTTGTCATAATTTGCCACTCTCTTCCTTCTGTTTCCAGCTGCTCTTTGACTTTTTGGCCTTTAAGAATGACATCAGCTTTTGGAAAGCCAAGAGGGACATGGTGGGCATGTCGATTCGAGCTGGTAAGCCTCACGTCTCTCTTCAAAATCATTCATTATAATTATTTTTGAATGTGTAAGTCACCAAATTTGCAGGACAGCCATTCTCTTTATGCAACTGTGAATGAAAAATTAAAGGAAATATATCGAGGCCAGGAAAACCACAGGGACCTGCTACAACATAGATGTTGTGCCTGATCCCAGAATCCCGGTTAAATAACCTCGACTTGTGTGTTTTTTTTTTAACAACTGCATTAGTACCATGTCATGACTTTATCGCAATTAGGGAAGATATGAAACAGAGTTATGAATACATCGTTTGATTACCCACAATAGAATGGGTCATCCGTCACCGCCTTGCTCCATCCATACTTGTGTTAATGCAAGATCAATTACAATGCTGAGATCAGTTTCAAAAGAAAACTACATCACGCATCACACAATTAATCCGTCCACCCGTCCGTTAAAAATGAACAAGAACCGTTCGAACACACGGTGTTTCTGCGAAAAATGGACCGTTTTAACCCTTTAGTCTACTGAGATCCCTTCAACCTATGAAGACCCTTTAAGACCCAAAAGACATAAAAGACCCAGATGACCCAAAACCCGAGCACCCAACAGACCCAGTGGATCCAAAAGACCCAGAGGACCCAAAATACCCCAAGAACCAAAAAGTCTCCAAGGACCTAAAGGACCCAGATGACCCAAAATTCCCCAAGGACCTAAAAGTCCCTGAGGACCCAAAAGATCCCTAAGACCTTTTATGACTCTACTATAAATGGAGTGTGTGTGTGTGTGTGTGTACCGTTATTTTTGTGGAGTTCCACTGGAGCATTCTGATGTGGAATGTGATGTGCCAAAATAATCATCATGATCTCCTGAGTTGATTAGGCGAATTAACTACAGACACCGGAAGAATTTCCATGTTTTAAATGCATACCATTTTAAGGTATACCGGACAGCACGCCGCAGCATGGCACACTATTTACAAAATAAATAACAAAAATAATGATAACATTGTCACAAACAATATCTATCTATAATTCCAGCTGTGTGTGTGTGTGTGTGTGTGTGTGTGTGTGTGTGTGTGTGTGTGTGTGTGTGTGTGTGTGTGTGTGTGTGTGTGTGTGTGTGTGTGTGTGTGTGTGTGTGTGTGTGTGTGTGTGTGACCGCTGTTTCTCGACAACCACTGGTCCGATCTAATTGAAACTTGCCAGGTATATTGCTGGGGACCTGAGTATGTGCCTTTTCAAGGTTTGATATTAATCGGACAAGTGCTTCCCAAGTTATGGCTATTTATTTACCAAACCAATGACAAGACAGGTTGCTGCGTAGGCGTGGCCGATGGGGAAAGGGTGCCATTTAGTTACTGTGGCGTTGGAGTGGCAATGGTCAATGGCAGCGAATGTCATGGCAAGCAAAGACAGGGAGGTAAACTTGATTTTAATTTGGATTTTAATTAACTATGTGTGTGTAAATATCACAGCAGTTGTTACTTCAATGAAAGCGATAATTCGTGGAATGCATGTGAACATTCCGTACGGGCACGCACTACTTCCAGACAGTGATGACTTACTGTATTCTAATAATTTGTCAATTTCTTATGCGCATTTAGAGATAAACACAATGCCCCAATCCAGTCGTCGTTTACGTGAGCAAAGTAATGGCCTGTGTGGTTGTTTCTGGCACGCGGTTTGAAAGTTCTTTTTCTCCCCCCCCCCCCACGTACAGCCACACACGTGCGGCCACACACGTACGGGTATGTACCGATATTAATTAATACAAATAATAATAACAACAATAATTGTGGTATCATTTGGAAACGATAACAATGAACGTATAATCTCCGCCCTGGCCAAAGCAAATCTGGGCTTGAAGAAAGGCAAAACAATGCTCAAGCAGTACAGCAGGCAGGTGCAGTATGCAACAAGGCCTTGAAGACCAATGAAAACTTGGTCCAATGGACCAACAGGCCCACTAGTAATTCTAAAGGGGTTTAAAGGGTAATCCTAATGGGCTCTAAAGAGTAATTCTAAACAGTTCTAATGGGGTTCTAAAGGGTAATTCTAAATCTAAAGGGTAGTATAGAGTTTTAAAGGGTAATTCTTTTGGGTTTTGTTTGTTTCTCGGCTTTGCCTATTTCATATGAAAAATGCCAAACTGAACCGCTTCCTTCGGACATGAGTGCAATTATTATTATTATTATTATTATTATTATTATTATGATTATTATTATTTTTTTCATTCATTTTTATGTTTTTTAACTCTGTCAATCAAACAAAATTGAAAATCATTACAAACAAGAAACTTCCTGTTTTTAAGGACATCATAAAGGACACAAACACCAGACACGAAGAACTAAAGTAACATGTTAAATAAGGTGGTGTAAAAGACGCTTTATCAACTGCGGTAAACTCTTGCAGATTTTTTTTTTCTACCACCTTTAAAACCATCATTTTATTTCAATTGAATCATACACTTGAATACTGTCAAACACAAATTGTAGTTTTGGCACTTTCAAAACCCTTCTGTTTAACAGTACTTGAACAAAATATGACGGCATTTTACGTCATCGTGTCCAATCAAATTTGCCGCTCGCAGACCCTGCCTATGTCCTTGTTTCTCAAGACTGCACGGGGTAAGGTGCTCTATGAACTCTCCAGTTGAATAATGAGTGCCTCTCAGAGCTAGTCATTAAGTGTGACATCGAAATATCTTCTTCTTTCGGCTGCTCCCGTGAGGGGTCGCCACAGCGGATCATCCGTATGATCCGCATAGTGATTTGGCACATGTTTTACGCCGGATGCCCTTCCTGACGCAACCCCGGTCACCTCTTACGACACAGGGATATGGTACACCTATTTTAACCGGGGTATACACCGGCCCAGTATACTGGTACTCATTTCGCCGACCTCGGAAGGATGACAGACTGAGTCAACCCCCTGGTGTATTAATTCAGTGGCCCAACGGGGCTTGAACTCAGGACCTTTTGGATCCCAAGCCGCTGCCCTAACCACTGCGCCAGATATTGAAATATCAGATACATTAAACAACACTCATATGGTGATGGATGGCATGGGATGGTGGTGCACCTCCTGCTTGAAACCCTGGAATACAGAGTCTGATTGAACAACATCACGTCGGTGAGTTCCACAGATGGGGGAAGTGAGGAACAAAAGATTTGAGGTGTGTAGTCAGCCTAGATTTTGATATTTTAACCAAGAGAGGGTTACTGGAAGAACATGTGCGTGCCGCAGAAGCCGCTGAGGCTCAGAGGGAGCTAGATCGGTGAAGAGGCGGTAAAAGACAAAGGGGCCAACGACCTGCCTTGTGAAACCTTGTACTGCGGCCTCGTCATGGGAGACACCATTGATGTTGAGGTCTTTAGATTAATTGGATCACACTTGTACGACAAAAATAAGTTTCAGTTTGGCTACTTCGTGGCTGGATAGGCTACAATGCTTGTTTACTGTCATTGAAGGCATTTTCATTCCTAACTTTGCATCTTGTGATCGTGCAGTTTCATGGCGCTGCTTCAGCACATTTGTCCTCTTCCTCTTCCTACTTGATGAACAAACAAGTCTGTTGGTGCTCATTCCTGCTGGTGTTGGATCCATCATCGAGGTCAGCATTACTGAACATCACTATTAGCATTTCTGAACATGTGATTGGAGTTGAAATTTTTTTTATGATGATGACTAGCAAAGTACCCATCCTGACGCACTGGTTAATTCCCCCACTTTTATGATGTCTTTGGCATGTTTTGTTAGAGCTTGAAATACCAGCTTCCATCAGGTGGTGCAAAATAAATGAGACACATATGAAGAGAATTGGGGTTTTCCCCCCACCTGAACCCCTGTGACGATGAATTTGTTTTTTTTACCCCCTAAACTCCTCCCGGGCACCCACAAGTACAATCAACAGTTTTGAACTCATTCCATTCATTCTATAAATTGCTCCCACCATACCTTCCTTCATGGTGTGCACAGCTTTTGTGCTTGGAAATTATTTTCCCCTTTCTTTTTTCCTTTACATTTCCATTACAAAAGGTACGTTTGATATCGTGCATTGATGACATCTCACCGCCTTGCTCCATTTCTGTTTTTCAATCGCTTCAAAAAAAGTTATCTTTAAAGAAAGTAGGATGAAGGAGGATGAGTGGTAGAGGAAACTTTATGACTTTTTTTTTCTCCCATAAATTAGGTAGATGCCCCCTAAGCATGTCTTCTTTGCACCATCTTGTCATGTGGTTACTTTTATAGCACGTTAGACTTTTGTGGGCTGAGCATTTTTGTTCACAAGTATCACAAAAACTTTTGAGTCGTAGGTCAGAAATGGAAAACACTCCTTTTTAGGTTTAAATGTAATTCGTTTTGACATTTTTTGTGTGCAATAAAAAAGCATTTATTTTATTTGTATTTATTTAGCCTTAGGTATAATGTGTTAAAATGCATACCTGTGATGTGTACATAGAAAGTACAGAATACTTTCTTGAACACACAAATAGGTAATTTTGTTTAATAGACTGTCTTTCATAATTGTATTGATGGCTGTATTGTAAAATGTCCATACTTACTGTGTCAGGATAAGGAATATGATTTACAATGCTCCCAATTGATGAGGCAATCATTTTGGGAATGCCTGAAGCGCCGATAGCTCATGCTTTGAATGTTTTTAGCGAATGCATATTGGACTGGGATTCAATTCTGAATTTGGCCCGCTTGTTGTATCATTGTCGATGCTTGGCTGTACCACCAATGCAGTTCCCCCTGTAGGTTAGGACAGCAATTTGTAACATTTTTAGAGTGCCGGTGATAACTCACCTCTTCATGAAAGGCACAGTGTGATCTCCAACGTCCACCAATGACCGGCGTTGGTTGATGGGTCCTTCGGTTTAACGTCCATCGCATGGACAGCACGCACAATGACACCTTGTCTTGCATGCCAAGCACCATCTCGGTTGAGATTCAAACCTAGGCTAGACAGTTCTAAGATAAGTATGCATCCCGTTAAGGTATCATCTCGGCCGCTTTCAATGACTTAAAGGTTTATGGATTTTGTTTTCTTTGTTGCATTAAAGGGATTGTGTTGTTATTTTAACTGAAAATTTTGTTTGGAAAAATCATATTGTTTCCATTGTGGTTTCTCAGTTCATATATAGTCATGTCATTTATTTTTTTATTGCTATCACCTGCAGGCATGGAAGGTGACCAAGGCATTTAAGATTCAAATACGTTGGACTGGCAAACTACCCAGAATACAGGTGTTGTTGCAATGTATATTTTACTCATTATGTGCTCTCACCACATATTACAAGTGTTATCCAATGATGAACGCCAAAGTTTTATCAAATTGCCATGCACATCTGTATATCTATTGTACAGTATGTTAAATATATGTGATGTTTTTTTCTTTGTAAATGGTACATGATGAAGCAGTTGTTGTTTTTTTTAACACAATCTTATGTTTATGACTACAGGTCGGGACTTCATCCGTAAATGAGCGTCAGACAGAACAGTTTGATTCCGAGGTGAGCTTTTATTGATCAAAAGACAAGGCTCTGTATTGAGCATTATAAGTACGAGTCAGAAAAAAATTAGTATCAAATTGGGGGACTAATTCCCACTATTGTTTTTAGTTACACCTGTGTATGATGTCTCTGAAAATGAATGATGGACATTTGAAATGAGTAGCTTCATGCCATTTTGGCCATCATCTTTAAAAATGGCTGCCATTTTCAATCATAAATTCATGCAAATCTAAACTATGGGTCTATGATACATTCTAGTTTTTGGATCTTAAAAGGTTATTAAGTAAAGTTGGTCAGCATAAACTTCTAAATATACCAGTACTCATTGAGATCATTTTCATACATACTTGTCTAAAATATAAGAAATGTGTCGAAAAATGCCTAAATTTTTTGATTTGTTTGTTTATTATGCCTATAATTGCTATTTAATTATGTTAAGGTCATATAAATGAACAATTTCATTTTTTTAATGAAAATCTACACGTACTGTAATTCTACCTATATGTGTGCTTCCATCATTAATTTGTACCGCAACTGTAGGTAGTTTTAATTTCAAAACAAAACCTGGTCTAATCTGATCTGGGGCCTGCGAAACTGGAAAAATGCTCTCCAGTATGCTGTGCTTTGGGCATGTCCAAGAATTCACGCATGTTACGTATGGGACATTCAGAAAGTTTTGCCCTCCGAAAAGCAATTAAGATCATCATTGATTTCAGTGATTTTTATTATAATGCTGGGCATCTGCAAGGAGAATACCCACAAGAACTTATATGTCATTAGTCCTTGGGATGATTATGTAATTAAAGAAAACATGTGGTGCGTTACGATTTTTCAAAGAAATATGTTCAAGTTCTTCAAAGTTCTCTGAAAGTATTTTATCATTCACCAGAATTTTCAGTGCGGAGAAAGTTGAAACATGTGCATTACTCATCATAAATTCTCTTACAGAAAAAAATACACAGTAGTCAAGAGAGATTAATTAGTGTTAACGAAGGACGTGTTATGTATGGGACAAAATTATCCATAGGCTTTACATGCGATATATACATTGTTGGTGTAAATTGCCTTTCATAACACAACTAGAACGGGCACTCATAGAGCGCATACCTTCGCCGCCACTACTTTTTTGTTCTTGGTATGAGTGTGGGGAACTGGTTTGATGCTGGTTTCATGCAAATCGAATAAGAATTGACTGAGTTATGCCGAAAACCGCATATTTTTCAAGGGCGTGACCCCCCCCGACATTTTACCCCAACCGGTGACATATGTTATGACGTCATTGTGTCACAAGATTGGGCATTAAATTCTGAACATTTTGGTGCTGGGTTCATGTAAAGCAGACAAGAATTGACCGCGTTATGACAAAAACCGCATATTTTTCAAGGTCGTGACCCCCCCTGACCTTTGACCCCTAACCGGTAACAAGAGTATGGGCGTCATTGTGTCATATTGCATATCACAAGATGAGGCGTTGAATTCTGAACATTTTGGCGTTAGTTGCATGCAAATTGAATAAAAATTGACCGTGTTATCGTAAAAAGACGATTTTGACCTTTTCGTGACCTTGACCTTGACCTTTGACCTGAACGATCCCAAAATCTAATCGAATGCTTCCTGGCTAATAACCAATCATCCCACCAAATTTCATGCAATTCGGTTTAATACTTTTTGAGTTATACGAATCACAAGATTACAAATAAATAAATAAATAAATACACGCCGACCAAAACATAACCTTTCGCAGAATGCGAAGGTAATTAACAGGCTTGAGCATATTTTGACACAAAGATCCAACATTTAACTTTTATAAACTCAGCAATTCATGTCATAGGATATTAAGCAAAATGATCATCTGATTATTAAGTATTAAAAATGAAAAATGATTTTATATTAGAATCATATTAACCATGGTTTGCAAGTTCATCTGAAGAAAATGAAATGCACAACTTTATTGTGGACAAACACAAAAATGTACTCTATAGCATGATTAAACCCAGGCAGGACACAAAGAACAGATCTGTTTTAGTGTGTACAAGAATGAAAATAAACAAAAGAATTTGCATGGAGTAATTTGTTCGTCATTAATTTTTTTTTAATGCTCATATAGATTTTTATTTCGATTCGTATCTGGACCTCAGGGCTTTTCAATATAAGTAATAATATGTATATGTAAACATTTATCAACTAGACTGAAAATATGAAATCTGGCAATCTAATTTTAATGTGGACTGCTTCCACTTTCACAAGGGAATAGAAGGTATTAGTTTTGTGTAAAAGGGAAATATATATATATATATATATATATATATATATATATATATATATATATATATATATTTTCCAGTATGTTTTATATAAAAACCAGAAACTTCGAGGTACCTGAAATAATCATAAACAAAAACACATCTTCTTCAAAAGGAGGTTACACCCCTCCTTACAAATTGAATGATCCCATATTGTATAGTCTGCCTTAAACTGGGCCATGTGTGAAGGACAGGTTGCATGAGAATACATGAGCGCCCAAAATGTCTCCTGGCCAAAGTAGTGGTCAAATCTTGGCGATGTTGAAGTAGTCTTTTTCACAGACTGCAAGCAATGTCCCATACTCAATAGTAATGTCCCATACATAACATTAAAAAAATTTCTTGGGAACTAATTATCGACATATATTTTAAGCTAGAAGTATAGGATATATGACCAATACATGATGGATTAGAACTTCTGAAAATGGCATTTAAAAATATTTTCAGAGCTTTTAGTGTAATCCTTGAAAATCCATGTAAAATTGTTATGTACGGGGCATCGCTTATTAAGAACAGGCCTAATTTGCATAATTATTGAAGTTAACAATTTTTTTCTTGTGTATTAAAAGGGCATGGTAGCATAGTCATGTCCATGTAAAAAAATTAGTTGTAAAGTTTGGTTTATTTTCCATCACAATTTAAAATTGTCCCATACGTAACACCTAATTTGCATATATGTAAATTCGTTTTGTGTTTTTACACCTTAAACCTATGACTGCCATTTTGTTTCAAAGATTCATAAAATTTCACATTCAGACATGAAAATCTCATTGAAATTAGAGCTGTGGCATGAATATGAAATTCTGCCATCTGAGGGGACCTTCTCTTGGACTTGCCCCTTTGCTCTCAACCCAAAACAGCTTGTGCAATTTCTATGAATTGGCTGGGAAATAGGCAAAGTTATCTGTTCGACTCAATGGCTATGTCTAGTCCTCTTCAAACTTAACCTCCATGCTGAATGAAATCTGAACAAAGGTGGAGCCAACCGGTATCGATGCAAAATACACTGATAAAAATTGCTAATTTGTTTACATGTTTTGATGTTGATCACCTTCTTTATCGCAATCACTGCCACAATCATCAGACTCCTGTTCAATATCATCACTGTCATCATTCTCGTCATCTTCTTCTGCCATGTTGGGACCGTTAATCATGCAAGAATAGTCCGACTGGCGACAACTCCATGCACACTTGCATGAGATGAGACTTAGCACGATATCTGGAGCTGGCAAGCCAGTCATCCATGGAATTATTAGTTCTCCTTCACTGTTTAATTACCAGCCATGGCCTTCTGATGGCTTGGGAATGTCTGGAAAGCAATCTCGGCTGCACCTCCAGACAGCAGCTTGGTAATTTGCACGGAGTGTGTTTTGCGGCAGTGTGTCCGTGCATGGTGGGAGCTGTCCAGATTCGACATCACCCTTTCTTGCAGATAACATATTGTGACGTCCACGGGACTTGAACAGTCCCGCCAACGTAGAATGAGCCGAAACGATGGAGGCGGTTTATTTATTTATAACCCAAACATGGCGGTTCTAATCGCTCTACCGCAAACGGGACGAGGAAGATGGCACGAGTCACTTTTCACTGAGTTGATGATGTTTATTTGTTTTTATTATTACCAGAAATAACAAGACTCGGCAAGAAGAGGGATCCGGGGCGATTCGACGGGATGGTGTGGGATCGGGTATGGGGAAAAACACAGACAATTCCGATGAATATAGAGATCTCAAACCTTCTAAGGCGCCAAGCACACACACACACACACACACACACACACACACACACACACACACACACACACACACACACACACACACACACACACACACACACACACAAAACGTAGCTATTTCTGGTGGTCAGGCTGGACCGTGGTGTGGACGCAACTGTCCCTGGATCGGCGTCGGACGAGCTGGTCTTGCTCTCGTCAGGGGGGCAGGAGAAACCGTGGTGCTGTCGACCTCCTGGTCTTGGCCCAAGTCCGCTCACAGCCACCAGGGAACCAGTTCTGGCACCAAGTTGCGAGCAGGAGAGGGAGGCAGGTCCGCCCGCCGTTCGACCCCGTACTCCGAGTCAGCAGAACCCCAGAGCCAACCAAGGTGAGGCACGAGGCTCAGCAAGGCTCCAAGACACGATCAAGAACACGATCGAATCAGCACAACAACAAGGACGCTCTCCGCGCAGCAGCCTCTACACCAAAAAAACACGATCTTTTTGGTTGTGATCTTCTTCCTCTTCCTTTTCGACCCCGAACAGAACCTTTTTATCCTCCTGTCCTCATCACTTCCAATCGAGCCGTTTATTGGCCCACCGCCGTCGCCTTCTGCCAATCGTGATCATGGGGCGGAGCCATCCGCTGCACTGTCCTGTGACATCACGGCCAGTCTCCAGAGAATACCAAAAGGGGTTTACGCAGACACACTTACCCTATCCCGTGTCCCTATCTAATTACGTGACAATTATCATTTCCCCCCTTGAAGAAATGAACATTTACTAGACAACTTATCACCACTGAATTGCTACTTATTACATCAAGATCCTGGTAAACTCGAACAGCATGGCATACCTAATTAAACATCCTAATTACCCTTTGAATGCATACCCCCCCCCCTCAAACGTAACAATATTATAGTGCAGATCGTTTACACCACATATCTTCGAATATTTCGAGTAAAGCTGACATGTGAACTCTTGGATTTGGTTGACAACGTCTTTGGGCAGGTTCCACGATGCTCCAAGAGAGACAAACGCTTCTCGGCATCTCTGATTCTCCCACACAATTTTCAGACTTATAATTTTTCCTTGGTTAACAAGAACACTGATAGTGTCACAACCAGTCCATGCATGAAGCCCTGGCAGTGCAGAGCTTCATGGCCTAATGATGCAGTGATTTTTGTGATGTCAATCATCCTAACGCGAACCTTTAAAGTCCCACGATCGATGAAAACTTTACTCTTGATGGCACTGCTTAGACTGTGACAGATGATAAAAACATCAGTGTCATCTGCCACCAAAACAATAGCCTGGTAATTCTCTGCAGCAGCATGTTGTGCATATAGAAACAGACAAGCGTCAGCTACCTCTTGGCTGAATCTGAGAGCCTGGACCTCCTCGCACTTCTCCCTGGTAAGCTTGAAGCATTTTTCCTTGCATGTGACAAACATTGTTTGGTGACCGAGCTTCTCCCTTTTGGTTTCTTCTTGCCACGATCCTGACAGAAACTTGGTGAACTTTTTTTTTTGTTTTGTTTCACTGCACGCCAGCAAGTGTCACCAATTTTTTTTTTATCGTGACCAGGTCTTATTCTGTTGAATGTGACACCTTCCTGTGATCCTCAGCTAACACGGTCAGCAGATGTGATAGATCCCTGTAGACATCGAAGATCACATCAACACGATAACTTCCCTGAGCAGCATGCAGGGATGACTCAAAGATATCATCAGAGACCTCTTCAAAAGTACGATTTTCTCCATGCAGCTTCTGCATGAGAGCCATTGCATCAATCATTGTTGCACGTGGTTCAGGAATATCTGCCCAGTCCACCATACTTTTTAGATTTCCGGCAAGTGCAGCTTTGTTGGTTCTCTTAAGAGTTCCCTACGCATTTGCTCGCGACCATGGTAACGGCCCAATAGGGGGACAAAACCAAGCTGTTAGGGTTGGGGTTAGTATGTATATATATATATATATATATATATATATATATATATATATATATATATATATATATATATATATATATATATATACATATATATATATATATATATATATATATATACATATATATATATATATATATATATATATATATATATATATATATATATATATATATATATATATATATATATATATATACTGTATTGCCAAACCACATGACCCTCAAAATTTTCATACTGATCCAATGTAGCATTCAACGTATGCAATTATGACGTCATGAAAAATTACTCTTGTTTCCCATGGGGAGTACTTGACAAGTGCCAGGTTTCAACTTTTTCCATGGAGCGGTTTCACAGATACAGAGGTCCAGCGTTTCTCCTTTTTCCAATATGACTGCCACACCACGTGACCTATGACGTTATGATTATCATTAAAACATTCCACATGAGTCGTCGCACCTGTGGTGAAAATTTTGTGTCAATCCAACAAGCGGTTCCAGAGAAAAGGGAATAACAAAATGCAGACACGTACATATGCACGTACGCACATACGGGATGGGACCGATCACTTAACCCCGCTTTTCATTTCGCGAGTGCGGTCTAATTAATGCTAAAATAAAATACAGAGATGCCATACATCTATATAATATACAGAGATAGAAAAAATGCGAAAATAAACTGCAACATGGCACTGGTACCACAGTCGGCATAAAATGAAAAGCCAAAATAATGGAGATGAAGTGATAGCAAATACTGTACACAGTATGTTTAAAATAAATAAGTAAAAATGATGAAGAAGCAGGGCATTAAATAAATAAATAAATAAAATAAAAATAAAAACCCAGTGAGAAAGTGGCTTGATGCAGTCGAACAAGCTCTTCTCGTGAAGAACAAAGAGGTGAAAGTTTGCTAAAAGAGCACGTGGATTCGGAGTTGCATTACCAGTCTTCACAAGGCCACACTTACAACCCAAGGAACAAACATCCCGACTCCTTGCCCCAAAGAAGACTCAGCAGAAGCAGCCACAATGCGAGCCACATGCAAGCATGTAAGACGGGACACACATTAGACAGGGAAGTGAAGACATATCCGGCAGTGCGAGCAGCAGTATTGGTTCCTTGGGTAGGAGTTGGGTGGTTATCTTAGGTAGGAGTTGTCAGATATTTCATTTTGAAAACCTGCAGATCATTGTAAATCCAATGGAATCATTTCAATTTTATACCAATGGTGTTGCTGCTGCATTTTTATAACTCTGGATGGATTTCCGAGAAGATAGTGCTCGTTAATGAAACAAATATTCGGCTGAAAGTTAGTTTGCTGTTTTGCAGCAAGTTAATTAATATCAATCTCAAATCATGTTGCTATCATGAAGGTGAATGAATTTGCTATATTTTAATTTTTTCTGACCACATCATAACACATTGACAGGAATGACCGTGAACGGTGCAGTTACTCCCTTGTGTGTGTCTTATGTAAAACACAACAATCCTTTTGCTAAATTTTAAGCAGTCTGTGCAAAGTTAACATTTTGCTTCGCATGGACTTCATCCCATTGTACCAGCACCCTAAATTCATGCATTTTTCAAATTTAAAATAACACGTCGTTTTGTAAGTTTGTGTCCACATGTGTGTTGTTTTCTGCAGGCCATGAAATATCTTTCTTATGCTTTGTACCCACTGTGCCTTGGTAGTGCGATGTACTCTCTACTGTATGTCCAGCACAAAAGGTTAGTGCATCGGAATTGGTGTTTCTTTTGAGTAAGATTTTAACATATGGGTGACACGGTGAACAAATCTACAAGTAGAGGGAGGACCTGATTATTCCTGTGTGAAATATCTCTCTCTCGCTCTCTCGCTCTCTCTCTCTCTCTCTCTCTCTCTCTCTCTCTCTCTCTCTCTCTCTCTCTCTCTCTCTCTCTCTCTCTCTCTCTCTCTCTCTCTCTCTCTCTCTCTCTCTTTCTCTTTCTCTTTCTCTTTCTCTTTCTCTTTCTCTTTCTCTTTCTCTTTCTCTTTCTCTTTCTCTTTCTCTTTCTCTTTCTCTTTCTCTTTCTCTTTCTCTTTCTCTTTCTCTTTCTCTTTCTCTTTCTCTTTCTCTTTCTCTTTCTCTTTCTCTTTCTCTTTCTCTTTCTCTTTCTCTTTCTCTTTCTCTTTCTCTCTGTCTCTGTCTCTATTGGCAACGATATTATGGTTGGCATTTCCATGCTGTTGATGCCACAAGGGAACTCTGATGTAAATATAGAAGCAGCGTCACAAATATAGCTGCGACTGATGGTGTCACACTTTTGCTTCCCTTTACAGTTGGTATTCCTGGGTGATCAACAGCCTTGTGAATGGTAAATACAGGCCTCACAATAAGCTTTTAAATCATAAACATTTTCTGATGGAGTCTTTACAAGGTCATTAAATCGAATTTTGTGTAACTTGTGACATGCTTGTGTTATGACAGGTATTTATGCCTTTGGATTCCTTTTCATGCTGCCACAGCTCTTTGTCAACTATCGGGTAAGTATGTGAATCGTGTTTGGTCCACAGGATGAATCAAAGTTTATTGGAGTCCTGAAAATGCTTTATCTTTTTAAAATGAACTTTACATACTGTTATGAACTCAATTGACATTTATTCGACAATTTTCAGCTGAAATCTGTTGCACACCTACCATGGAAAGCCTTCATGTACAAGGTATGTTGCAATATGTTTATTTTTGTTTTGCAATATAGTTGTTTTGTGTTTTTAATGTTGCGAGCACATTATCCAGAGAGTGAGTGCGTCCCCACCCCCTCGACAGTGACACACACACACACACACACACACACACACACACACACACACACACTTACATTTTTACTGTGAGTCAACTCGTATGCAATTCTGACAACTCCTCAACAAAAAAGAATCAGCCTCCCCTCCAAACTTTGTCCCATCTTTGCTCTCCCCCCAACCAACCCCAAGTCCTCATGCTTCCCCATCCAACCCTATGGCATTGATCTCCTGCCCACACTCAAGCCTTCAAGGCTGCCCCCCCACCCGGAAAGTCCTCAACCCCCCCCCCCAAACCACTTCCAAAGCTGTCCCATCTTGACTGTCACCCTCCTCCTGCTGATAAAAAGCAAACGGGCATTATGCCACGTCAAAAAAGCAAACCATGTCAAAACAGCGGAATATGTAAACACTTTCTGTTCCCCAATCATGCTCTCACTGACCTCACAGAGATCCGTCTCAATTTGAAGAGAAAATAATTGGAAATAATAGCAAACCTGCATAACCTCCGCAGTAAAAGCACTGCTTGAGAGAAAGGTTCCTTGGGATTCTAAAGGGTAAATTATAAAGGGTGAGGGTTCTGCAGGGTAATTATAAAGAGTAAATCCTGAAGGTTTCTAAAGCGTAATTCTAAGGGGTTCTAAAGTGTTCTCAAGGGTTATAAAGGGTGATTCTAAACAGTTCCTAAATTGGTGGCTATCTTATAGAAATTGAGTGGAGTCGGGCGAACTGTCCAACCAATGGGTGGAACTTTCATGCACGCACCGACGCACGCACGGCTCCCTTTATAGTATAGACTTGTTATTTGTGCTTTTATCCTTGTATTGACACAGATCTCTGATTGGCACAACTATAATGCATTTGTAAAAAAAAATTCCCCCTCTCATCAGGCGTTCAACACATTTATTGATGACGTGTTCGCTTTCATCATCACCATGCCCACCTCGCATCGCCTGGCTTGCTTCCGTGACGATGTTGTCTTCCTCATCTATCTGTATCAACGATGGTATGTTGATTAGTTGCACATTATGTACACAATGGAGGTAATTACAGGGATATAGCATGTACAAAAGGTGATTGCTGAGAACTTTATTTTTAAATTCCTTTGGTTTTATTGGTGCTTTACACCTGTGAGGCTCAATCTGCACCAAGCATCAACACGAGACATACTTATTGCAATATGATGAGGATAGAGGCTAGCGAATAGGATAGACGCTATTGAAACACAGCAAGAAGAGGAAGTGGAAAGCAGGCATGAAACAGAAAAGGAACAAACCAACCAACAACTAACAAATGGAAAGAGGTGAGGGAGAGGAGGAAAATCACAATAACTTGGACAAAAAGGAAGTGATTGGGAATGGGACCATTTGTGGTAGAAGAGATCATGAGCATGAATAGGGGATGATGTGACGTTGTGGTAAACAGATGGCTTGAAGTCCTGAAGGGAAGGATAGGACCGAACAGACTGGGGAAGTTGGTTCCACAGGTGAGAGAAAAGAGGAACAAATGAGTGTAGGTGAGGAGTAAACCTGGATTTTGGGAGTTTAACAAGAAGAGGGTTACTAGCAGACAGTGATTTGTTGCTTTCCAAATTCTATACCTATGGCATCCAAGTCCAACTCCACACATGGCTTGCTGACTTCCTCCACTCTTGTAGCTTGTTTTTTATTCCTCTAAGTTTCCCTCTATTTTGTCCCTCGACTCTGCTGTTGGTGTGTTCCCTTCTATCCCTCTTTTTCTACCGTTCTTTTTGTTGTCACATCCTGGTCTGTTCCGTGTTCCAGTTCTTCCACGAGCCTCGACTCTGTAGTCAACAAAAAACACAAAAGCGGTTTAAAAACATCCAATTAATTTTAAAGAAATGTTAGAGAATTGTTTTGTGCCTATGGAAGTTTTAAAATAAGTGGCATTCCCAAAGTTGTATCTAAGTTGTAATCAAGGCCACTCAATGCCCAACATCCTATTATGTGGGTATTTTTGAAGTTTGAATATTTTGCACGAAGTTTGCATCATCACTGGTACCTCTTTCTGTCTGGCATTCTTTAGTTACTCTGAGTCTCTTCTGCAGATATTATCAATGTAGATGCTCTGAAGGTCTCTCATGCCTTGTTCCCCTGAAGCATATACCTTCAGATGTTCCACACATTTTGCAGCTTCCTCACACCCCTATACTGTACTGTATCTATCCCTTGGGCAAACAGAGTTTCATACTCCTCCAGCTTCTTTCCTCATGCTGCTTTCCCTCATCCTATAACCTATTGCAATTCAAGAGGAA
Organism: Eptatretus burgeri; assembly: GCF_056783735.1. Classification (NCBI taxonomy): domain Eukaryota; kingdom Metazoa; phylum Chordata; class Myxini; order Myxiniformes; family Myxinidae; genus Eptatretus; species Eptatretus burgeri. Next base: position 47,099,159 of record NC_140967.1, read on the forward strand.
TGTGAACATATTTCTTCTGTTCTCTCTCTTAAACTTTCCTTATGTAGCCCCCGCCTCGAGTGGCTTACGACCTTGTGAAGGGTTGGCTCCTTAAAAAGAAAAATCATTGGTCAGGAAATGTATTGAATGTAATGCACATAAGCAGAACAGAGATGGATGCATTCAAGGAACCAGAAAATATAGTTGCATTGAGAATTAGAACGGCACTCGGTGGAACATATACGCCAGGCTGAACAGTTTATGTTTTGTATCCCACTGCTAGGCTGGATCTGCATCCGGATCTTAACCAAAATCAAATCAATTCATCCTTGTCACACACTCAACCTGTTCACCAAGTTTCATCCGAATCCATCAACAATGTTTTGAAATATAGTGCTATATATAATTTTTGGCCATAGGCTAAGCGCATGTAAGTGCAGCAATGCCAACCCTCCCGATTTCATCGGGAAGCTTCCGAAAATTCACCCAAACTCCCGCCCTTACGATCACTATCCTTATCCTCCCGAAATTTTGATATTTTTGCACTGTTCACTAATCAGAATGTACTAGTATGAGAATTGAATGAAAAGCATCGTCTGCTACGTATAGCATGTGGTAACTCCATAACGTTCGCTGCTACCAAATTGTACGTAAAAAAATGCAAATTCAAATGAGGAGCAGCGAAACATTGGGTCTGGATCTCGCTTAGGCGATCATGCACTGAGATTTAGTGCATGCGGTATGTGTGCAATACAGTGCATGCGGTATGTATGCACAGTGTATATGCATGCGATACGCTCACTGCATGCAGCTGGGCCCCGTACCAGCCCGGCGGTCGCGACCACCGTGCGGTGTTTAACAGCCGCTAGAGTTCTACGAGTCGCGCTGCAGCTGTGGAACATCGACTTCGAAGTTACCGATGCTTCAAGCCCTCGATGTTGATTACGAAATGGCAGAAAAGAAGCTTACGAAGACCAAGAAATGGTCTCAGAAGTACAAGACCGAATACAGTCTCCAATACCCGTGTATTCGAAAGTCTGAAAGAGGAATTCATCATGCGTATTGTACAGTATGCAGCGTTGATATTTCAGTTGAGCACGGAGGTCGCGATGATATTCGGAAGCATGTTGGAAGCAAACGGCACACAGACATTGCAAAGGAGAGATCTTCGAGCACGAGTACCGGTACACTTCTGAATTATTTCACCAAACAAGGGACAAGCGAGGAAGAGGATGTTACCCGAGCGGAACTTCTCTTTAGTGGATTTATTGTGGAACATAACTTGCCCATATCAGTCTCAGATCATGCTGGACCTCTATTTCAAAAGATGTTTCCAGATTCAAAAGTTGCTTCAAAGTATGGATGTGCAAGAACAAAAACTTGCAAGATGTGCAAGATGTGCAAGAACAAAAAAAAAAAAAAAAAAAAAACAAGAACAAAAAGCAAGAAAAAAAAAGAAAAAAAAAAAGAACAAAAAAAAAAAAGAACACTGGTCAAAAATTTTTTACTTTCTTAATGTTGTTTAGATTTCTACAAGTGAATTAGGTATTCTGGCACTGCTGAATCAGGAAATGGCATCCGTTTCTCTCCATCAGGTCAGGTTTTTGTGCTAAGTTGATTTGAAAAAAATCAGATCTTGTGACAAAATCAATTACATTTTTGTGGCATTATCAGCTGATTTTTGTCAACACATATCATCCTAAACATGTTTTTAAGAAAAAAAAATGTTTTGCCAACAACATTTATTGATTACATGATAGAAACATCGATTACTGTCATCTGAATGGTGGGCATTGATAAAGGTAAGTACAAGTAAATTGCATGTTGCGTCACCACTGTTCAAACTTCAGGGCTTGAACTTCCGTTTCTTCGAACTCCTGGAATGTTCAGCGGCAGGGAGGTCTCTCTTCAGATTCCAACAGTAGTCAGCCATCATGACTGCGTCCCAGCGACCCTGATACCTGGTCTCCATCTCCTTCATGTCCTGATGGAATCTCTCCCCTGCTCGTCACTCATTGAACCCAGGTTCTCAGGAAACCGGTTCATATGTGAAAATAGGTAGTGCATCTTGATGCTCATGTTGCAGCCCAGGTTTCTGAAAGCAGTCAGCATGTTGTTGACAAGTTCTGCGTAGTTTCTGGCCTTATTGTTGCCAAGAAAGTTCTTCACTACCAAAACAAATGTCTTCCACGCTTCCAGTTCCACTTCGTTCATTGAGTTTTTGAACTCTGGATCTCTGATGAGCTGACGGATCTGAGAACCATCAAAGATGCCAGCTTTCAACTTCTCCATGGTCAATCCTGGAAAAGCCTGGCACAAGTAAGTGAAGCAGTCACCATCTTTGTCCAGAGCCTTGGTGAACTGCTTGATTAAGCCAAGCTTGATGTGCAGCGGTGGGAAGAGTATTCTGTCTCTGTCCACCAGAGGGTCGTTGATGACGTTCCTTTCTTTGCATGGCACCACTTCCTCCCGCACAGGCCAGTCCTTCTTCGTGTAATGCTGAGCACGGTCCCTACTATCCCACATGCACAGAAAACATGGGTACTTGGTGAAGCCAGACTGTTGTCCCAACAAAAGTTCACCATCTTCAGGTCAACACAAATAAACCACTTATGCTGATCATAACCAATTTTCTCCAGCACGTACTTCACCGCTTCATACTTCTCCTTCAGTGTAGTCGAGTGAGCGATGGGTACAGAGGCAAACTGGTTGCCGTTGTGTAGCAGAACACATTTCAGTGATCGCTTGCTGCTGTCAATGAACAGTCTCCAATCTTTGGGTTCGTACTGTGGCACTCCAAGCTTGAGCAGAAGCGCATGTCATAAATTGGCGCATGTAGGTATTGTACATTCTTCAGAGTTCGTTATTTCAAGAAATACAACTTTTTTGTATCACATTATTACAAAATCTGCCCCATTAACTTTAGTTTTGATCCACGAACTTTATGCTTTGCCTCACCAATTTTTGGAAGATTTTGAGGTTTTATGACTTCAAACTGATCCCTTTTCGACATAATCACCTAGAACTATCGTACCTGAATACTTCTTGTCATTAAAATAATTATTTCCAATCAAAACAATTATTTGACATGACATTTTACCCCCACCAACTTCTTCTAAAAATGCTCCACACATGCGTACATGTGAACAAAAATGTAAAAACGACATGTGGCCATATCTCAAAAACTTGACCTGATTGAACAAAACTAATGTGAGTTTTGGATTCAGCGCATCAGATTCGTCCTAAATCAGCTTAAAATGCAGACAACAAATTTGTTGTTGACCAGTGTAATTGGTGAGTTGTCAAATGTTACTGCTTCATCTATTGCCGATATTGCTAGACTAGCTCCATTTAGCCTAGCTCCAGACGGTAGCAATGACAGTGGTGAGGCCCAGCTATATCCTGTCCTGATTTCGTACTATGACAACAGTGCTGGGATTGTGAAGCAAGGTTTGCTAAGTTTGCCTGCGTGCAAACAAGATTCCACTGGAGAAAACATTTTCAAACTGCTTGATCATGAGTTCAGTGACAGGAAAATTCCGTGGGGAAATTGTGTTTCCTTTTGTGCTGATAATGCCTCTGTCATGGTGGGCAAGCACAAAGGAGTCGCTGCTTATATCCACAAACAAAATCCAGAGTGCTACATCATGGGATGCCCTTGCCATATGATGCACAATACGGCCAAGAAGGCGGCTCAGGCCTTACCCATTGAATTAGATGACTTTCTCATCGATATTTACTACTACTTGGACAAAAGTAGTAAACGCGTCAAAGGAGTGAAAGCACTGCAAGAACTCTGTGATGCCCCGACACACAAGATTCTGAAGCATGTCGCAACAAGGTGGCTGTCCCTTGGTCAGTGCCTAGACAGGCTGATTGAACAGTGGGAGCCACTTCGCCTCTTCTTCAAAGAAGAAGTCCGAAGAAAAATGCAACCAACTGTAGCCAAGACTCTAACAACGAGCAAGAAGGACGGCACTGTATCTACTGCCAGTACTGGCACTGCAGGATCAAGCACTAGTGGAGCAGCATTCACCACTACCACTGCAGTATCTGCTGCGAAGAAGACAGCAGGGACAGCACCAAAACCAATGCTGAGAGCAGGTAGCATCACCGGCCCTTCATCACGTTCATCTACAAAGCAGATCCCTTCAGAGTCGAGAAAGACTGTGATAGTCCCATCTACAGGCAAAGAAGGACCCAAGTTAAGTTCTGCTTTTGCCAAATCACTTGATAGAAGCTCAGCAAAACCTTCGAATCAGAGGTCTTCTTCCTTGGCTGCACCTACCTCAAGCTCTCTCCTCAAACGTAAAATTGGATCTGGTACTACGAGTCTGACCTCTTCTGCTGGCAGTAAACGCAAGTGTGATCGCCCTGCGGCTAAGTGTACTACGAGTTCTACAACTAAAAGCGCATCTTCCTCAAACACTGTGCAGGAATCTAGAGAAAAACGTGTCAACAGGATGTTCTTGTCTCCACAAACAAAACTCTATTGTTTCTTCCTTCGATATGCTAACAAGCTTTTTGAGAAGGGGAATCTTCTGCTCCAAAGAGACGAACCCTGTATTCATCTCCTGATCTTGGTCTTCTGGTCTTCTGAATTGAATGGTCTTCTGAAAGATATCTTCGTGCGGTTTTTGAAACCATCGGTGTCATCGGTTGCTCTGGTAAATGTACCCTTCTCTGACAGAAATCATCAGAAGAATGATGAGGACCTCATGATTGGGAACGATGCCAAACTGTATATAAGGGAACAAAGGAGTCTCAAGAAATCCACCTTCACTCTGAGTGAGTCAGACATCCAAGGTTTCTTCAGTGCAGTTCGCTCATATTATGTGAAAGCCTGCAATTACATCTTCAAAACCTGGCCGCTAGGTGATGAATTAGCCAAGCATGCTCAGGTGCTGGATGTTAAGCTACACCAAGAAGTGGGGTTTGACTGTGTGGAGTTTTTCATCAAGAAATTCCCTGTCTGTTCAGTGGCAGTGATAGTGACATAGACAGTCTTGAGAGTGAATTCGCTCACTACCAGGCAGACGCCTCCATAGCTACAATTGCTACTGAGACAGTGAGAGTGGATGAGCAGTGGCATCGGATTTCACAGCTCACAGATCCCTGCACTGGTGCCAAGAAGTATCCTAATTTGAGCAAAGTGATGAAGGGAATCTTGGTCATTCCTCATTCGAACGCATCATGTGAGCGGGCACTCAGTCTTGTACGGAAGAATCATACTGAATTTCTGTCCCAATTTGAGTGTCAAAACCCTGGAAGCTCTCTTAATTGAAAAACTAGCTCATAGCACCCCTTGCTACCAGAGAGAATACAGCAAAGACATAATCAGAAGGGCTAAAAGAGCCACACAGCTGTCACTCAGCAAAGCTGCCATGGAAAAAGCAAGCAGCAGTAGTACCAGCCAGTAAGGTAAGAAAAATATTGCTTCTTTTGTGCTTTTTGTTAATCTTTCATTGTCCCCTAACTTACTAATATTAACATACATGTAACATTAAAAAGTGCACAATTTTCCCCTTTTTTTGTTCAAAAAGTGGGAATTCTTAACATGTTAAATGCTCCAAAATAGGGCTCAGAGGGCACTAGAGAGCGTCTAGAACCCCAGAGTTTCCAGGGCTCCTAAGGCGGGCCATGGACCCCGGCGCAAGGGTCGTAGCGCTCCGCGTCGAGATGTGCGCTCGCGCACATAATTTGGTGTCGGTTGAAAATCCTCCCTAATTCTGATTTCCAAAAGTTGGCATCTCTGTAAGTGGTTACCACCCCTATTTTAGGGCATACCCTGACTTGAGTGGCATTTTTGAAAGTCACAAAGACTACTACGGGTCATGAAATTTGGTTCATTGCACAGACAGTGTTCTAGGACCTTAAAATATATAGGTTCATGGTCTATGATGTATATTACTGAATCTACAGGATTTTTATTGAATATACATGCCCAGTATTGGCCTTTTTTCTTGTTTCACCTTAAAATATGACATATATTAGACCATGCAAAAATACAACATATAAAACATTCTATATGAAATTTCTCATCTAATCAAAAGGTTATCATCCACCGTCTGAGAAAATCAGCATTTGTGTCGGTCAGTGGTGGATTCGCATGATATATGCACATTCTGGCATATTTTTATTTTTTCTTGTTTTATTGCCCTTTTAGAGCCTGGAACTATGAAATCCCCTAACAAAATGACTATTTTATCAATAACTCATATTTACGTGTCTTAAGTTATTCAACTTATTACCAATAATCAATGTAAAAAAAATTGACGTGATCCGGGTGGATACTTAATTACAGCGGCTTGACCGAACTTTCCAATCCAAATGTCCGACTGCACGTCACGTTTTTTTAAAAAAGCTTTTATTCTTCTGTGCATCAGATTATTTTCACTAAAATTTATTTACAAATGGGGCACAGTGATATAGATATAATAGTATAAAAAAATTGAAAACATGCATGGCTTTGGTTTAGAGTAATTTTGCATTTTTGTCCGACTGCACGTCACACTTTTTTGAATTTGATTAAAAAATTAATTTTCTTAAAAAACTTTTAAAATATTTTTCCAGGTATTTAAAAAATATTTTATTAACTTAGAAGGCAGTTAAAACAGTTTTGAAGAATTTAGAGAGCTTTTTGTCACTCCCAGAATTGATTGAATTGAAAATTTACGTCCAAGAATTTGTTCGATAAATCTCTCTTTTAGTGCTTTTCAGCATCTGACAGTCACTGAATAGAGCAGTAATAAAAAAAAATAGGTATGTATTATTTCTTAATAATCCCAGAAATTGGTATTTAGACGGGTCAATATACAACCAGAACAGCCGTACCCCAAAAAAATTGCAAATTTTTGTTTTATTGCATTTCCTTATATTTTAAGACTTACTTAGGAACATATCAAAAGTTGGACAGAAATGGACCATGGGAAAGTAAAAAATTTTGACGTGATAAAAATGTCACAAAACCATGCACGATTCACTACGTCGAAAACGAACCACTATGCAGATTATTCCATAGTATGTTTCCTCCTAATATATATCTTACATAAATATCTCGGTTTCAGGGGCGGAGAATGTTCTGATGGCATTCTAATGTATATGGCCAATGTAAATTGACTGCATGCTTCTAAAAGATCTCATTTTTGTATTTTCAGAGATAGAAAATGAACTCTTTATATGGTAAAGAGACCTGCCCTTTATGCCAAAGGGGATTGGACTGTTTGGAAACAGTATTAGTTCGTGAGAAAGGAGCAGAAGGCATCAACCGTGCAAGTGCCGAAAGGGGTGTTGACATCAGAATTCTAGCTGGTACCAGTGTTCACAAATCATGCCGAGTGAATCACATAAACAAAAAGGACATTGCTTTAACCAAGAAGGATCATGCGGAATCAGGTCCATCAGTCAAGAGGAGTGCTCGCATTTCCCTGGGACCATATGACAGTAAAACACATTGCCTTTTCTGCGGCACTGAAGTTAAGGAAGAGGACCCAAAGCGAGGCCATGCAGAAACAGCCAGTTTTGGCTACGTGAAGACTGACGCATTTGTTAAAACTATATCAGTTCATTGCAAAACAAGGAGCGATGAATGGGCCATTGCTGTTCAAGGCCGCATTGAATATTTTGAGGGTGATCTCCATGCAGCTGACTGTGTGTACCACAAGTCCTGCAACATTAATTTTCGCACAATGCGAGACATTCCACAACGGTTCAAGCCGACTGAGTCAAACAAGAGACGAAAAATGGGAAGGCCTAAGGACAGTGACCAGAATGAGGCTTTCGATAAGGTGTGCTCTTTTCTTGAAGACAATGATGAGGAACAGTTAACAATTACAGACCTCGTGGCTAGAATGAAACAATACCTGGGCGATAGTGAATCCAATGCATATGGGAACCAATACATGAAGGAACAGCTTAAAAACGATATGGTGAATCTATATTCATGGCAGAGGGTAGAGGCTTAAAAGACATTGTGACATTCAGAGAAAAAACGTCCCAGATCCTCCGTGACCACTACAATGCACCACGAGAAGATGAAGAAGCACAAAACGTGCAATTCTTCAGACTGCTACAAAACTAATAAAAAGTGACATAAAAACAACAGTTGCACCACATGGGGATACATACCCAACGACTGCAGACCTAAGCCTTACTGCTGCATTGGGGTATGTCCCAGCTAGCCTGCGATTCTTGCTGCAGCATCTTTTGGTCGGGAAAGATACATCTAGGGAGGTTGCTGGTATTGGACAAGCAGTCATCCAAGCAGTGCGTCCAAGGGCTGTAATCGCACCATTGCAACTTGGTCTTGCAGTGCAAATGCATCACTTGTATAGGTCTCTGCTTTCTTGATAGATAGTCTATCAACCTTTGGCTTTTCCTCATCTTACTCTGAAGTGCAACGATTTGAAGTAAATGCAGCCTCTTCTCTTGCTCCGGATGTGTTTGGAGGTCAAAAATAAACCGACATTCTTGATACATCCTTGTTATTTGCTGGAGACAATGTGGACCACAACATCATAACGTTGGATGGAAAGGGTACCTTTCATGGGATGGGCATGATAGCAGCTATTACACCAGGGTGGCAATCTAGCCACATCATATCTAGAAAGAAAATGTCTGACAGGAAGCTCGTCGAACTGACGAAGATCAATATAATAGATTACCGCTATGCAGAGCACATCAACCGCAACCTCAAATTTCAGCCCCTCCCTTTGTTATCAATTTGTGATCGCACAATTGACATATTATGGGAGATGTCATTTTGCTTCGAAAAGAGTGCACCAAATTGGCAAGGCATGATGCACTTTCTGCATGAGGAGTGTGATCACCCAGGGAAAGCCTCAATACAGTTTCTCCCAATGATTGATATGAACCCAGGTGACAAAACCTGCATCTTGTCAACTCTTGATTACCTGAGCAAACTTGCATCAAAACACAACATGCCAGCAATCATCACATTTGACCAACCGCTGTTTTGGAAGGCCTCTGAGATAGTGAATGCTCTTCCTGCTGATAACCAAATCCATAATGCAGTGCTACTGCTTGGGAGCTTCCACACATTAATGAATTTGTTGGGTGCCATTGGAAGTTTGATGGATGAAAGTGGACTGAAAGAGGTCCTGAAACAGTGTATGGTCAAAATGCTGTTGTGCACATGCTGAGTGGGAAGGCAGTGCAACATGCTTTTCGTGGCCATTTGCTTGTGGATCAGTGTCTTACACGTCAGGTTGTTGGCAAGATTGTGGAAGTTGACCCTGGGTTTCAAGAACAAGTGGCAGAACTGGAGCGACTGTACATTTCCCTGGAGACTGTCGAAAGTGACACTATAGAGTCTGTGTTGC
>NC_140967.1:47121478-47156478 GCF_056783735.1 Eptatretus burgeri
CTGAGTGTGCTGGCACGTGTCTGTTAAGTAAGTCTGAAGAAGATCATTATTGTTGTTACTGTTATTAATCTCACATCAAATCTGCCCTGTGTCTGCTTTCATAAGTTGCTTGTATTATTGTCGCACTCCACACCTCTCTCCTCTTTCCCTGCGTTACATACCCAATAAATCTTCACTGTGCCACATACCTTTCCTCGCCTGATTGTTAATAAATCATTATTATTATGAATGTTCCTTGCTCGTTTTTGTCTTTTCTCCCATTGGTCCAGCATGGTCCGAATCCTACTCTCGCCAGGACTTTATTCCCAACGATCCGTTCCTTTTAGCCGGTACTTGGCAGTGTCGCTCGGCTGCATCCGATCTGGAAAAGTGATCCGATCCGGTAGAGTGATCCGGTTCGGGCAAGGCGTACCGAGGGCGTGGTTCCCCGGTAATTAAACCACGCGATTAATTAGGTAACCCGATTAACCCATAGACGGGAGGACCCGAGGTTACGCGGGTGAGTTATTGGCATCCACGGTCGGTTAAGCGACCCGCAGCGTCACGGAATTATCCGTGTGCGACGGCCGACAATTCCGGGGAGTCTGGTGGGAATTGACATAGCTTCCCCCACCTCGTGGTCTTCTCACCCGACCCCGCAACAATATAATTACTTGATGGCTGACTGCAGTATTGCGTTAGCTGTCATGTGCAGCCTGTGGCTGTTGGTAGCATCATTTTCTGGGGGCACGGCTGTGCTGCTGATGCAGTGTTCTCGATAACCAGTACAACGATACTCATTTCACCAATCTCAGAAGGATAACAGGCTAAATCAACCCCACCTGGTGCCAATTCAATGGTTGACAGGGGCTCGATCTCAAGACCCTTAGATCTTAAGCCAACCACCTTAATTGTGAAGCCAACACCAGGATGCAGTATTGTGTTTAATGACGCAATCACGTCGTGCCAGAAGGAAGTATTTAACTTTATGTAGAAACAAACGAATCACAATATCATTGGCGATGAAACAGTGTGGAGCATTTGTTGCTGCATTGACTGAACAACACCCAAGAGGCGCAAAACCACCCGACAACAAGTCGGAACCCCACCCACCAATAGTTATGAATATACAATGAGGTGACCTCTTTTTTTTTTCTCTCTACCTTTTCACATAAAATTTCTTCTTGTATCAATTAACCATGTAACAAAGGGATGAACAAAGATACTCAGGCTGAAAAATGCAAACGGCTAATACAGGGGTGGAATGAAGATAACATCATTAATGTCAGGAGTAAACCACTGTCCTAAAATTATTATTTCGTGGGGTCTCTCGGGTTTATTCTGTCCAAAAATTATTAGCATCATTCCTGAAGTATGAAATCTTATATATGTTTTGGAAGGAGTCTCTATCGAGTTGAGTGCCTCAGAGTGGTGCCGTGGAAACCGGGCTCGTGGAACAAGCGGGTGGTTGGATAGGTGTTATAAACGTTGGTGTTATGGGATCAAGGGCCTGGGCCGGGGGTCTGCAGCACATGACTAGGCGAGGAAGGCAGTGCCTCTGGATCAGGTATCGGCATCTCTTCACCAGGAGGCAACTCAGAGATTTGTCCCAGAGGCAGTGTTTGGGACAGAACTGATGGGGCCATCCATTGTAGGCCATGGAGTTTGCATAGTTGGCTCCATAAATCACCAGAATTGCAGCTGTGGAAGGTGAAGACAGCTCAGCCAGGAATGAACTCAGTCAGGGGTGGGGGGGGGGGGGGAGCGACCACCATGACTGGTGTGACGAAGGTCAGAAGGAGAAAAAACTGCAGGGCCAATGAAGAAGAAATGGACCTTGTAGCACTCAGATCTCTTAACTCGATAAGCTTTGCTATGGAGCTGGGAACCAATGAACTTGTGAATATTGCACAAGTCATCCGACAGAGGTAACCAAGTAGCGTTGGCAGGCCTGAGATTTGTTGGATCAGTATGAAGGTAGACCAGATCACCGATATCAGTGTTGGTTGCACTCCTAATGGGACTTTGGATTTCTGGCTATAGGGTGAGTCGCCTGCTCACCAGATTCTCTCAGCGAGGGAGCCTCGTAAATGGAGGAGGCTAATGGGCCAACCACATGCCTCGTAGTTGCAGCAGGTCGATCAGTGTCTCAAGGAGATGGGGATGGGCCAGGTGTCTGCCTGGGGGATGGCCAGACGGAGGACCCTGGAGTACCAGCAGAAAGTGGATGCAGCGACATGCTCATCTGGTACATGCTCCGATACCTGACGTGACATGTGGAAAAGGGACGATCTGGGTTCTCCATACTGAGGGCATTGAGTATGTGCTTCAGATCTTCGGAGGACCCCATCGGGTGAAATCCTATCCGATATAAATTGGAATTAAGAGCGGAATGTCCGAGTCTGAGCCTATAAAGAATTGCCTGGTCTCTTCGGGAGAATCGAGGAAACAAAGGATCAGACCAAAGGGTGCACCTTGTAGCACCATCTTCCGTTGGTGGAGCTCTCCCACCAAAATTGCCATTTTTTTGTGGATATTGTTCCAAAATAGATTAGAGAGTTCTGACAGGCCCAGAGGGATTGGGGTTTCAAAAATCTGACCCCAGTGCCCCTTTGGCTGCCTGAACGCTGGCTTCATTGCCTCCAATGCCCACGTGGGCAGGGATCCAGCACGTCAATGACCTTGCCCCTCCAAGTGGCCGTATTAATAAGGTGAAGCACAAGAACCAGACCGTACCTACAACCAGACTGCAAGGACTCCAACACTTTCAGACCAGAGAGTGAATCAGAAAATATAACTGCACTGAGGGGGTTGAAATCGATAATCCATTCAAGGGCTAAAACAATGGAAAAAGTTCAGCCGAGAATACCAAAAGATGATCAGAGAGCCTTACAAACTTTATCACCTTGAAGTCTGGAATGCAAAAAGCAGCCGATGTTCTCCCTAGTGCAGGGTCTTTAGAGCCGTCTGTGTAGACTGCAGGGATTGACTCCAAACCGTATTGATATATTCCACAGCCTGGTTACGAATCACAACCACATTGTCTTTTAACATTTTCCCCGAAAGATCCAAGTGAATACGAGAGGTTTTTAGGGCCCAGGAAGGCCAAATTGCCAATTTGTTTGACGGATTCAATCGGTGAAGAATCCAAAGCAATCTCCTTCGCTGCCCTCACACATGTATATCTCTGGCTTCGCCGTAACTCGACATTTTTATCCCCTCAGGCTCATGTGTCACTTGTGACACTCTGCCCCTCCCCTCACTACACCATTGGCCTGTGGCCTAGTCCATGGGTGGGGCAAACCAATCACTAAACCTCCCCCCTTTGAACTTTAGACCCTTTTTCGATGTTTTAAGACCCCTTTAGACCTAAAATGACACTCAAGACCCCTTAGACCTCTGAAGACCCTTGTACTTTATTTACAATCCATTCTTTCAGTTAGTATGTCCTTTAATTGATTTGATAGGGAAAAACACACCACACAATATTGCCAAAACAGTCCTGTCGAGGGTCTGCTCTCTCTGATTGTTCTTTGGAGTTACATCTTGTAATGGCAGCTTCCACCAGTTGACGCTACACAACACACATACAAAGATAATTGCCGTTCTCCCCCACACCCCATTATCATTATTATTATTACTATTTTAAACCACCTTAACAACACCACAAATACAAGCACCAGTTTTCAACTCATTCCATCCAGCGATTCAGGAGTGCATGGAAGTCATACAAACACACAAACAAGAAAGACACTCAGTGGAGCGCATCCCCCCACCAGGCTGAACAGTTTATGTTTTGTTTCCCACTGACAGACGGGTTATGCATCCGAACCTCAACCAAAATCTAATCAGCTTGTTCTTATCACCTACACCTCATCCACCAAGTTTTGTCATAATCTGTCCACGGCACAACTTTGAGATATCGTGCAAACTGCACATAATTTTTGATCATATCGCACAATGGTGAAGAAATGATCGTAGCCCAGATCTTCACCAACTTCAAATTGTTTCATCCTCCTCACCTTCTAAATTTCATCCGTAACTTTTTGATACATCCCGCTCCCAGACAGAGACAAACAAACAGACAGACAGGAGTGAAAACCTCCATCCCTAAATGACTAGAACAGGACGACATTCGGTAGAATGCATACCTCCGCCAGGCTGAACACTTTACGTTTTATTTTGCACCGATAGACCGGATCTGGATTCGGACATGAACCAAAATCTAATCGGCTTGTTCTCGTCACCAACCATCTCATCCACCTTGCTTTGTCATAATCCATCCACAACTTTTGTAAATATTGTGCTCGACAGAATATCCTTTTTGGCTCTCAATTACAAAGAATCACGCGATGAAAAAAAAAAGTTCTCACTTGTGGATTCGGATCTTCTGCAAAATCGAATAATTTCATCCTTGTCACACACCCAGCATATCCATCAAGTTTTGCTCGAATCCGTCAATAACTTTTTGGAGATATCCTGCCCATACAGAGACAGACAGACATGGGTGAAAACATAACTTCCATCCATTTTCGGTGGCAGAGGAAAACAGCACACACACTTCTAAAATTATATAGTATGATTCCATGCATTAACTACCCTCTGTGTAAAAGATTCCTGCCTTTACCATCCAGTCTTTACACAGCATCAGTGCTGCCAAAGCAGTTTATTGGCAAGCGCTATGCTGGGTGGTATGCCATTGCTTTTCCAACAATCAGTTAAGGCAGGAATTTGGAATTTGTTTTGATTTCCCATGATAACTCGCTTACTCTTCACAAATGACAATGGTGTCTTCGAGATCTAACAATAACCAGTGCTGGCAGACGAGTCCTCCAGGTTAACAAGCTGATGAATCGTCATGCACGTGAAACACCGGGATGACAGATTGTAGCCGTGTCGGGATTTGAACCCAGGCGAGAGATCTCAGAGGCGAGTGCACACACCTCTAAAGCTATCCTACCAGCCACGTGAGAGATATAAAAACAGATATTTCAGCATCAGTTTATAAATGAAAATAAAAGTGCTACTCGTCACAATCTCTATTCAATATTCATTGACTTTATGAAGAATGGAGAATCAGTGGCTCAGAAAAGGCTTTTTATTCACTATGGCCAGGGTGTGTTCTGTTTTGTACGCAAATTCTGAAAGTGAATGAAAAAAAAAATGCCGATGAAGAATGTGAGGGGGCAAATTGTTTGAGCAAATAATAAGCCACACTTGAGAATGGTCCTGTTGAGAGTTTAAGAGGGTAAGCACATGATCTATCAGATTACAGAGAACCATTTTGACAACGCCCTAAAATGTACAAAGGCCTCAAGATGCATTCAGATGGTCATTTCTTTCGTCAAGTGAATTCCCTGTGCAGTATATCATTTCAAATCGGTAGGGGGAGCACTGCAAAATGCTGCTTATTGACTTTCCTCAATCCATACACTGAATCAGACAACTACACTCAAGAGATAGCAAGCAGTGTAACCTGGTGTCAAGAAAACCTCTTGTTTCCCACAGTTTAACCAAGATATGGAACTTTCAGGTGCCGGCGATAACGCGCCCAAGTCTTCACAAAATGATACCGTGGGATATTTAACCTCCACCGACCAGTTCCAGCAGAGGGATCCTCTGGCTTAAGGTCCTTCTGATGGAAGGTGTACGCATCAATCCCTTGCCATGCAGGCACTGCACTGGGATGGCAGTTTATCTCTGGCTCGAGCTTCAAACCCAGGCTGCAGCGGTTCAAAGATGAGTGCAGGCTGGCAGAATATAGCTTGGAGGTGTGAGTGTTCACAATGCAATGTTGTTGTTCAATTGGTGAGCACAGAAATCTTATTTTAAAAAGTGAAGAGCCAAGTAACAAAATGGCCACGATATCGCAGCAACATATCGTGGGTGTTCACCTTTAATCACCGCCAAAGTCAGAAATACAGATGTGCAATACTTGCACGAAAACAGTCGTTCTGTATCAATACAAGTCAAATTAAATGGTTATAGTTGCAAGAAACGTGGATCAAAAATTGGATGAAAAATTGGATCAAATTTGGATCAAAAAATGTTCCGAGTGATGCATTGTAATCACAGTTATTTCATACATGCCCCGTGAAAACAAAAACAAAAAACAAAACCGTATTTATCAAATATATAGCAAGTTTCACTTGTTGGCAAGAATAAAATCCTGCAGGCTGTTCAAACAAAAACGAGTAGAGGAAGAAAAGAGTGTTAACAAGAAAAGCACCGGTAAATCGAACGTCAATGCATTTAACCTTTGCACATACGCACATATACTTCGGTACTCAAAAATTGCTTCGATACGTGTTAAAGCACGGTCAACATTAGGTGGCTTCACAAGGAATACGTTCGACACAAACACAACGGTCGAGTTTAATTGACGATACGAATACGAAGGAAGGAAGGAAGGAAGGAAGGAAGGAAGGAAGGAAGGAAAGAACGATGGCAAGAATGAAGGAAACAGACGGTTTACTCATATTAAGAGGGGCTAGCTTTCCTTTCAGTGCAGGTATGACTGTAAACATGAAAACCACATTAAGACATGACAATTAAACAAAACGGCAAAGTATTAAGCAACTCAACAATTTGAAAATGATCGATACTCTGAGATTATTTGGAAACGAAATATCCTGAGCTTCATTTTCACCGTTAAAACACACTTTTTGGTCTTGCTGGAACAAAGAAAATAACTGCCTATCAAAATACTCTGCAAGTGATTACAAAAAATAATAATAATAATAATTTACAGGTCAATGTACATCAGCATAAATACCCTTGCAACATTATGGCAATGATCTCCGTTTTAACAGAAACAAATGACTATCCAAACATGTTG
Source organism: Eptatretus burgeri (assembly GCF_056783735.1). Classification (NCBI taxonomy): domain Eukaryota; kingdom Metazoa; phylum Chordata; class Myxini; order Myxiniformes; family Myxinidae; genus Eptatretus; species Eptatretus burgeri. Next base: position 47,128,296 of record NC_140967.1, read on the forward strand.
AGACTTCGTCGTATCATTAAAAAAAAAAAGTGCAAAGCTTCCAAGGATTTGACCTTTCAAAAGTAAAGTGACTGGTGCTCCATTTTCCTTGCATGCCCGTCAAGTTCTGCTTACATCAAGTCCAAGTTCTCATCAAGTTCCTTGCGTGCTCGTCGACTTATCAGCACATCCTGCTTGGTATCTACTACAAAAGCTGACACCGCTCCAAAGGAAATATCACGAGGACTTGTTCGTGATTTGTTATTGAGCAGGAAAACCTGTAGCTGTTGTGACCGATGGTGGTTGCGATCCAGATTTATGATCGCTGTCAACACTCAACCTCCAAAGCCTTCGATTCTTTTATGCCTTTTGTCCACAGTCAATATTACCTCATTTGATTGGTGGTTGCGCGATATGACATTTGCATTTCTGCCACCGTACTTTGCATGGCCTACCGGCACCTGCAAACAAATAGTGATCTCAAATACAATACAGGCTTTTGGTGTTGCATTCACAATGTCATGCACCAAAGTTTAACTACTATACGTTTAAATCGATGAACGCGAATGAGCAGCTCTTCTATGAACGTTGTTCAACCATCATTGAATACCCAGGCACGCAAAGACGCCGGTCTGATACCCAGGCATGCAAGGAATCTTATATGGTGGATGATGCAAAGGAAACCACGCACCTGATTCACAGAGTCGTCTCTCGTAAATCCATTCACTGCACTGGTCACAGCCTGCCTGAAACGAACCCCTGATTTAATTACATGAGCAGAAAAATAACTGACAGAATCGCAAGTTCAGCAGCCGTGGTTGTAAACTTTGTTTCTTACCTGTCAAACATCACGGACGCTGCGGAAACTGTTACGACACTAAAATCGTCTTCGTCAACGACGTGCATCCTCACTGGAACACACAGCAAGCGGCACAAAGAAATGAGGTGTGTACCTCAACGAGTTTCCCCAAACTCTGACTCTCGTAACTATGGGTTATGCATGCGTCTCACCGTCATTCTCAAGAACCACGCTGTTCTGTTGAGATTTGCCCTCCAATTCACAATCATAACATGGCACTGTGGCTTTTCTCAGCACTGCCAGTACATCCTCATTCTGTGGGACAGGGTGTAAAGGTCAAATAATGCAGACTGGCTACTGCTGCCAAAAATAAAATAAAATATATTGATACCCATTTTCGGATGTTCAAAAACAAAATAAACAAGAGAAATCCCCACCGCAAAATAATAAATATCGTGGACTACCTGTGTGCTCTCTGCAGCGGTCAGTTGCAGGTAGTTCCGATAATGGGTTGTGGCACCAGCAGTCAGCAAGAGGTTAACCGTTGCAGAATTCCCGGAATGGGTTGCCTCATGTAGAGGAACATTTCCTTTGTGATTCACCATGGACATGCTCGCACCATTCTGAGGCAAATGTGTCATGTTAACTTGGTTGTTATCATGTCTTTACCGTAGTACAGCTGGCAGGATGGCTTAGTATAGAGGTACGCACACTCGCCTTCAAGCTGTCTAGTCTGGATTTGAATCTCGACCCAGCGATATACCTGTCACCGCTGTGTTTCATCAGTGTGTGCGCGCCGTCTCTCGGATGGACGTTAAACTGGGCGTCCCGTCTGCCGACGTTAAAAATCCCACAGTGTCCTGCGCGAAGAGTAGGTGAGCTATTGCCGGCACTCTGGCCAAATTCAAGATTCCTGCCCCAACCTACAGGGGGCACTGCATGGGTGACACAGTTGCACTCCCAGCAATGATGCAACCAGCAGCTACAGGCTACATACGAATGAATGAATAAACTTTGGCAAAAACAGAAATACACCCTTTTCTCTTTCTTTTCTTCTTTCTCCAAGTTACAGAAGACATGAATGGTGGCCCAATTGCAGTGGGCAATCAGCTAAATTTACCTAAATAATGCACAATTCAAAATAACACACAAGTTCAAGATAATTAAATAACAACCAATCCTTAATATGGTGAGGGAGTGTGCCAAACGTTTTTCCAAAACTTAAATGCAATTTTAGATGACTTGGAGAAAAATTGGACAGCACCCTTAATACAAGAGTGATACATCTTCCATCACAAACTGCTGATATTGCATTAAGAACCATCACAAAGGCTGGCCACCTGCAGAACTTCCTATTTTAGAGTCATTTGTGCTCAAAGCATCACTAGGAGCTAACCAATCAAATCAATTTGCTGGTACAACAGCATAACTATAAACGTTGCTGGTACAGGCTAGACATACACTGCCCTGCTGTCCTAATAGGTGACAAGAGAGTTGACAGTCCAACACCTTCAGCAGTTGTTCCACTATGGGTGTGTTGCCACCAGCACAAGCAAGATGCAGTGGGGTGTTGCCATGGCAATCCTGCTTGTTCACTTTCACTCCGTGAGCCAACAACAGCTTCAACACCTGAAGAGCAAAACATGCATGGCGGGTTTAACATGAGCCACATCTTGCACTTGCTCGTGCTCTGCTACAAAATAAGGAGAGGGGAAAAATCAGGGTCTTTCTTACTATTGCAGATATGGTTCCTCAGGGTTAAGAAATGCTTTAAAATATATTGTAGTTATTCCCATATTGAGTGTAGTGCAAAAGTAATTAAATGTCATTGAGATATGCGTTGCTAATTCGTACAGCTAGAAACGTCAGACCATTGTGTGTAGAAAAAAAACAAACAAAAAAAATCTCAATTGACCCTTATTTCATGTCCTTACCTTGTTCTTTCTCGATGTGATTTATTAGTGTTTGGCTAAGCTTCCAACCACTAATTTATGTGGGAAAGATGCCCTGATTATCAGAGCCTTGCCCCGGCACCAACTAACCAAGGTGAGGGGATCATATGAGGCTCGCCCCACCCAATGGTGAAGGAGATGGGAGGAGCACCACCTCACCAATGACCTGCAGGCCCAAGTTAATAAAAGGGGTGCGGCATCAGAATGATGCAGATGCCCAATCAACGTCCAGGAGGGCTGCGCCAAGTCTGCAGAGCTGCTGGGCAACGCCACGCCTCTGCTCGACCTGCCACGCCTTGCTCCACACCGGTGTCACGCCCCTCTCCATCCTTTTAGACTTCAGATCTCACATGGAGCTGGAAAATCCTCCTGCCAAGCACTATCGGATTTGGGCCTAGCGACCTCTGCTTGTCATGTGGCAACCTGTGCCCTCTGTCATGTGTGTCTAAGACTTAAGACATAGCATAGTTAAGGTTCCCGTTTGTACGCTTGGGACTGTTCTATGGGGCATGTATCAGAATGGGTTAACTATGGGGAATTTATGATTGCGATCGCTTTCTGTACACATGATTTCTATTACACAAAACACAATACACTTGTTGCACCTGCTTGCAACAATTTTATCTGGTGGCTCTGGGGGAATCTGATTGAGATCGGCTGTGGTCTTGTACTGCTCGAGTTCCCGGCAATAATGTGGCTCATTGGTACACTCGGCCAAAGATAAGATCTGTCCCGTGATCGAGGTCAGTGCGCTACTCACCCGGCACAGAGATGTCAATCTGCACAGTAATAAGACATTGGACACAGGATCCAACAGGAAATCTCTGCGGCAGGGGACTGACGTGGTCGCTAAGCGACTCAACGGATTTGAACCGAGCAACCAGGACAGATCAGCAGTCCGTAACAATAACAAGTATTGTTGCAATCAAAATGTTCTTGAACTGAACTTTCCTTGTGAACAGAAACACACACTTATTCTGGCATGGGAGTGATGTTTGCTGACTTTCAGTTATAAGGGAGGCAGTCAAATAAGAAAGACAGGTTGATGAGCACAGACAGAGTAAAAGCAAGAGCAGCAGAGCAGGATTTGAGAACATGGGCACCGATGTCATTTGGGTCCGTCGCTGATGCAGGATCAAATCTGGACAGCATTTTCTCTGCAGTAATATGGGGAGAGGGTGGGATTGGTTGGGTCCATGAGATTTGTCGGCTAACACAGAGTTTAGACATTCTGCCTTATCTTGGGTAGAGTCTGTAGTACAGGCGTTTGAGGTGTGAGATGGGATGAAGGGGAGCACACACCACAGACAGACTTGACAAGGCTCCACAATCATGATTTGGAGGAAGAAGACTAATCAGAGTTCAGTCTTGAGGTTTGCAAGAAGGGGTTTCCTGGCCTGTCTCAAGACTTGGACACATGCGTTGAAAGCCTTACAAAGTGACCGAAAGTTGCCCTCAGATCAGGTTAGTGTTTGATGTTGAGAATCAGGCTCCTTGAGCGCAATTACCTCCCCCACAGGATTCAGTGTGCCAGTGCCGAGAAGATGGAAAGGAAACCCACAGCGGGATGGAATAAACCGGTGCAAGAGTAAGAGTCGGCTTTTTGTGAAAAATGAGAGAGTGGGCATTTTATGAAAAAGGAAAAAGTTTCATTGAGTGAAATCTGGTGATCAATGAGGATATTGAGAAATTCAAATGCGACGTTCAAAACGTCTCAATATGTGCCGTGATATTATCCATACTACAAGACGCAATCAACGATTGGATGCTTAGCTGGGCAACAACAGATTTTATCTCGTAAGCATTCCAAAATATCAATGGAAAACATTGGTTTTACCTTTCAGGAAGGAAATATTACTCTGCTACATCAATCTGTTCAAATATAGATGAATCTGTTCAGCATTAAATTCATATGTGTGCATTTCCCTTGATCTCAATGAACGAGAATACAAAAAAAACAAGTTTCACATGTGTCCACTTATAACTGTGAGGAGTTATGCCAGGTACCAAACGACGCCCGTACCAACGATGATACCATCACACACTGCCCGTTCCAAGAACAATGCCGTCCTATTTTATCATTTCTGATCAAAACATATTTCTCATGGCTAGTCCATCCTAAGAACAACCAATTATAACTGTGAGCGGTGATTTCTAAGTTGGGGCTTACAAAACTGGGAGCCATGAGGAATAAAGTTAGAGTCTGACGTGACAGTTCACACGGTTTGGCAGCCATATTGGATTGACGGGAAACATTTTAAAATGTTTTTCTCTGGAACCACTCACTGATTGATGCAAAACCTGAAATATATTGTTGCGGGCCGGGGGTCGGGTGAGAAGACCACTAGGGTGTAAAGCTATCTCGGCTCCCCACCAGACTCCCCGGAATTGTAGGCCGTCGGACACGGATAATTCCGTGACATGGCGGGTTGCTAACCGCCCCAGGATGCCAATAACTCAACTGCGTGACCTAGGGTCCTCCCATCTATGGGTTAAACGGGTTACCTAATTAATCACGTGATTTAATTACTGGGGGACACGCCCTCGGTACGCCTTGTCCAAACTGGATCACTTTACCGGATCGGATGCAGCTGAGCGACACTGCCAAGGATGTACCGGTAAAAAGGAACGGATCGTTGGGAATAACGTCCCGGCTCAGCTAGGCTTCGGACCATGCTGGATCAATGAAGGGAAAGACAAAAACGAGCAGGGAACATTCCTAATACAGTAGACTAGGCGTAAGTTGGCAGCGTGTAACTCGGCACTTCGCCTAAGTCGGCAGCGTCAAAAGTCCCGAATTTATCTCATGTTAAATCCCTTTGAATAAAGGGTCATCCTTCTGTAAGTCGTCATCTCTAAGTCTTCACTTCGTCTAAGTCGTCAGATGTTGTCCGTTCCCACGTAATGGAAACTCAAGTAAATTACCACTCCTAACTCGTCACACGGAACTGCTGCCTTGTGAGAAGCCCGATTTCATGGAATCGTGATGCTCGCTCATTGGTTTACACCGCCAGTGATAGGCTATTTATAACTGCATACACACGTTGATCGCACTGCAGGCAGGCCAATGGCGACTAAGCATAAGCTTAAAACTAAAACCTACCAATAAAAATACGACATTATCCAGTTTTGCGAGGCAAACCCACTGATGAAGAAAACAGACAGCTGAAAAGTTGGACATCAAACGGCAGACATTGAATGATATCTTGAAGAATAAGGGCAAGATATTTGGACAAGTGGAGAAGATCGTGAGGCCGGTGGTAAGTGTGAAATGCTGAAATGTGTGTCCTTTGAAGATGTCGATGACGCACTCATCATCTGGTTTCGGCAAATGTCGGCTCAGCCAAATATTCGGTTGGACGGTGAAATGTTGCTGCTGAAGTCACGTAAATTCGCTGCGGACCTCGGGCATGATGATGCCGAGACCTTGCCGATGCACTGGATAGACAGATTCAAAGTGAGGAGGGGAATTGGCATGGTCAAGAGGTGCGGCGAATCAGGCAGCGTGGATTCGCCGATACTGTCTCGATGTGATGCGCCGATACTGTCTTTTGGTGGAGGATTGCCCAGCCAACATCATGGAATACAATGACCGGTTTGAGTCCTTTCTCATGTACCAGATGCCCAAGAGTTTGAGGCAGTCAAACATAACGGATTACTTCGCGAAGGAGTAAAGGATCAATCGAGCTTCGTGTTGAAGTCCGATCATGGTTTTCTATTGGCTTGTTTTGTGCATTACCGCACTCACTCACACATAGGCATTGAGTGGTAATCATCACCACGATGACTGTGTGTCATGTAATTTGTCACCATACCATCACTGATGGTATATGAGTTGTCTTGCAGTTGTTCATTATCTTTACTTTTGATAAACTGATTCATGAATTCCATCTTTGCTTGATCACTTTCCAACTCACCAATGAACCCCCACCTATGCCCCGAGGATTGTGTTTTCCTTTTGGTACAATAGCCGGCTCACACATACGTGTCCAGGCCACGCGCGACTTCATCCTTCACCCCACAGTCATCATGAATGTTCGCATATGCGCAAGTCGTCACATTTCTAAGTCGTCACTTTTTTCTCGGTCCCGATGGTGACGACTTACGCCTAGTCTACTGTATATATATATATATATATATATATATATATATATATATATATATATATATATATATATATATATATATATATATATATATATATATATATATATATATATATATATATATATATATATATATATATGAAGTTTCGCATTTATCTGTTAAGTGGTTTCGGAGAGGAGGGTTTTTAAAGGTTCTCTTTTTAAAATCTGTTTTTGCTGCCTTACCACGTGACCTTTGATGTCATCAATTTAAAACCAGACTCACACTGGGTAAATGATCACATATATAAAGTTTTGCATTGATCAGATACGGTTCGTTTTTCTATCCAATATGGCTGCCGGACCATGTGACTGAAGAAATCGTTTTCACACTATGTGCAGCAATGGGATTGGATCATTTTTGTAACGTTTGGCATTGATCGGTTAAGCAGTTTCAGTGAAATGATTTAAAAAAGATTTTCCTTCATTTCAATATGGCTGCCAGACCACACACATGACTGATGACATTTTTGCGATCACTTGTATATCCCCAAGGATAGTCGATGACAGTTAAAGTTTTGCGTCATTCGGTTTGGCGGTTTGAGAGGAGATTTTTAAAGGTTTTTGCTAAAATCCAATAAGGCTGCCAAATATCATAGTTTTCAAACTGTGTTCTGCATGGGTCGTCGATCATACCTGTAAAATTTAACCTCAACCTGTTTGGCCGTTTTGGAGAAGAAATTTTTTTAAGGTTTTTCTTTTTCAAAAAAATATGCCTGCCAAACCATGTCATCAATCATATCAATTTAATTTACTGGTCACATTTCATTTTAGATCACCTCAGAAAGTTTAGTTGATCGAAAGTAGTGTCAATGCATCCAATTATGACGTCACCGTGAAGGCAATGATAACATCGTCATTTATAAAATGTTATTCCCCATAATCTGTTGCTGGCCTGTGCCAAGTTTCAATTTCTTTCATTGAGCGGTTCCACAGAAGTTTTTCCAAAATGGCTGCCATACCACGTGGCCTATGACATCATAGTTATGGTTTAAAAAAATTATCCGTGTGTCAGCACTCCATCATTGAAAGTTTTGCATCGATTGCTCAAGCGGTTGTGGATAAAAATAAACTGAAAAGTGAATTTGCGACAGAAGAAAAAGGAAAATATATAAATAAATGAACAGAACAAAAGCAAATAAGGTTCCTTTAGAAATCTAACAATTAAGTGCAATGACCTGATAAGTACATTTCAGCATGTCATGGTTTTTTTTTTTTTCTTCCTTGTTGACAACACAATTTAATTAATATTCATATGTTGCTTGCTCGTAGAGGTAACGATGAAACCGAAAAACATTACAAACTTCAATCGACCAACTAACATGTACACTACCGGTCAAAAGTTTTTGAACACCCCCATTTTCCCAGTTTTTACTGAAATTTTAGCAGTTTAACGTTTCAATGTACTCTGAAATTAAAGCATAGAACAAATAAACAACTGCAAGTAAAAAACGAAATCATGGAATCGTTTTATTGAACAAAATTTAATCTAAATTTTTGACTCATCAAAGTATCCACCTTTTGCAGATATAACAGCCGAACATACTCGTGGCATTCTTTCAACAATGGAAATCAAATATTGTTCGGAAAGTTCTTCCCAACACTGTTGCAGAAGTTCCCACAAATGTGTTGCACTTGTAGGTTGCTTTGCTTTGACCCTTCTGTCCAGTTCATCCCAAACCAGCTCGATGGGGTTGAAGTCTGGAGACTGTGCTGGCCATTCCATGATTTGAAGCCTTCAGTCTTCTTTTCTTCTCAGGTACTTCTGACATAGGCTGGAGGTATGTTTTGGGTCGTTATCTTGCTGTAGGATGAACCCCTGACCAACTCGGTGTAGACCAGAGGGTATTGCATGGCACTGCAAAATGCTGTGGTAGCATTTTGGTTCAGGGTGCCAGTCCCTCTGTGCAAGTCGCCGACTCTGGATCCAGCAAAAGAGCCCCAGATCATCACGCTTCCTCCTCCGTGTTTGACAGTTGGTGTCACCCACTGAGGGACCATCCTTTCACCTACTTGACTGTGTATAAAAACCCTGCGTGATGAACCGAAGATTTCAAATTTTGATTCGTCGGTCAATAAGACCTTCTTCTAGTTTTCAGTCGTCCACTGGCGGTGCTTCATGGCCCAGGCAAGCCTCTTTTTATTATTTTGCCATCTTAGCAATGGCTTTCTTACTGCCACTCGACCTGTCAAACCTGCAGCTCAAAGTCTTCTCTTCACAGTTGAAACTGAGACTTCCTTACTTTGACCAGTTTTAAGCTGTGCTTGAAGCTGCTGTCCTGCGAGCCACCTATCACGCAAGCTGTTGACTCTCAGAAACTTGTCTTCTGATCGTGTTGTGGCTTTGGGTCTGCCAGAGCTTCCTCCAGTTTCCAAGTGCCTTTTGATGGTGTAGGAAACTGTGCTCACTGACACCTTGGCCTTTTTGCAAATTCTCTGAAGGAAAGACCTTCACTTTTAAGGGTTATAATGGTCTGTCTGTCTTCCTTTGTTAATAGTCTTTTTCTCACCATTATGATAGCAATACACAACTTCCTGCCATGCAATATTGTCCAAATAATGCTTCAGAGGGTGTCGCAACAGAGTCTGTTCCATCACTGCTTTTATACAGATATAAGGTTTGTAACTAATCAACAAAAGTTGGGACACCTGTAGGAATTGTTTGCATCAACTTTCAAGGCTTAATTTACTTCCATTGCTGCAGAACAGCTGCAGTTGCTAACCCATTACTTGTTCCCTGAAAAGGGACTTTTTTAACAACTCTGAAATTCACATTATTTTTCAGTTTTTGGTAACCTTAACGTTTTTTTTTAACCTCTGGCAGTTTACTGCTTAGCTTTGTACCATTTCAGGTTATTCACTGGACTTGAACTCCTTAAATTCCAGTAAAAACTGGAAAAATGGGGGTGTTCTAAAACTTTTGACCAGTAGTGTAATGGTAACACCACCTTGGTAAAATAGACGGGCTGACCTTTACCTGCAAACAACTCTCCCTGAACTCCTTTGAATTTTGCAATTTCCACTGCAACCTTATAAAATCGACTTTTAAAATTTATTTTCATTCATTAACTCACCGAGAGTGCCATCTCACCTCCTCATGCCCGTGCTCACAAGCAAGATGTGTTGGCGTCGCTCCGCCAAGCGTGAGCTCTTGCAGTCGTGCTCCTCGCCGAAGCAACAGCGCCACAAGTTCGCAATGCCCATGACGTACAGCCACGTGCAATGGACCAAAGCCTGCTTGATCCTTGGTATTCACGGACAGCCCCAATGGTGACAATAGAGCATTCTAAAACGCACACATCCCAATTTGCCAAAAATCAAACTTTTACATTTTCAATTTACAGCCTTCGAAACAACCATGCAATATTTCAAAAGTAAATTCAGATCACACGTAGAATAAGCAATAACGACTGAAAAGTATTTATGAAGAATCTTATAAATGCATGCCAACACAAACTAAAGCTGAAGAGGTGTGTGTATATATATATATATATATATATATATATATATATATATATATATATATATATATATATATATATATATATATATATATATATATAGAAACAAACAAAAAAAAAATCACAGAACCTTCAGAAAGAGCCCATAAATTAAAATAAATAAATTAAAAAAAAAAATCAATGGACAAAAATAAATGAATAAATATAAATGCAGGTGAGTGACCCAAGACAATGGGGAAGCATAGTTAGCTCTTGCTTACAATGTGTTTAAATACCCCACCAGTGTGTGTGTGTATATATTATATATATATAATTTTTTTTTTTTTAAATATAATATATATAAAAATATATTAAAAATAATAATAATAATAATAATAATAATAATAAAATTCTATATATATATATAAACAGGGCTCACTTGACAAAATAAGTTTCCACAGAAAAACTCTAATTAAAAATGCAGATGAACAATGTATAAAAGCAAATTACAACACACTGACATTTTGAAAAGGTTGACATGCAGAACATTGGCAAAGTGGGTGACAAAGAATTTCTGCCTTTCTGCAGTTTCCAGCCCTTTTCCTTTCCTCATCTTCTGCACGTTCTTCTTGCGGCTCGTCGTCGTCATCATCGTCTTCGTCCCAACCGAGCAAAAATCTAACCTGATTGTGAAAACAATTGTACAATTGGACAAATTGGCAGAAAAAGACAAAAACAAACAAACAAAAAAACTCCGGCACATACAATATGAAAACCCAAATTAATTGAGGCAGAAAATAAAGCATACCAAAGTAGAGTTGTGTGGGCTGTTGCTTGAAAGCTAATAGCATGAGAATGTCAAATGTGCAACGATTGTAACGCTGGCTTCAAAACGCATGCAAGTAAAGTGCAGAGGTACACACAAGGCTGAATCGATAGGCATTTACAACAGAAATCCCTTGCAATTTACTTGCACACAAGTATTTGCCTTGGCATTATGCATCAGCAAGAAGTTTATTTTCCAATTGGCACATTTTATGGAGAATCTGTTTTGAACAAGCGTACAGACTTGTTCGTAAAAACGACAATGTGACACTGTCACTACAGAGACTTTTCGAAAGTCAATGAGGAAGTGTGAGATGTATGCTATTTAGTAATATAAAGGAGCCCTGGTCCTGCCATGCCAATACACTCGATGATCTTGGCAATCGTGGAAAGACAGCATTTGTGTGGAGTCAAGAGAGGCAAGGACATCTGCCCATGTTATATCGCTTTTCCAACAACTGCAACCCTGCTTGCATATATATGCTCTCTGCTATCTCATCACTGTTATTAATAAACTTATAAAATGAAATAATATAAAAATCACCTTTTCCTCGACTGTTCTTAAACTTAATGCTTCTCTTTTCACAATCTCAAAGTGTTTTAATGATTTAAATAGTTTACAGCATATATTCTTACCATTGGCATGTCACCATCTGCAACTGCTGTCAATAGCTTGTCCACCTAACAAAATCAGGAGACAAAAGGAGTTTTTAACATTCCAAGAAAAAAGTCAAAATAACGGGAGTACAAACAAAATATCATATAAATAATATGGATTGAAGAAATAGACATCTGTTACACAGCACCATGTGATGTGTCAAGTTCACATTGAAGTAACAAGATGGTGACAAACAACGCATTCATCAACCACATGGATAACGAGAATGGCACTCGGTAGAGCACATACCTCCACCAGGCTGAACAGTTTATGTTTTGTATCCCACTGAGAGGCCGGATCTGGATATGGACCCGAATCAAAAACAAATTGGCTTGTTCTAGTCACCAAACCAACTCTTCCACCTAGTTTTGGTGCAGACCATTGCAAGAGGAATTTACTTGTCCACAACTTTTTGAAACATCATGCTCCATGTCGTTTTTGGCCCCATCTCTCAATGGTGAAGGATCACTGACAGAATTTAAATATTCTTGTATCCAGATCCACATTTGGATCTTCACCCATGTGAAATTGATTCGCCTTCGTCACACACCCAACCTGCCCACCAAGTTTCGTCCGAAACTGTCCATAGTTTTTTGAGATATTGTGCTATGTACCATTTTTGGTCGTATCGCTCAATGGTTTATTTTATTATTTATCCTTATGCCACCTATGGCTGCTTGGCTGCATCATTTTCTGGCGGTGAGGCTGTGCTGCTGATGCTATGCCCCATTACCAGTAAGCTGGTACTTATTTTGTTGACTTCGGAATGATGACAGGCTGAGTCAACCACCTGGTGTTAATTAAACTATTCACCTAACTCCAGGCTTCTCTCAACGGTGAAGAATCACTTTAAAATTATTGTGGCCATATCCAGATCTTCACCAAAATCTAATCATTTTGTCCTCCTCACACACCCAACCTCTCCACCAAATTTTGTCCAAATCCATCCACAACTTTTTGAAATATCCTGTTCACAGATAGGGGTGAAAGCATAACCTCTGTCCACCTTCGGTGGCGGAGCTAGCAATGCATGAAGTGAACATGCAATGGCATAACCGGAAGGGTTGAAACAATGCTCACCACATGATGTTTTTCATCATCTTCATCTGAGTTTGGAGCATCTTTGAGTACAACACTTGTACAAGATGTACACGAAGAGCAGCGGCTGCTACCAGTAGGACTGTAGTCTATAGTGGCAACATCACTTTGGTGCTCAAAATCCTACACGACAACAAAAGAAACAAAACATCTTAGTTTACCGAACAGTCATATGTTTGATGCCGTGCTGATGGCAGACATTTGTGGATTCAGCTCAGATGCTGCTTTGAGCTGTTCAGGCAAAAGCACAGATCTGCCGACGCAGATCAAAGAAAAAAAAAATAAGGCAATAATAAATCAAACATGCACAAACAAAATGTGAAGTGCTAATGTTACATAATACTACTGCTACAACTACTACTACTACTACTACAATTATTCCCACCTTATTGTGAGATAGTCTTCCACATACAGGCTGGCCAGGCCTGATGCTCGAATGAAGGTGACAGGTATTTGTAATTTGTTCAGGGTGCCGGCAATAGCTTGGTTACTCTTCTCAAAGGACACTGTGGGATCTTTAACGTCCACCAACTAATGCCAGTAGATGGGACACCAAGTTTAACGTCCATCCGAGGGACGGCATACACATTGATGCCTCGCCCTGCCTGCGAAGCACCAGGATGATAGTTTAGTTTTGGTTTGGATCTCGGCCCAGCTATAGATAGCTGAAGCAAGTGTGCATACCTCAAGCCTATCCTGCCAGCCTCATTAATGGTAGAGCGATGAATATATATGTATATATATATATATATATATATATATATATATATATATATATATATATATATATATATATATATAAATATATATATATATATATATATATATATATATATATATATATATATATATATATATATATGTTTTAAGTTAATGCTTTTAAATTAATCAATCTTCTCATCCCCTCTTCCTGTCCAGGCTGGAGCTCCTCAAGGCAGTGTTACAGAAATTATTTGTTGAGATTGGTGTGGAAGAACTTGACTGGCCTGCACAGAGCCCTGACCTCAACCCCATCGAACACCTTTGGGATGAATTGGAATGCCGACTGCGAGCCAGACAAAATCACCCAACATCAGTGCCCGACCTCACTAATGTTCTTGTGGCTGAATGGAAGCAAATCCCCGCAGCAATGTTCCAACATCTAGTGGAAAGCCTTCCCGGAAGAGTGGAGGCTGTGATAGCAACAAAGGGGGGACCAACTCCATATTAATGCCCATGATTTTGGAATGAGATGTTGCACGAGCAGGTGTCCACATACTTTCGGCCAGATAGTGCACAAAGCTTTCATCTAAAGCCTGATGGAGTAATGCTCTCACCTCTGGGCTGGTGCTCCCACCTCACACTTTTCTTGGCTCCACATTGTGGAAGCCAAGGCTTTTAGGATCATTGGTATCTCCCGCGATGAAGCTGAATCTTTGCATCTCCCACTCTCTCTCACCACAGGCAGGTCGGTGGTCTTTCCGTCTTCTAACATCTCTCCAGTCTCGCCACCCCCTGCTCTGTCTGTGATCTGTACCCCCTCCCCCACCCCATATTTCCATATTTCTGCAGGGCACTCAAGGTCCACCAGCAACCACCTTCTTGTGAAACTACCAAATCAAGAATCACTGCTCACTTTCACCCATTCATTCCTTTTTTTCCCCCACCATTGGAACAAACTCCAACACTCTCTTCAATCCCACTCTTCCCTCCAGGTCTTCAAAACAGCTGTTCACCACCATCTCTTATCTTCCCCCATCCAAAACCACGATCTTTTCTGCCCCCGTTAATCCATCCCAAACCCAGCTCCTTCAAATTCACTGCTTTCCTTCCTGAAAGTCCTTGCCTGTAGTGTCCATCTTGTTTACCCCGTCCCATCCATCTCTCTTTCACAGATCTACTAATGTCCCTGCTCCCTATTATTTTGTGCTTCCCTCTTCCACCCCTCGTCTCCTGCTCCCTTTGTTATACATTATGTGTGTTCACGCTTATAAGAGCCTCGACAATGAACACAAAAAAAAATCATTTGAAACTACCTGCAAACAGGTCCGTTTGATTTGGACAGTGTCCACAGGAGATACAAGGTGGTAAGATATGGCAGCAAGCTCAAAGGTAGAGAGACAAATTTTCTCCACTGCAGAAGTCTGGCACATCTGACAAATTGCTGTGCATTGATATTTGTGTTGGAGAGCTTCATGGGTTCAGTGTTCTACACTTTACAATGGCACTGCAGCAGTTTCATTCTACCACCGATTGCAAGCCATTCATGATCAAAGTTTAATTAAGGAGTAGCGTGCATGCACATTAAAGTCTCTTAAATAATCACAATAAGTCACAGGAAGGAAATAATGTAACAAGAAAGAACCATCTAAAACATAATTTACCTTATCAGTGGTTAAGGAACAATTGGAGAGACAAACTGTATGCTGCATCACCTCCACAACCTTTAATAGAGAAGAAAGACATTAAGGCGACATGAAACTCCAGAATGTCATGCGAGTGCAGTGACTACAACTGTTCTCAATCTCAACCAGCACAGCCCTTGCTGCTTTTCTCACCCTTTCATTAAGTGCACAAGCAAGTGCGGTGTGTCCGGCACGGTTCTCAAAATTCGCATCGGCTCCATTCTGCAGCAGCACAGCTACAATGGCTTCATAGCCCCATCGGGAGGCAAGGTGCAGCGGAGTGTCTCCACGTTCATTGCCAGAGTTTATTCGATGTTGTTTGTCACAGTATGTCAATGCTTTGACACACTGTACATTGGCAGTAGTGTAGGAAAAGACGCAAAGAATATGCACAAGGTAAATTGGCAGTAAAACAAACAAATAAATAAATAAATAAATAACAACAGAGGCAGATCTTCTTCGGAAAAATTTCTCACGAATATGCAAATCCCTTTTGGAGTACAGAGCATTACATTGTACTATGTGACATGAATGGCTCAAACTCACTCCTTCGTGTCCTCCTTGGCAGGCCAGATGCAGAGGTGTGTTTCCATTCATGTCTTCTACAGAGGGATTTGCTCCAAAATCAAGCAGTAGCAACTAGAGAATCATACAGGGTTAGGCACAAAGTTTACATTAAAAATAGAACCGTACTCTGACATCACGACGTCGCCCAACATGCCTCCGCCCACATTATGACATCATTATACATATTGTACCAAGCTTGATTTAAATCCCTGAACCCAGATTCAAAATATTAAATAATTCTGGCTGCCAGACCATGCGTCCGATCAGGTTGAAACTTAAAACATATATTCCCCATGACTCCTAAATTATAATTGTGAAGTTTCACGTCGAATGATAAAACGGTTCAAGAGAAATAATTTTTTCAAGACTTTTGTTCAATCCAATATGGCCACCAGACCATGTGACCTATTAATTATTAGTGAACACCCTGGTATCCCCAAGGGTGGGGGAACAAGTGGATGAAGTGGATGAATCTCTTTATTCAGTGGATGAGATGAGAACCCCACCTCCACCTCCCCCCCCCCCCAATCTATTTTCTCAACAATCCCCTTATTCAAGAACAAGTGGATGAATCTGTCAAGCAGTTCTGGAGAAGATGATTTTGAAGGTTTATACGTTAAAAAAAATATAGCTGGTTAACCACGTGACTGATAATGTCATCAATCCCCCCCTCCCTCCTCCCCCATACAATTTAGCCCGAAATGACCATCAAAAATTTTCATACCGATCGGACGAAGCATTCAACGTTTGCAATTATGATGTCATAACGAAGCCACCTATGACAAACAACAACAAAAAAAAATCACACTTATTCTCCATGGAGAGTACTTGACATGTGGCAAATTTCAATATTTTCCATGGAGCAGTTTCGGAGATGCAGAGGTCCAGTTTTTCCTTTTTTTTTTTTCAACATGGCTGCCACACCACGTAACCTATGAAGTCATAATTATTAAAGCATTCTCTGTGTGTAGTTGCACCTTTGGTGAAAAATTTGTATCAATCGGATAAGCGGTTGCAGAGAAAACAGAGAAAATTAGCACGGATGGACGTACATCCAGACGGAGAACCCGAAAACACAATGCCTCCAGCAACTTCGCCAGCGGTGGCAGAAAAAGTAAAATATGTACAAGTACATCATAAGGAATAACAAATGAGCAATTATTTGATATTAAGTTTTCAATACAAGAACATTTGAATACCAAAGTATAAAAGTAGTGTGTGGAAAGCTGTGGACAAAAAAGGGTGAAAATGTAAAGTTTGCTTGAAAAGTTATTTTCAATATTTCTACTAATGTACTTGAATACATAAATGTAGAGAGTTAAATGACAAGGTGTGATGACATACAAGACCCCCTACTTGTATTTTGAAAAAATAAATAAATGTTGGTGCGTCTTGGACTGCTGCCAGTATCTCGTGAGTAGAATTTTGAAAGTCCCTTGTCAAAGTGTAATGAGGTCTTTTAATGTCTTTATCTTGGACGTTTTACTTGCACAAATTCCTGCTTGAGCACCTTTGAATATGGTCTTTTAAAAAAACAGAACAGTTTATTTTAAAGTAGAATGGATAACTGGGCTGAATCGTTCTACGTTGGCGGACAGGTAGAAGAACGCACAAATTCAACAGAATGAAATGTGCTGCTGCAGAATGGAGCCGATGGAAACTTTGAGAACCCTGCTGGACACACTGCACTTGCTTGTGCACTTAATGAAAGGGTGAGAGAATGGTTCAGAATGGTCAGCAGGTGAACCCATTATTTAAATCAGAGCCATCTCCCTTGACATATCGCGTGCCTTCGATACGGTCTGGCACCCTGCCCTGCTCACCAAACTCTCTTCCCATGGTAAACAAGGACATCTCCACTCATGGCTCACAGACTTCCTCTCCTGTCACAGTCAACGTGTGGCCCTAAATGGAGTTCTCTCAACCCCTCTTCCTGTCCAGGCTGGAGTTCAAGGCAGTGTTATGGCCCTGTTCTTTTTATGGTTTTCATCAATGATCTCTCCGACTCACTGGAAAATCCTCTTTGTCTCTCTGCTGTTGACTCCAACCTCTGTTGTACCATCTGTCATCCCTCAGACCGGCATGCAGCAGCTTCTTCACTCACTGCAGATCTGGGTAAAATCACAAACTGGTCCAACATGTGGAACATGTCTTTCAACCCTGACAAATCTCACACACTCACTATGTCTCTCTCAAAGGACCGTCGAGAACCCCACCTCCACCTCCCCTCCCCCCCCAATCTATTTTCTCAACAATCCCCTTAAAGTCCTTTCATTAAAGTTTCTGGGTCTCACTATCTGCCATGATCTTTCCTGGGAAAGCCACATTTCCAACCTGGCCTCCAAAGCCAGTCACCGACTGGGCATCCTCAGTCATGCAGAATCCTTCCTTGGCACACCTGAGCTCCCGACCACGTAAAAAGCTTTCGTCTGCAGCCTGATGGAGTACTGCTCTCCTCTCTGGGCTGGCGTTCCCGCCTCTCATCTTTCTCGGCTTCACGCCGTGGAAATCAAGGCATTTATAATCGTTGGTATCTCCCGCGATGTGGCAGTCTTTGGGTCTCTCACTCTCTCACCGCAGGCAGGTCAATTGGTCTGTGTCTTCTACCGTTTACTCTCTAGTCTCGCCCCCCCCCCGCTCTGTCTGAGATGTCCCGCCCATATTTCCGCAGGGTGCTCAAGGTCCACCAGCAACCCCCTTCTGGTAAAACTACCAAAATCACGAATCACTGCTCACTTTCACCCATTCATTCCTTTTTTTCCCCCACCATTGGAACAAACTCCAACACTCTCTTCAATCCCACTCTTCCCTCCAGGTCTTCAAAACAGCTGTTACCCACCATCTCTTATCTTCCCCCATCCAAAACCACGATCTTTTCTACCCCCGTTAATCCACCCCAAACCCACCTCCTTAAAATTCCCTGTCGTGTCCATCTTGTTTACCCTGTGTACCCCACTCACCCCCCTCCCTTCTACAGATCTCATGTCTCTGTTCCACACATTTTTTCCTTCCCCTCCCCCACCCCCTCGTCTCCTGCAACCCTTGTTACATGTTCTGTGTGTTCTCTTTCCTTCGAGCCTCGACAATGTAAACAAAAAAACCCCAAAAAACAAAGTAGTACGCTAAATTAGCTAAACGCCATAGGAAGCAAGGAGAAGCTGTCATTTCAGGTGGCAGAGCAAAAGAGGAAGACTGAATAGGGAAAAGACTGATATAGGGTGGTCGTGAGTCAGAAGTGGGTACATCAGAGGCATCCCAGGGATCGAAGTGCATGTGCGGTGGTAATAGCTCATTTTGACACCTCATGGAAGGGAAATTCAAAGGTCAATGTGACTTGGGGGGGGGGGGGAGAGATTATAGATTTTTTTTTTTTAAACCCACCAAAAAAGGAGACTTTTTAAAAGGAGAGAATGAAGTGAAGGAAAGCGACAGAAGAGGGAAGAGGAAAAGGAAGACCAGAGATGGGAAGAAAGGGAGAGTAGAAGAGAAAATAATAAAAGTGGACGAGAGGCAAGAGCGAAAGGAGGAGTGGTAGGATAATTAAATTAAAAATAAAATAAATAAAAAGTGAAAAACAGAGTGGTGAAAAGATTGAAAATTTGAAAAGACGAAAGGTCTCACCAAATGAAAAGCATTAACTGATCCTGTTGGGAGCCAACAAGCAAATTCTGAAAATTCGGCTTTGTTCTTTATATTTTTAAAAATTCAGCGGTGCTGCAATGCAGAAAAATACCGGAGACTGCCATGTGACTGACATTCATTCCTGAAACTTTCTTCGGTTTCCCAAGGACCTGACCCAAATGAGAGGCTAATTCCCGAAGTATCAGCTTCTTTGCTTCCAACGGCAGCTGGCATACTTCGATCAATGTTATGTTGATTCCATTCGTTCTTCAAGTTCTCAATTTTGCTGTGACTTATTACAATTGGGAACTATTCAAACACCCCTTCTACACAAAGAGTGAGGCATTTTACCGAGACATCTTGATGACCTCGAAGGCAGGCAAGATGCAGAGGAGTGCCACCATTGTAGTCGCAAGCATTGACAATGGCACCCAGCTCTATCAGCATCTCCACAATTCCCACCTGTCCTGCATACATGAACGTGGTGCAGTCATGAAGTCATGCCGTGTTGTCATGATGAAGATGTGGTACATTTAAGGCTGTACCAATATACAAAGGGAAGTCAAATCATTGTGAAATTTCACATTTTTTATTTGACATACTGCTGCCACTGGGAAAGGATTACGACAAAAAAAGCAGTTGTGTGGTTCAGAACGGTCAGCAGGTGAACCCAGTATTTCAAAATATAGAGGAGTCCATTAATAAAGCGATCAAAAAAAACAATTGTGAAAAAACAGGAAAAAAGAAAAGGAAGATGAAGATGATGAAGAGGATGACGATGAAGTTTTTTAATTGGGTTAGAAAATTGACAAAAGTCGATTGGGGGGGGGAGGGGTGGAAGAAAACCATGCTTACCAAATTGTGCAGCGATATGCAAGTTGGTGTACCCTCGTTCATCTCTGGAGAAGGGGGTGACTACAGATGGATCATTAAATCTCCTAGAGAAAAAATAAATCAGCACCATACATTTGGGATTTAGAAAATAATATTATGGGCAAACTATACCCATACCAGTATATTGTTGCTTCCTTTGAAATAAAAATTTCAGATGAATTGACATTTTATCAAGAAATTTAGCAATACTTCATTCCACAAGCATCTTAAACAACAGCAACTTGGACTCCTAAATAATTATTTTAAAAACTGAGATTATAGATATTGACAATGAAAGAAAATTACGAAGTCTCATTCAATTAAACAAAGTTCAAGGGTGGTTCATCAAGAAGTCTGTAGAGGTCGTTTAATCAATCTCAGAGATAACAAAGTTCCATCATAAAAGTGTGTGTGTGCGTGGTGACCAGGTGCAACGGAAGGTATTTGAATAAGGACTGGCAAACAGGCAAGACAACGGTGCAGTGCACGCAGCTTACAATTCGCTGCCTCAGCGGGCACCCCATGTGCCCCACGACCTACACCTTCCGCAAAAGACTATTGTGGGTGTCAATCTTTCTTGCTTTGAAAAAGGGCCAAAACGTTGCTTCACCTCCTTTCCCACAGTGGTTCACACACAAATCATCAATATGCTGTCCAGCAAACATGAACAATGTATGCTGCGAGAACAAGCATCCCTCCAAAATCTCCACCCAACCTCCCAACGGATGACTGAAGAGAGGTTAGAATGGTGCGTACAGTGTAAAATTTCTGCCAGATTTGCATTTGAAAAAAAAAATAAAAACGAGTTCACAGAACACCTTACCCCCATGCAGTCTTGAGAAAAAGGACATTCAAAGGGTCTTTTCAACTCTTGCTTTGCGTTTCTGAGCACGATCTACATTTCCTTGAGCCGACATTTTGTCTGAATCTCGATATTCCCCAAAGTTTGATTGGTCGAAATGGCGTAAAATTGCGCAATGTTTTTTCCAAGTGCAGTTATGCTGAACGGAAGGTTTATGAATGACAAAAAGGCTTGCAGTGTTCAAGCACAAAATTCAATTGAAATAAAATCAAGGTTTTTAAAGGTATTAAAAAAACAAGGGTTTTAAAGGTCGTTAATGCACCGTTTTTAACACGACCTGATTTTAAACGTTACATTAGTTTTGTGCCTGTTGTTTATGTCCTTCATGATGTCTGCCAAAATTGTAAATCATTCCAAACAGGAAACATTGTTTTTAGGGAGTGTCAGGCAGGCAGACAGACTAAAATAATTACCTGACTCCTCTCTGCGCATGCATGATTGGGAAAATTCCGTACAATTTGCCAAATTCAGAGCCAAAGTACTGCTCTGCTGCAGGTTCGTGTTCCGATTCATGTTCCACGGTGTTCAAAATATAACATTTAATTGCAATAAAGAAGTTCCACAATCATATTATACTGACGTCTGTGGACAGACAGACCGACATAATGAACCAATTGCTTAACCACGCTTTTCGCTTTGCGCACGTGCGGTAAAAAAAAAAAAAAAAATCAAAGATGGCCCTTCGTTTTCCATCAATTAATCCGCAGCCAGATTATTACTATTCTTTCAGGACTGCACACCAAGCTGATCATTTTCTCAATCATTTGATGATGTGACCAATGCAATTGATCATAAAGACCAAACATCAGTTGTCGGCCTCACCCAGAAACGAGGCGCTCACAAGAATCACAAGAGCAGAGTGGATGGCAGAGACTCGTTTGGATGTCCTCAATTGCCTCGCCAGAGCTCAGTAACATCCTGGCTTCCTCCACACGTCCGTGTGCTATATGCTGAGATTAATGGCACGACAAAGCGGAGGAAGATGCACAAAGAAGCATTAATTAAGAAGGGTTAAAACTTTGGCCCGCGGGTATGCAAGATTCTACCTCAGGGCTGTGATTGGAACACTGATGGAGGTCCACTTGTAGGTTTGGGCAGGAATGTGGAATTTCGCCAGGTGCCAGGGAGACCCCACTGATTCTTCGTTGAAAGACAACGTGGGATCTTTAACATTCATCAACTAATGCTAGCAGATGGGACACCCAACTTGATGTCCATCTGAGGGGCAGTAAGGTGCACTTTGTGATGGTGCCCTTCCCACAAAGCATTATTCGGACAGTTTAAAGTCAAATTGAGAATTTAATCCAGACGAGACAGCTCAAAGGTAAGTTTGATATCTCTGCTCCACAACGATGAACCTCCATCATGATACAACCCTTGAATGTTATCTGAACAGTGACAGGTGTTTGCGAGAGCCATATATAATGTAGATCATGCAACTTCCATCGAATCAATGATTAAAGAACATGATGCAAGTGAATCACCCCGTAAAGCAGCTGGATACTGGAAGGTGCTGGGTGGTCACACAAACTGTCAAAGGAAGGCCTGACAACGTGAAGTACTTCCTCAAAGACCTATAATAAATACACATACATCAAGAAGTTCATAAAAAATGGTAACTTCATGTTTGGCAGGTAAATTTATCTTTCACAAGTATCTCAGCAACATCGCCTTGGTGTCACTGTAAAATTGGCTATCAATAATCCAATGAATTAAAGCCCATATGAAATATAAGCAAACAATATTTCCTGAATTGTCACCAGTGACAAAGTCAATAAAAGAAGAATTGATAAATTCCATGGATGACTTGTGTTATTGAAAGTTAATTTAAACTTTTATATTGTAACTAAAATTGAAGTCAAAGGGTTAATGAGATTATTAATTATATCCTAATTTCACGTTTAGAATACACACATTGTAAACCCCAATTTAGGTGCGCCAAGATGGTGTTTAGCAGGGCCTAGTCTCCTCTCTGTCCCTTAAAAAAAAAAAATTCCACTGTTAAAAGTGCTTTCGTTCACATTTATTTATTTGACGAGCACATACAACCAGTCGCTTCGCTGACGGTGGTGTGAAAGGGGGGGGGTGGAGAAAGGGAGAGAGAGGCAAGAGAAAGAAAGAGAGAGAAAGGGAGGGAGGGGCAGGGAGAAGAGGGAGGGGAAGCGAGGAAGGATTGAAGAGCGAGGAAGGGCGGTGGAGGTGTGGAGCGCAACGCCTCATGAAACGTTGCTATACACTGCGGGAGGGTGCAGGAGGGTTGCGACAGACAAATATATATATATATATATATATATATATATATATATATATATATATATATATATATATATATATATATATATACACAAATACATACATATATTTGCAGGTCGGGGGGTCAGGTGAGTAGACCATTAGGGGGGGAAGCTATCTCGGGTTCCCACGAGACTCCGCGGAATTGTAGGCTGTCGCAAACGGATAATTCCGTGACGCGGTGGGTCGCGAACCGACCGTGAATGCCAATAACTCAACCACGTGACCTCGGGTCCTCCCGTCTATGGGTTAATTGGGTTACCTAATTAATCACATGACCTAATTACTGGGGGACACGCCCTCGGTACGCCTTGTCCGAACCGGATCAGATGCAGCCGAGCGATACTGTTATGGACGTACCAGCCAAAAGGAACGGATCTTTGGGAATAAAGTCCGGGATAAGTTAGATTACGGACCATGCTGGATCAATAAAAGAAAGGACGAAAACGAGCTGAGAACATTCCTACAAAGGGCGAGGAAAGATATGTGGCACAGTGAATACAGTTTATTGTTGTCTGTTGCAGGAATAGGAAGAAATGTGAGAGGTGCAGCAATATACAAGCAACTTACAAAAGCAGACTGTACCAGAACTATATCGGGATAATTATTGTACAATCTTAACTTAAGCGAGGACAGGCGCCAGGATGGACGGACACGGACACGGGGACACACACACACACACGAAGAGGAGTTAATGAAGAGAAAGAGGAGAGGAGATGAGGTTAACGGGCTCTCAATACCTTGCATGATTTCCCGACTGCACCACCAATACGTTTTGGGGGGATGCTCCGCTGGGCGATACCTCCCTGACAGCTGGCACATCGACTCTTGCTTTGTGGCACTTTGTGCAACTAGTATCGGTCCAGAGAATGAGACGCGACTGTCAGGCGTGAAGGGAGGGACTTGGGTGGAGTCAGAAGCCAATGGGTGGAGAGGTGGAGAGGCGAGGTGGTGAAAAGGCGGCATCAGCAGGCGAATTGGTAAAAAAAAAAGGGTGGAGAAGGGCGACAAGGTGGTGAAGAAGGCAGAGTCAGCAGGCAAATTGGTAAACAAGGGTGGACAAGTGGTGAAGAATGCGGAGTCAGCAGGCGAATTGGGTCGGTTGTTGATCCCAAGCCAGACAGAACGAGTCGACAGGAATGAAGACAGGAACCACGGGCAGGAACGACGAGTAGGAACAACGCACACACAAGTGGCTCCGCGACCCGATCTTTTATAGACCGCGTGGTGCGGGGCGGGGGCGATGACCCAAAGCGGTGCCATCACCTGAATTGGGCTCTCTGGTTGGGCCCTGGCCACTGCACGGCCCGGCCGTGATGGCCGGAAGCGGCTACACTCCACTTCCGGCAAGATAGTTCCAAGCTGCGGAATCGTCTCACTCCGAGCACCGTGACACAAATCACCCTGCACCGAACCCCGTGATATGAATCACCCTGCACCGAACTCTGTGCTGTGCCCCAGCGACCCGCGGTTGGCGCTGGTCAATGTGCTTGCTCCGTGGTGCGCCACGCAGCCCGAGTGATCCGGCCGCACAGCATGCCTCTGCCTGATAGCAGCTGCAGCGAGGTGGAGGTGTGTGAGGATGTCTGCCATCTGCGGGAGACATTTGTGGCCGTCGTGGTGAGCGAAGACTGACGGTAAGATGTTATTGTAACCACATGCAGAGACCCGACCAAAGATGTGTGTTATTCGTGCCCCGTTCTGTACGATGATTAAGTATCACAGGCTGCGCACAAGTCCGCCATTGTACACGTGGTCAGCGCGCAGGTCCGCCCACCATCGAGCATGGCACATGCAGTGCACTGGGTCCGTCATTGTATACGTAGTCAGCGCGTGGGTCCCCCCGCCATCGAGCATGCCGCGTACAGTGCGCGTGGGTCGGCCATTAAGCACGTGCCATTATCAAAGGCAGTGTCGTGTGCACAGTGCCAGCCCTAATCTGTGTCAGTGAATTGAGGGAAAGGATTGGATATAATTATTAGATGGAGATTCGGATTGAAAAGGGGACAGATATATTTATTAATGGAGATTTTGATTGAAGAAAAGTGTGCCACGTGCATACTGTATGTTGTTAGCATTTGGTGTGTTGGTTATGCCTCTGATCATCTCTACAGTGGGTGGGGGAGGTGGGGTCATCGTTGTGCTGCGAGTGCTCCACGCAGCACTGGCGTTTATTGTTGGCTTCGACTGCTGCCCTTCATCTTCTGTGAGGACGTATTCTTACGCGAAGGGCGCGGCTGTGGTTTTTACCGATGGATGTCCGAGCGTAGCGCCTGCTGACTCATTCTTGCTTGGATTTACCTCAGGAATAGCAAAAAAGAAAGAGTAGGAATGAAGTTCAGAGGTTTAATCAGACCAAGCTATGAGATTTCCACAATATACTGTCCCATTCGACTCATTAAACAAGAAGGAAAGAACTATCTCCTACAGAGGTGGATATTTCAAGACCTGGGAGGGCTCCATTCAACTTTCTTAAACCCCTTCATGGAGATTAAAAAAAAAAAAAACCACACACACAGTAAATAAAAACGACAAACACAAAGATTTACCTTGAAACAACGTTCTTTGACAGAGGATTTAAAGTGGGTCATTAATTCGCGAAATTAAATTTTAAAATAGCACCGCAAAGCGGGCGTAACCCCTCAGCCCCTTGACGTAAACCAATTTCAAGATGGTGGCCATATTGAAAATTGCAGCACGCCCATTTTCGAAAGGAACCTTCCTCTACTCAACCCCAACACACCCAGCAAAAATGGATTTAATCGGACAAGGCGTTCTCCTCAAAATTGACGGAATCCAATTTCAAGATGGCTGCCATGGTGGCCACAGTGAAAAATCGCAGCATGCCCATTTTGGAAAGGAACCTTCCTCTACTCAACCCCATTATACCTCGCCAGAATAAAATCAACGTGTGAAGCCGTTCTCAAGTTATTGTCCGGAAACCAAATTCAAGATGGCTGCTCTCGCAGCCATATTGGATATCGGTTTGCGCTGAATATCGAAAGGAACCTTCCTCTAAACACCCCCATTATATCACACAAAAATGAAATCAATAAGTCAAGCCGTTCTCAAGTTATTGTCCGGAAACCAAATTCAAGATGGCTGCCCTAGCCGCCATATTGGATACCGGATTGTGCTGTCTATCGAAAGGAACCTTCCTCTAACCACCCCCATTATACCCCCATGAAAATAAAATCAATCTGTCAAGCCGTTCAAGTTATTGTCCGGAAACCAAATTCAAGATGGCTGCCCGAGCCGCCATATTGGATATCGCATCGCACTGATTAATTATCAAAAGGAACCTTCCTCAACCCAGCCCCAACACACCCTGAAAAAATGGATTAAATCGGACAAGGTGTTCTCCTCGAAATCGACGGAAACCAAATTCAAGATGGCTGCCTTAGCCGCCATATTGGATATCACATCACACTGATTATCGAAAGGAACCTTCCTCTACCCAGCCCCAACACATACTGCAAAAATGGATTTAATCGGACAAGGCGTTCTCCTCGAAATCGATGGAAACCAATTTCAAGATGGCTGCCATGGAGGCTACATTGAAAATCGCAGCGCGCCCATTTTCGAAAGGAACCTTCCTCTACTCAACCCCAACACACCCTGCAAAATGGATTTAATCGGACAAGGCGTTCTCGAAATTGACGGAAACCAAAAGTTGACAGACGCCCGGACGGACGCCCGGAAAACGCCTATGACGACAATACCCCTTAGCCAATTCAGGCTGAGGGGTAAAAACGTGCCAAGCCACAGAACACAAAATGTCGATCTATACTCTATGCTTTCACAGCAAGAACGAACGTGGTGAACACCTGGTCGGATGGACCTTATTGTTTTTTTTTATAATATACATCGATGTCGAAGTGAGAGGTGGATTACAAATGGAGATCACATAAAGCGATCTTTGCACATTTTCAGTGGAAGAGACACCTCCCGAGGCACTCACCGCACGGCACCGCAGGACCCAACAAAGACGGAAACGTACGTCTAATCGATGTGAGATTGAAAGCACGTGTACTTTGTCCCCGAAACGAACAACCAAGCAGCTTGGAGAGCGCTTGCCAAGTGGCTTAAGCTTTTAAGCAAGCACTCCAACAAAAAGGTCGATATGAAACGGCTCCCTTGGCACGCAATTGGCAATCACTGACCCGTCACATTAAACATGCACCTCCCGGAGACACCCGACATGTCACATGTGTCCGAATTGGACAAATGCACACTTTTGTTGGAGTCGGAACTGCATGCAAGTTAGATTCTGGAGCTCAAATTTTGTCATTCTTTTTCGTTTAAGAGATACTCGTGGCGAACACATATGCGGAAATGAAATAAAACAACGAACGCTGACATCTCCGGGCGTTTATAAGCATTGCAATGTACCCAGCGATTCGTAGTTATGATGAACAGCTTGTTCCAAGTTGCAGCCTGTTCCAAGTGATGGTAAGGTTGAGGTAAAAAAACAAAAAAACATGGCAGCTTTAGACCCCAGCGAGGATACCCAGGCAACGCCAGCCTGAAGACTCCAGACAGTGAGGTGGCCGAGGATCGCCTAATGAAGGATATAAGTAAATACTGCCGTTAATTATCTTCAAAAGGGGTGTTTTAATTAACCCAAACACTCAATTTTTGCTGTTGCACTTCCTTTGAGTTTTCTTGGTATGCATGAAAAGTTTCAG
>NC_140967.1:47163978-47233978 GCF_056783735.1 Eptatretus burgeri
CTCTCTCTCTCTCGCCGTCTCTCTCGCCGTCTCTCTCTCTCTCTCTCTCTCTCTCGCCGTCTCTCTCGCCGTCTCTCTCGCCGTCTCTCTCGCCGTCTCTCTCGCCGTCTCTCTCGCCGTCTCTCTCGCCGTCTCTCTCTCTCTCTCGCCGTCTCCGTCTCCGTCTCCGTCTCCGTCTCCGTCTCCGTCTCCGTCTCCGTCTCCGTCTCCGTCTCCGTCTCCGTCTCCGTCTCCGTCTCCGTCTCCGTCTCCGTCTCCGTCTCCGTCTCCGTCTCCGTCTCCGTCTCCGTCTCCGTCTCCGTCTCCGTCTCCGTCTCCGTCTCTGTCTCTGTCTCTCTCTCTCTCTTAACCTTGAGGTAATGCTCCATGACCGGATCGGCTTCTAACAGCCTCTCAGTAACTGACTGCATGTCCTGCAATATCTCACCCAGGAACTTGACTGCGAGTTTGGACCTCGACACCTCTTCATCACTGCCCGCCTCCTGGGAAACCTTGGAAATGGCTATGTCCTTCTCGGTGAGCTACTTGGCATGCAAGGCAATAAGAGCATCCAACTCCTCAGGCTCCATGTCGTCAAAGCCTTCCCTTCCCCTCCCACATGCTGTGCCACCCTGAATTTTATGCCTCTCCTCAGTGTTGTCGTGAAAGCCTCTGAAGTTCTTCACTGCCAGTGGCCACAGGGGTTGATGGTGGAGGCTTTCACCTCATACAGCGACTCTCTAATTGCACCAATGCAGTGGGCTACGTTTAGTTCCTTCCAACAATGCCAGACAGTGAGCTCTGAGTTGGAGTCCATCGCATCCAAAATGCAGCAAAAGGTGCAGCAAATATATTATATTTTGAAAGTCGAAATTACACCTTGGTCAAGCGGCTGGATCAGGGAGGTGATGTTGAGCAGCAGGAAGATCACTTCGACGGTCGGATGAGCCACTTTCAGGTCCCCAGGGTGGCCAAGAGCATTTTCGACAAGCAGGAGAACCTTGAATACAAGGTTTTGTTCTGCCAGGTATCTCTCCAAATGATAGATGAAATGGTTATGAAACCAGTCCACAAAAATTGCTGTCACCCACACCTTCTTGTTGGCCCTCCAAAACACAGGCAGTATTTGCTTGTTCTTGCCCTTGAGAGGATGTGGGTTCAGGGAATTGTACAACATCATGGGTTTGTCATACAGTCCCCTTTTGCATTTGTGCAGAGAAGAGATACCTGGTCTTTGTGGCCTTGAATCCTGATGCTGTCCCCTCGTGCCTTGAGATTAAAGTTCATGTTGGCATCTTTTTCCAAAACAGGCTGGTCTCGTATGCATTGAAAACCTGCTCGAGCAGGTTCCCTTCTCTTCGATGAGCTGCGCGAGTTGAGCAGGGAATACTTTGACCGCCTCGTTGACCGCGGAGACACACTCGCCCATCAGTTATACGTTTGGGAGACCGTAGCACTTCTCCAAGTGGTCAAATCACCCCCTGCTTGGTTGGATTGGATTGGACTGGGGCCACTCGTACCCGCGTCACTCGTGATAGTGCCACCAGTGCCAGCCAGATGCGCATAGATACTCATGGCCTTTGCACGAATGAGAGGTCCACTTAAAGGCATGTTCTTTTGCACATTGTCCTCAATCCAGACACTGAACATCTTCTCCATGGAAATCCCAGATGTGGGTGACCACCTTGGTGCGTGGTACAGCGCTCACCACAACACTTTCTCGGATCGTTTTCTCGTTCTTCCATATGTAGCAAATGGTGGGTGGATTTGTTTACTCCATACAGTCTGCCCACAGAAGCCACACTCTGTCCTCTTGACAGCTGGTCTAGCAGATCCACTTTGTGACTCAGGCTTATCACTTTCTTCTGCCTCTCGGCAGTCTATGCCTCTCCGGCACTGGTCTTGCGCTTGGGAGCCATGTTTGATCAATGAGCAAATGAGCAGAACGAGAGGCACAACACCGCTCAAGGCAGCGGAATGAGAAGAAAGATTGAGACCCAGGACACACTGCACATAAGCAGTCATGTGGGAATTGTGGGCAACTGCGAAAGAGGCGAGTAGTCTTGTTTGTGAGGGATGTTGGCAGATGCTAACGTGTTACCAGACGTACTCAGCTGGGGTCTGGGGGTATATGTGGTGAAAGGTTTTAATTATGCAAGCGTCCATGCTAACATTTTAATTGCGCAAGTCTTGCATACTCATGGTTTACTCATCTGGGAGTCGACGTGGTGAAGCATTTCAATTACTTATACAAATGTGCATGCCAATATTTTACTCAGTAGGTGTCAGGTGTGGTGAAACATTTTAATTGCTTGGGGATGGTGACATCTTCAGCAGCTTGTAATAATTTGGTGAAGCATTTTAATTACTTATGCAAATGTACATAACGGTTTACTCAGTAGGTGTCAAGTGGTGAAACATTTAATTGTGCAACTTACTGGAGGGTGGGAGGGAAACATCTTCAGCAGCTATTA
This sequence comes from Eptatretus burgeri, assembly GCF_056783735.1. Lineage (NCBI taxonomy): Eukaryota > Metazoa > Chordata > Myxini > Myxiniformes > Myxinidae > Eptatretus > Eptatretus burgeri. Next base: position 47,166,432 of record NC_140967.1, read on the forward strand.
GTACTGGTACTGTAGATGTGGTGAAGCGTCTATAGCGCGAATGGTGGAACAAGCCACGCAGCTTGGTTACAATGTGGCTGGTGGAAGATATGGTTTAGAACCGTTTTATTTACACGGCTCGTGGAAGATGTTTTTGCGTACAGTACTACTGTACTGTATGTGCATACAGTTCGTTTATAGCAGAGCTCGTGGAAGATATGTTTTAGAACTGTTTTATGTGTGCAGCTCGTGGAATTTTTTTTTTCGTCTGCGAAGAACAGCGAATACGCGAGGCACAGGGCCGTGTTTTGTAAACCGCGAATAGCAAATTCACAAATAGTGGGGCCAACAGTACATTAAACCCTTAAATATTCAGGACCATGATAGTTAAACCCAAGGCTTTTGGGGAAAAAAAAGAGGCTAGGTTCCTGGGCTTCGAGAAAATAGAGAGGAAGGTTGGCTTGACAGTAGCCAAAAGAATCACAATTGAAATAAACATGTAAAATAAATATAAATCCCCTTTACTATGAAACCTCCTGCAATATTGAAGCAGATCAATCATTCAAAAGCAGATCAATCATTCAAAAGCAGATTAAACGTGCCCCCCCCCGCCACTCCCTTCTGTAATGTGTCTAAAGCCCCCACCATCCCTCCCTTATCAAGCTCTAAAATTGTTTCCCTTTATAATCTGTCAATAAGTTTGCATTATAGATTGCTCTGCAGCTCAGTAAATCAGCAAATAAATAAAAAATTTAAATCACTTTTGTCCATCATTTTAGTTTTACGCCTTGGCACCATTATTAGCGGCATGCGGAAAACAACAAAAGGCTGGTGGTGCAAGATAACCATCACAACTCAGATCAAAAACCGTGCATGGTCGAAATTATGCCCACGATAACTAAATCAGTACACAGAGGGGTTGCCAACAATTGGTCAAAACAGCAATATTCAAACCCACAATATTTAAGGGTTTACTGTATGAAGTATATTTTTAGATCCTCGTGGAGGATCTCTAAGTTTTACTCACGTTGTTGTTCTTCATCTTCTTCTTGTGGACTTTTTTGTTTCACAGCCTACAGTTTTCATCGAAACTTCCTGAAACTTGGCATATACGAAGTATGTTGAAAAAGTATCCAACCTTAATTTTTCGTGTGTAAACAAATGAAGCTTGGGAGGCGTGGTTTGGTGCACTATGTAGGCGATCCTAATCCGTATGCCTGAATATTTTCCCGCCTGCAGAAGCTGTCAGTCGCCGACAGACCACCAATGAGTGAGGAAGTGTAAGTGAGTGCCGTCAGATTTTCGTTTTTGACAAATGACGGAAAACTTGAACAACGCTACTGCATCAAATTTTGTGTAAAGCTTGGCGATTCCCAAGTGGAAACGATCCGCAAAATTCAACAGGCCTTCGGGGACAAAGCAATGGGCACCACACAGATAAAAGAGTGGTAAAACCGCTTCAAAGATGGTCGCACATCAGTGGAAAGTGAAGCACGTTCTGGTAGGTCCTCAACATCCCGAAATGAGATCGTCATTGACCAAGTGAGGACCCTGCTGATGCAGGATCGTCGAATCACGATCAGAGAGCTTGCAGACGAGGCGGGCGTCAGCATTGGATCCGTTCATTCCATTGTGACTGAGGATTTGGGCTTAAGGAGAATCTCAGCGAAGTTCGCGCCAAAGCTGCTAACGATCGAGCAGAAGCAACTCCGTTTGGAGATCGCACAGGACATGCTGGAGACTGTGAACAGCGATCCCAACTTCAACACAGTGATCACTGGCGATGAGACCACAGTGATCCGTCATTTTGTCAAAAACGAAAATCCGACGGCGCTCAGTTACACTTCCTCACTCATCGGCGGTCTGTCGGCGACTGACAGATTCTGCAGGCGGGAAAATATTCACGCATACGGATTAGGATCGTCCACATATGTGCACCAAACCACGCCTCCCTAGCTTCATTTGTTTACGCATGAAAAATTAAGGTTGGATACTTTTTGAACACACCTCGTGTATGTAAAAATACCCTGCGCAGACAGTAACCATCTCCGATTTTGAAAATTCCTCCGAGAAAAAAAGTTATGACGTCAAAACATCTCCGCTAATGGAAATTGCCTAAAAAATTCTCCGAAACTAGGCAAGCTTTTTGAATTCTGTTTGCGGGAATCAAACAGGGCATTGGCAGAGATGAATTACCGCACATATGACACATCACTATGACGTCATATCAATTTTTATGACATCATTCCTATTTTTTGACATTTTTTGTTTCACAACCCAGAGTTTAATCGGATCTTCGTGAAACTTGCCATGTATATGCAGAAGGCCCACGCGCAGGCAGTAACCATCTCCGATTTTGGAAATTCTTCCGAGAAAAAAAGTTGACATCATAATATCGCCGCTAATGGAAATCACCTCTACCATTATCTCCGAAACTAGGCAAGCTGTTTGAATTTTGTTTGTGGGAATCAAGCCGGGCATTAGCACAGATCATTTATCGCAAACCTGATACATCACAATGACGTCATACTCGTTTTTATGACATCATCATTAAGAGGACGAGGATCTTAGCTCATAGAAGAGCTAATACAGTGAGCGGATCAGGACATAACCCACAAAAACATGACACAAAACACGCATGCATGGGGTGGACAAAACAGACACAGAAAGAAAGTTCAAGGAAGGAAAACTTGAAAATTAGAATGTGGAGGGATTTGGGTGGGGTTAACGAGGATAAAAAAGATCACGGTTTAGGATTGAGGACCATCTGAGATGGTGGTGAACAGTGGTTTTGAAGACCTCATCAACCCAGGAATAATGAGAATGAAGAGAATGTGGAAGTTGATTCTACAGGTGGGTGGGGGAACAAATGAGTGAAGGTGAGCAGTAATCCTGGATTTCGGTAGTTCCACCAAAAGTGGGTTGATGATGGACCGTGTGAACCCTGTAGAAACCTGGGGGTACACAAAGCTCAGAAAGAGCAGAGGGTGCCTGACCAGAAAGAAGGTGGAAGAAGAGAGAGACCACCAACCTGTCTGATGGCGAAGTGGAAGACCCACAGACTCAGCTTCAGCACAAGAGATTCCAATGAAGGCCTTAGAGGTGGATAGGAGTTCAGGCATGGCAAAGGAATGACTTTGTACGATGGAGGATGTGCAGTCGGCAACTGGCTTTGGAGGCCAACTTTTAAATGTGATTCTCCCCAGAAACATGGCTGAAAGTGAGACCCAGGAGGATGAATGACTGAACTTCAAGAGGATTGTTAAGAAAGTAGATCAGAGGGTTTGTCCAGTCGAGAGAGGGGGGAGAGGGGAGAGAGGAGAGAGACAGGAGGGGAGAGAGGAGAGAGACAGGGGGGAGAGAGAGAGAGAGAGAGAGAGAGAGACAGAGAGAGAGAGAGAGACAGAGAGAGAGAGAGAGACAGAGAGAGAGAGAGAGACAGAGAGAGAGAGAGAGAGACAGAGAGAGAGAGAGAGACAGAGAGAGAGAGAGAGACAGAGAGAGAGAGAGAGACAGAGAGAGAGAGACAGAGAGAGAGAGACAGAGAGAGAGACAGAGACAGAGAGAGAGACAGAGACAGAGACAGAGACAGAGACAGAGACAGAGAGAGAGACAGAGACAGAGACACAGAGAGACAGAGAGACAGAGAGACAGAGAGACAGAGAGACAGAGAGACAGAGAGACAGAGAGACAGAGAGACAGAGAGACAGAGAGACAGAGAGACAGAGAGACAGAGAGACAGAGAGACAGAGAGACAGAGAGACAGAGAGACAGAGAGACAGAGAGACAGAGACAGAGACAGAGACAGAGACAGAGACAGAGACAGAGACAGAGACAGAGACAGAGACAGAGACAGAGACAGAGACAGAGACAGAGACAGAGACAGAGACAGAGACAGAGACAGAGACAGAGACAGAGACAGAGACAGACAGAGACAGAGACAGAGACAGAGACAGAGACAGAGACAGAGACAGAGACAGAGACAGAGACAGAGACAGAGACAGAGACAGAGACAGAGACAGAGACAGAGAGAGAGAGAGAGAGAGAGAGACTTTTGACTTTTATATCCTTTTATTACAAAAAAAGTATAAAGGGTAAAAATTCAATACAACAAAGCAAAGGATTATATACAAGAGTGGAAAAAAGAAGAGAAGAAACCAATTCAATTTTCAACTAATCGATAAAGCATTGATAACAGTTTATACACAAGGAACACCCCCAAAAAATACATTAGAGAGGAGAAGATGATAAGAAGAGAGAAGCAACACAGGCTCCACACGTACCGCCAGAGACTGAGCAACAGCCCCTTGCGTTTGCACGTTCGTGTTCGAGAGAGAGAGAGAGAGAGAGAGAGAGAGAGAGAGAGAGAGAGAGAGAGAGAGAGAGAGAGAGAGAGAGAGAGAGAGAGAGAGAGAGAGATGGCGAGAGAGACAGGGAGAGAGAGATGGCGAGAGAGACAGGGAGAGAGAGATGGCGAGAGAGACAGGGAGAGAGAGATGGCGAGAGAGACAGGGAGAGAGAGATGGAGAGATGGAGAGAGAGAGAGAGAGATGGAGAGATGGAGAGATGGAGAGAGAGAGAGAGAGAGAGAGAGAGAGAGAGAGAGAGAGAGAGAGAGAGAGAGAGAGAGAGAGAGAGAGAGAGAGAGAGAGAGAGAGAGAGAGAGAGAGATATGGTGAGAGAGTGAGAGAGAGAGAGAGAGAGAGAGAGAGAGAGAGAGAGAGAGAGAGAGAGAGAGAGGGCGAGAGAGAGAGAGATGGCGAGAGAGAGAGAGAGAGAGAGAGAGAGAGAGAGAGAGAGAGAGAGAGAGAGAGAGAGAGAGAGAGAGAGAGAGAGAGAGAGAGAGAGAGAGAGAGAGAGAGAGAGAGAGAGAGAGATATGGTGAGAGAGTGAGAGAGAGAGAGAGAGAGAGAGAGAGAGAGAGAGAGAGAGAGAGAGAGAGAGATGGCGAGAGAGAGAGAGATGGCGAGAGAGAGAGAGAGATGGCGAGAGAGAGAGAGAGAGAGAGAGAGAGAGAGAGAGAGAGAGAGAGAGAGAGAGAGAGAGAGAGAGAGAGAGAGAGAGAGAGAGAGAGAGAGAGAGAGAGAGAGAGAGAGAGAGAGAGAGAGACAGGGAGAGAGAGAGAGACAGGGAGAGAGAGAGAGAGAGAGACAGGGAGAGAGACAGAGAGAGAGAGAGAGAGAGACAGGGAGAGAGACAGAGAGAGAGAGAGAGAGACAGGGAGAGAGAGAGAGAGAGAGAGAGAGAGAGAGAGAGAGAGAGAGAGAGAGAGAGAGAGAGAGAGAGAGAGAGAGAGAGAGAGAGAGAGAGAGAGAGAGAGAGAGAGAGAGAGAGAGAGAGAGAGAGAGAGAGAGAGAGAGAGAGAGAGAGAGAGAGAGAGAGAGAGAGAGAGAGAGAGAGAGAGAGAGAGAGAGAGAGAGAGAGAGAGAGAGAGAGAGAGAGAGAGAGAGAGAGAGAGAGAGAGAGAGAGAGAGAGAGAGAGAGAGAGAGAGAGAGAGAGACAGAGAGAGAGAGAGAGAGAGAGAGAGAGAGAGAGAGAGAGAGAGAGAGAGAGAGAGAGAGAGAGAGAGACAGAGAGAGAGAGAGAGAGAGAGAGAGAGAGAGAGAGAGAGAGAGAGAGAGAGAGAGAGAGAGAGAGAGAGAGAGAGAGAGAGAGAGAGAGAGAGAGAGAGAGAGAGAGAGAGAGAGAGAGAGAGAGAGAGAGAGAGAGAGAGAGAGAGAGAGAGAGAGAGAGAGAGAGAGAGAGAGACAGGGAGAGAGAGAGAGAGAGAGAGAGAGAGAGAGAGAGAGAGAGAGAGAGAGAGAGAGAGAGAGAGAGAGAGAGAGAGAGAGAGAGAGAGAGAGAGAGAGAGAGAGAGAGAGAGAGAGATGGCGAGAGAGAGAGAGAGAGAGAGAGAGAGAGAGAGAGAGAGAGAGAGAGAGAGAGAGAGAGAGAGAGAGAGAGAGAGAGAGAGAGAGAGAGAGAGAGAGAGAGAGAGAGAGAGAGAGAGAGAGAGAGAGAGAGAGAGAGAGAGAGAGAGAGAGAGAGAGAGAGAGAGAGAGAGAGAGAGAGAGAGAGAGAGAGAGATGGCGAGAGAGAGAGAGAGAGAGAGAGAGAGAGAGAGAGAGAGAGAGAGAGAGAGAGAGAGAGAGAGAGAGAGAGAGAGAGAGAGAGAGAGAGAGAGAGAGAGAGAGAGAGAGAGAGAGAGAGAGAGAGAGAGAGAGAGAGAGAGAGAGAGAGAGAGAGAGAGAGAGAGAGAGAGAGAGAGAGAGAGAGAGAGAGAGAGAGAGAGAGAGAGAGAGAGAGAGAGAGAGATGGCGAGAGAGAGAGAGAGAGAGAGAGAGAGAGAGAGAGAGAGAGAGAGAGAGAGAGAGAGAGAGAGAGAGAGAGAGAGAGAGAGAGAGAGAGAGAGAGAGAGAGAGAGAGAGAGAGAGAGAGAGAGAGAGAGAGAGAGAGAGAGAGAGAGAGAGAGAGAGAGAGAGAGAGAGAGAGAGAGAGAGAGAGAGAGAGAGAGAGAGAGAGAGAGAGAGAGAGAGAGAGAGAGAGAGAGAGAGAGAGAGAGAGAGAGAGAGAGAGAGAGAGAGAGAGAGAGAGAGAGAGAGAGAGAGAGAGAGAGAGAGAGAGAGAGAGAGAGAGAGAGAGAGAGAGAGAGAGAGAGAGAGAGAGAGAGAGAGAGAGAGAGAGAGAGAGCGAGAGAGCGAGAGAGAGAGAGACTGAGATTTGTCGGTATTGAATGACATAATCCAAGTGTTTGACCATCTTGTGATTATTTTTTTTTTTTTTTTTAGGTCTGAAGATAAGGTGGAAGCTGCAGCTTGCCTGTCTGACAGCAGAGAGATCATGGAAGATGACCAGGAAAAGGACTGGGCTCAGAACACTGCCTTGGAGCACACCAACTTTGACAGGGAGAGGAAATGAAAGGTTTTCATCGAGTACCACATGTTGACTATGTCGAGTGGAAGAAGTTTGGAAAGATATGGAAAAGGAATATGAAATGCATAATGCCAAAGGAAACTAGGAAACAAGAAAGGAAAAAAACAAAAAAAGGGGAAAAACAAAACAAACCGAGTACAAATTCAGAGGACAGCTGATGCACTGCAGGGCATTTGGAAATTAAGATGAGAGAGAGAGAGAGAGAGAGAAAAAAAAACGCATTAAAATTTCACAACTATCTCCCCCAAGGAGGAAGCCACAAGCTCTCCTTACGGGTCAGAAAAAGCCAAGGGAGATCTGCGTGTGTCTTCCCAAATAACAGAAACGGCGTGAAAAATTAATGGCTTTCACGGAGCACATCTGCCTACAAGGAGTTACACATCCCCAGAAGTATAGCACCACACTGTGCACAATGGCAACCACACTAATTGGCATGTGCGCAAAATATTTCCATTCATTAGGTTTGGAGAATCATGCCCGAACAGAAATGGATTGATCAGATGTTTAAATCAAACTGGTGCATCATATAATTCCTGTATACAATTAGTTATAACCCCTTAAAATTTATCACAATTCAAATCAAACTTCCCACTTCTCATTCCTCTCAAAAAGAACGAATAAGATGGAGCACATTAAAAACAATCAAAGGACAGCAGAACCGAATGACAGTTGAACCATTCCTTCCAAAACCAAAAGAGTTAAAAAGAACGACATGTGGCATTCTGTTTTCCTGTTGTATATGAACTGCTCCCTGCCAATCATCTGTTCCCATAAAGCATCCGTGAGCGAATGACTTAAAATTGACTTGCAATTTGTCATCCATTGACAGTGATATTAATATATTCACTGAAGAGTAAAACTGTTTTTATTTCCTTATTTCCTCGTTAAGATACTAAGTTGATGATAAACCACCGTACAAGAAACGATCTACAAACTCGGCAAAACAACTGCAGAGCAGAAGAAGACTTTTACACACGACTATCACCAAGACAAAATCAACTTGGCAAATGGATTTTTTTTTTTTAAATGCCTGGACACATTTATTTTATCTTTGGCACGTGCATGTAACAACATTTAAGTACGAGGAACACTAAATGATTTTGGCATCACAACCAATTTTGAATTTTTGTCGTTATAATTTTTTTATGGCAAATTAGTACAGGACTGTGTGCTTTCAGGAACCATTATTATTTACTAACAAATACCATCCGTCGCTACGCTGATGGGAATAATAAGTGAGGGGTGGAGAGAGAAAGAGAGAGGGGGTGGGGGAGCTTGGAGGGGGGTTGAGGAAGGTGGGAGGGGAGAGCGAGGAGGGTGAGGGGAGAGCGACACCTCCCTCACCATAAGTCGTGATACGCTCCAGGAGGGAGGGGTGCAAGGAGGGAGTGTGAGCAAGAGAAAGAGAGAGGGAGAGGGAGGAGAGGGACCTATTGTAAAAAGCAATGGAAAAGCAATGTTACGGAATTAATTTTAAGGCCCGGTCACACCTTGACGTTTTAGTCAGCGATGGCAACCAAGCTGTAAAACGCTGGCTTACGTTGAACTTTTGATGTTTTTTTTTAAAGATTCGGATGTATTCATAGCGACTTGGTCTTATGTATAACGCATTGGTAACGGACACAGAACGTTTCGTTGTGTTATAGATAACTTATACCAACGAATGCTGAACCTGTTGTTGGCCTACACAACCTATGCCCAACGATAGTCTAACTTAGGCATAGCGCATTGCACGCATCGCCGACGATGTCGTGACGTAGCCTATTAAAAGGCTGACGCACAACGATTCGAATCATAACTGCTGTAGAAATGGAAGTGTCAACATCACAGTCACACCTTGGCGATCTTGCCAGCGTATGCCGACCTAAGAAAAATGTGTATAAAACGTTGGGGCACGTCAAATACGGTATGTGTAAGTTTGGTATACGTGAGTAGAACGCTAAAGTACGCTATCATACGTCGTAGTAAGTAGAGTACGTCAAGAAATTTTAAACATGTTCAAAATTTTACGACGTACTCGGCGTATGACACACGTTCCGCATGCGATGGGGATAAGTTTTACACACGATATGTGGACGCTTACACACGTCCACAAAGGCTACTTATAAGCTACTCATAAGTCGAAACACGTCGCGGTAATGTCTTTTTTACGCGAAACTTATTTCTAACTTATGCTTGACGTGCTTTGAACCAATTCTTTACGTAGTCCCAACACACATCGACGTATGTAGACGTATTCCAATGACGTCTTCCGGTCGACAAAAAAAAAAAATTAACGTGTTTCTAGCTTACAACTGCCATATAAAGACGTGTTCCCAGCGGTTTTGGGAATTGGTATATAAAAATGCTGCTCATAAAAGGGGAACCCAACAGTGTTTTCGAGTCCTTTTTGAGTCGATGTCCATGTCAGCAGTAACAGTATCAGTATTAGTATTAGTAGTAGTTTGTTCATGTTGGCAGTAGTAGGTGAGTGTGAGGGGGAGGGTGTGGGTTATGATGGATCGTCCTTGCGTTTAACGATTTAACGATTTAAATGATAAACTCAACGATTTAAATGGCTGCATCTCCACTATTGAAAGTAGACGCTTGCGCTCAACAATTGGATTTTTTTTACACTCAACGACTTTTAAACGGTACCAACTCAGCTATTTCATTGTTTACAATGAACGATTTAAATTGCTGTCACTCACCTTTGTTTTTTGACGCTGGGGTTTGGAAATTTGAAGCGTTTCTTCTGAACGTGTTAAAACGCTCAAACTCGACTATTTTAAATAGACGCTGCCGATGGACAATTGGAATCATAGCCAAGCTAGACATCGAAGTGTGAACATCCTCGTCATGCCGAAGAAAAGTTTGAAGAATGCTGCAAATAAGTGTCCTGGCCGTGGCCGTGGACGCTGACGCAAGGACGATCCATTATACCAACGTCTTTCAGCCTACGAGTAACTTAAAAGTAACGTCTATCGATGTGTGGCAACGATCGCGTAACGTGCCAACAACACGTTAATCATAGGTTAGAAATAAGTTTCGGGTACGCGAAACATTACCTCGGCGTGTCTCAACTTATGATTAACTTACAAGTAGCATGTGTTGACGTCTGTCAACGATCGCAGACCGTGCATACAACTTGTGGCCAGCGTAGCGGAACGTGTGAGTCATACGCCGGCATACGTCGTGAAATTTCAAGCATGAAAAAATTTGAGGACAACCAAAAAGTACAATGTTTAAAGCCAACGTACAACGACGTATGGCAGTGTTTTTCAGCGTGCTCTCAATGTTATCAAAACTTACCCATAACGTATTCAACGTGTGCCAGCGTTTTAGAAAAAAAAAATTCAAAAATCGGCATACGTTGGCTAAAACGTCAAGGTGTGACCGGGCCTTTACTATTCAAGAATATGTACATTCTGCAAAAACGTTTCTCATGCCAGTGGAAAAGGATCTCAGTCTGCACTGAAGCATGATTCATGTGGAAAAGACTAACTGTACCTCCATGCATCTCATTCTTGTAAATGCAAGTCATTGAGTTAATGTTTTCACCCTGTTTGTTTGTCTGTCTATTTGTTTGTGAGCAGGATATCTCAAAAAGTTATGGACGGATTCGGACGAAACTTGGACAGGTTGGGTGTGTGACAAGGACGAAATGGTTGATTTTGGTGAAGATCCGGATCTGGCCTATCAGTGGGATACAAAACGTAAACCGTTTAGCTTGGCGGAGGCATGCGATCTATTGAGTATCGTTCTAGTAAATCATTTTGTTTTTCATTTTGGAGCATTCTAAGAAGTGTTTACATCTCAACACAGATACTTTTTCACAATCAATGAAGTGAAGAATATGAATATCATGCTCAAGACTCATGAGAAGATGAGTTGTCCATTGAGTGTATCAATTCACCTTTTTGGGAGAGTCTATTATGATATATATATATATATATATATATATATATATATATATATATATATATATATATATATATATATATATATATATATATATATATATATATATATATATATATTTTAAACAGTCAACCTGCATCATCTGTTTTTACCATCATCAACAAAAGTCACACTGGACACTTCGGGCAGCATAAATAATTTCCAACAATTTACCTTGAATCTTTTGAACAATACTACAACCGATTTTAAAATCTAATGAGCACATTAAACAAAAGTTTAAACAAGGACCGAAAGATGAAAGATGGACCTAAATTTGTCAGCAAATGACTGCATCAACTGCAGCCGAGACAAGATCACTCTCAGTTACCTGAGGGTTGATGATGCCCGCACGGACATGCTCCACTGAAGCCTCCAGAGAGGTGAGACAGAAATCCAGCTCATCTTTGCTCTCACCACTGAACTGGAAATTTTTCATGTAGCTCAAGTTTGCCATCCTAGAAAAGAGGAATAGTGTGGAAGAGTAAAGGTGAAACAAAACTTCAAACTCAGAAAATTCGAAGATCTGCTATATAAGCTGCAATTCCACTTGAAAACAACAGAAAGGTCCCAACACAAAAAAGGCCATTGAAAGATTATAAATGCAAAATTCACAAATACCACCAATTTGGGTCGTCTCCATCCACCCTGGCCCGGCCCCCACATCCAAACATTCAATGATGATGATGCAAGTTGCCTTAAAATATTATTAGGCTGGGAAAATGTATTGAATTTGAAATCTACATGCAAGTTACCTGCCAGGCAACAGTACACTATAATGAGGATGGCCTGCCTTCAGAAGATCTTTGTTGCCCTGCCATAATCAGCACTGCAGGTGTGTGTGTGTGTGTGTGTGTGTGTGTGTGTGTGTGTGTGTGTGTGTGTGTGTGTGTGTGTGTGTGTGTGTGTGTGTGTGTGTGTGTGTGTGTGTGTGTGTGTGTGTGTGTGTGTGTGTGTGTGTGTGTGTGTGTGTGTGTGTGTGTGTGTGTGTGTGTGTGTGTGTGTGTGTGTGTATATGTGTGCATGCAAAGGGGGATTGGTTAGGATTCAGAAATCGATGAGGAAAAGTTAAATTGAGAAAAGGGAGAGAGAAGAGGAAGCGAAAAGGAACGAGGATAAGAAAGTGTAGGAAGAATGAGAGAAGGGCAAGGGTTTTTATGAAGGACAAAGATAGAGAAAGGGCATGTATGGGGAATAAAATCAAGGTGTGAGGTGTGAAATCGCACCAGCTTTTGCTTATGTAGTTACAGTGCCTTCAGAAAGTATTGTTGCGAATTCGCACCCGCCGGCGTGCGAACGGCTACGCAACTCGAATTGCGGCACGTCGCCCACCGGACGGACAATTCAGTCGTGACCCTCTCGGAACAACGCCGGGAGCTAGTCACGGGTGGGGGTTTAACCTCACCACGATCGTGCCAATTGCCCACCCGCGCAGGATAGGGTTGCTCGCCATAATTCGATCTACCTAAGTACCTGCGCGAATGGTCGACCGGGCGATCATACCACGCCACAGGCCGACTCCAGACACGAACCGCTTAAGCGGTCTGTTCCGTGCTACAGTGATAACCGAGTGGTGTTATCGTCGGCCTTGACGGTTCCGATTAATTACCGGGATGTTGCACCCACTACGAACCCCTTACGTGAAGCAGGATGGAGAGTCAAACAAAGGAAAGGACGCAGCAAAACGGGGAACAAGTTCACACAAGCACGTTTATTTCAGACACATACCAGCACGGAAGGCACGTATTTACAGTCACAATAGAAAAATGCACATATAAAGCAAAAGCAAGAGTTACCAACCGACTACGCGTACACACGGCAACACTTAAAACAATTCTACTTGTCGGGCAGGTGCCACCCACAGTCATTTACACAAACCCAAAGACAAGAAAAGAAAGAAAGTCGCGACTTCCCTTTTGTGGCTGGTGAGTCCCTCTCCCACGTCAGTCAGCGTGGTCACGCCTGGGCCCGACCTCTCTCGCGGTCTGCGAGCTCTCTCCGGCGTGGTGCACCGAGCTCGTGCCGCGCGTAACTCGTGTCGTCCGCCCGACAACTCGGACGGGGTTTTGGGGAAACGGACGGGGTTTCCGGCGCTATCTCCGCGCGGAAGCGGGGTCTCGGGACCGCACCGACAGAAGACCAGACCAGACCACCAGCCAAGATGAACGACGAGACCAGCTCCAGGACGAAGAGGAAGAGGACGAGGAAGAGGAGGACGAGGAAGAGGACGAGGACGAGGAAGAGGAAGCGCACCCCGCCCGTGTCTGACTTTTATAGCGTGGGGCTCCACCCTTCACTCCGCCCCGTTTTCGGCTCCACCCTCCTTCGAGAGGGTTCTCGAAAAAGGGGCGTTCCCTCACCCCGACCGCCTCACGCTGTCCATCCACCAATCGGCGGCGAGCTGCCCCTCCCCCTTCCCTCACACCAAGCGCGGGGAAGAATGGTGGGAAAAACCCACCAGCATCCTTGTTGGTTTTTGTTCATTTGAAATCAAAGATAGGGAAAGAAAAACGACTAACTGGAGGATTGCAGCCCGAATGGATCACATAAATTCCCTCTATACAACGGGTTTGGGCTAACTACACATGTACCTATGGAGATATCTCACCTGAGGGCCCTTTATGGTGTAATGCGAATTTCCACAGCCGTAACAGTATTTACACCCCTGGACTTTTCCACATTTTGTTGTGTTACAGCCTGAATTTAAAATGGATTCAATTCAATTGATTTTGTCACTGATCGATTACATATATTCAACCCCTTTGCTATGACACTCCAAACTGAGCTCAGGTGCATCAAATTTACTTTTATCATCCTTGAGATGTCTCTAAAACTTGGAGTCCACCTGTGGCCAATTCAACTGATTGGACATGATTTAGAAAGAAACACACCTTTCTCTACAAGGTCCCACAGTTGACAGTGACAGAGCAGAAACTTTCCCATGAAGTCCAAGCTGTGGGGTATTAAAGGAACTGTTCGTATAACTCAGTGATATAATTGTGAGGAGGCATAGATTTGGCGAAGGGTATAAAACAATTTCTAGAACCTCGAAAGTTCCCAAGAGCAAAGTGAGCTCCATCATTAGAAAATGGAAAGAATATGGAACTACCGAGACTTTTGCTAAAGCTGGCCATCCAACCAAACTGAACAACTGAGCAAGAAGGACCTTGGTCAGGGAGTTGACCAATAACCCAATGACACTCACAGAACTAGAGAGTTAATTGGCTGAGATGGGAGAACCTGCCAGAAGGGCAACAATCTCTGCAGCACTTCACAAATCAAGGCTTTATGGGAGAGTGCCCAGGATGGAAGACACTCCTGAGAAAAAGGCACACGACAGCACGACTGGAGTTTGCAAAGAGCCACGTCAAAGACTGAGAGCATGAGGAAAAGATTCTGTGGTCTGATGAGACAAAAACTGAATTCTTTGGCCTGAATGCAAAGTGCTATGTCTGGCAGAAACAGAGCACAGCTCATCACCCATCCAACACCATCCCGACCGTGAAGCATGATGGTGGCGGAATCATGCTATGGGGACGCTTTTCAGCAGCAGGGAGTGGGAGACTTGTAGGATAGAGGGAACAATGAATGGAGGCAAATACAGGGAAATCCTTGAGAACCTACTTTGGTGCAAAAGACTGTGGCACAGACTTACGTTCCAACAGGACAATGACCCCAACAAGCATACAGCCAAAGCAACACTGGAATGGTTTCAGAACAAGAATGTGCTTTGGCTGGTCCACTAAAGGACTTTCACAGACTTGAATCCCATTGAGAATCTGTATAAAGACTTGAAGATTGCTGTTCACTGACAATCCCCATCCAACTTGACAGAGCTTGAGCAAATCTGCAAGGAAGAATGAGAGAAAAACCCCAAATCCGGATATACAAAGTTGATACAGACATACCCAAGAAGACTTGAAGCTGTAATCGCTGCCAAAGGCTCTCCAACAAAGTGTTGACTCTGGAGATTGAATATTTATGTAAATTTGGTATTTCGGTATGTAATTTTCAGTGAATTTGTAAGAATTTCAAAAAAAACGGTTTCACTGTCATTATGGGGTAGTTTATGTAGATCGGTGATAATAAAAATAAAAAATTTAATCCATTTTAAATTCAGACTAACAACAAAATATGAAAAAAAAATCAAGGGGTGTGTTAATACTGTCATGTCCATGGGGTTAGGCCCTGCCTGGACAGATAGCCAAACAGTTTTCTCCTTTGAAAGCGAACAGCCGAGATTCTCAGGAGATTATGGCGCAAACGGGATGGGCGGGCGGCGAGGACGGAGGCACACGGGTTTATACTCGAACCCACGACAAACGGACAACACAAGCAACTTAAATAAATACGGGGGTTTAATGAAAATAAATCAAATATTTACAATGGTAATAATTCAGTGTAATAATAAAAAAAGGAATGCGAGATAAAACTAAATTCCTATTTGAGGTGCCTCCACACAGACGAGGGGACAGAATAAATAAAAGAAAAATCCTCCCTTTCTTCTGGCACTTAGCTGTGTACCCAGAGATGAGTTTCTGAAGGTTGGAGTTCACCAAACCACGTTGTCACTGCATGGGAAAACGCACCCAAAATGGCGCACAGTCGCTCTCCGGGTGGGAAACGTACAGGAGACAATTCGGGCGGTGATACTCAACACCAGGGCTCAGAAACCGCTGTGCAGCTTCTTTTCATGAGCAAATATGCCGACTGTTCCTCTCTTGCACCAGGTTCGTTCACCACGATCGCCCTTCCTCCTCGATCATATGACGAGACGATTTTTGAGGCCCCGTGATCAGGCCATGAGGCACGCTCTTCTTCCTGCCTCAGAAACGTACACCCATCATGGCACAGCCGAACAGTCAATGGCCAGCGTCTTGGTCCATCACGCGGGCAAATCCACCTCAGCACCAACACGAGAATCGTGCAGCCTTCTTCACCGTATCGAGGGGAAGCCAGCCGTAATGCCCTTCTCTTCCACCTGCCGATACTGCCTCACTCGCTTCTGTCCCGCTCCTTCTCCTACGTTTTGATTCCGATCCCAACTCCCTTCTTCTCCCCGACGTCACGCCCATTCATCATCCACTCCAGGGGTGTGGTTTGCCAGTTGTCATTCCTGAAGGTGGTGTTTTCGCTTGCTTGGAAATGTCCGGCTCAGTTGTTGTTCTAAGGGAGCGATTCCTTTTTATCACTGGTCTTAAAATGCAAAAAAAAAAAAAAAAGGTTTCAGTTTCCCTACTTAATTTACATCGAGATGTCTCCTACACGTCCACAAACCAAGTTACTCTATACAATCCTACCTTTTCTATGAAATTCCTCCATTTCCCCCACAACTGCAACAATACTTTCTGAAGGCACTGTATAACCCTTAGCAAACAGTGACAAAGCATAGCTGATGGGATGGAGTACCTGAAGGTTGAGACTGTGAACAGAAATCAAGGGCAGGGATCAGGACACTCAGAAGGCTTAATTTATCCTGACATTTTCACTGCTTTCCACTCGAGCTTCTTCTTTTGACATTTTAACAGCATTTGCAGACATATCCAGGAGCTACGTAAAGCATGCACCTCAGCCTTCAGTATCCTGAGTTACAATGGAGTTTCACTTTGCTCAAGTCCAATGCCTGATCATTCAAGTCTGTCAGTGATATTGTGTGATAGTTGTTAATGCATGAGAAACAGCACCACAAAAGGGAAAGAATGTGGCAAAGAGCTGCGGTTACTCAAAGAAGACCATTTGCCACCAGTTAAGCACTACAGATACTGCACAGTAAGTAGTAGATCATTTTTAGCTGGAAAGTTCATCAAATCAATTGGCAGGCACTGTTGCCCTGAGGGCAGGAGTACCCTTCTCAGCCAACCTTCAGTGGGAAATGTCTTGCGGCACAGTCATGGAAATGCACTTTGTAATTTTTAAAATAAATTTTATTGATCACAACGTATCATATTTCATATCACAAGATAAAGGAAGATGATTTGTAATACCAACGACCACCAAAGGTGGTGCTATTTCCATCATGTGACTTGTGGAGCTTCAGTGACATCCACGTTTGCTTCATTATATTTCACATCGCTCGCTATGTTTTCACCCCTGTTTGTCTGCATCTGTCTGTCGATGAGCAGGTTGTCTCAAAACGTTATGGATGGATTCAGATTAAACTTGGTGGACAGGTTGAGTGTGTGACGAGGATGAATTGATTTGATTTAGGTGATGATCCGGATCCGATAATTATTTTTTAATTTTTAGGTGATTCTTTACCATTGAAAGATAGTGTGACGGTTGTGAGCCCCTGGGGAGAACGGAGCACCAACACAAAGGATTAAGCTGGTTATGTCGCAGTATTCTGTTTTGCTCTTAAGAATAAGCTGTATTTATGTGGATCGATGTGCACTGTGACAGTTTGAGTAAATGTTATTTTTCCTTTACATTCTGGACTTGAGTCATTTCTCACACGCCACACGGACTGGCCACGAAAGACCAAGGTGAGAGTTCATGCACATGCGGTAGAAAGCAATCAATCCCATCACACACTGACTTGGTCACGAGGGCAGGTGGTGCGAGTTTGCGTACAACCATCTTAAAGTGACAGGCACGTAGTATGTCCCCTTTCTAGAAAGCTCCGTGGGTCCTCCAATGACGAGCTGTTTGGCAAAGCAGCAGGCTGCGAGCGCCGTGGGGAGTGGGGAGTAAAGGGGCTATAAATATCCGACAAAGCACAGAAGTGTGTGTGTGGGCAGCTGTGCGTACTCTTCAACATCTCACTTTGTATGTCGCTTGATTGGCCGTGTGTGTATGTTTCACTTTATTCTTTTTCTTGTTCGCGTTGTTATTTCTCGCTTGTGGCACCTTGTTCCGTCTTTCTCTTTCTTTCCTTTTCTTCACTTTGCTTCACATTGCTTCACATTACTTGCTCCTTTGGCATCTTTCAAATAGGTTTTACATCTTTCTCATCAATGCACATCCACACATCTTTTAACCTCACGCCCTGATACATCTTCGGTCCAACTCGGTTGCCTCACCTTGTTGCCTGGCCATATTGCAGCTCCTAACCTCATCATTCTCACATCACGAACTGCCACGTACCAACGCATGCAGCCATCCATACCATCGGGCGCTTGAACCCCAGGAGCGCAAGTGGAGCACCATCACATGCAGAACATTAAGCACTCTGAGGGAGTGCAAGGAGGTGAATCCAAGGATCATCAGGCCAAACCACTGGACAGCGGCAACTCAGGTGTGTCGAGCATGTAAAAGACCCCAACTATGTCTTTCTCACCTCTTCCTCTTCTTACCCCTTCCTCAAATCTTTCACTTATTTGGGTGTCTGGATCCATTAGTTAAAGTACTTAGTGATTGGCTAATAATTATGAGGGCAGGTATGTTGCGTAGATGTAATGGGAATGTTATACATGTTGTAAATACTTGCCTGTAAATATTTGCTTGCCTGCCATTGCCAATATAAGCTGGGAACTATCTTGACTTGTATCCTGCTTTTATCGTGTAGCATGCCTGAGGGTCATCGACCCGGGGTTGATGTAACGCTGGTTCGCTCAGCCAATCAATATCCGTTGCACACCCACTGGTACGGTTCTCTATCTGCTTCAATCATCTCACAGGTATGGTGAACCGATCCTGGGCACGAAGATCTGGCCAAGGGTGAGTGTTGTAGATGGTATCTGTGGTCTTTTTTATTGGACACCTCGGACTCTTAGAGTTATCTGAGAGCAGCGAGGTCCATCACAAAAGGGTCAAAAACTATATATAGCACGATATTTTAAAATGTTGTGGACAGGTTGTGACGAAACTTGGCAGACAGGTTGGATGTGTGGCAAGGACAAATAAATTTAATTTTGGTGAAGATCCGGATCCGGAACTATAATTTTAAGTGATTCTTCACAATTGAAAGATAGGGCCAAAAATGATAGATATTACAATATCTCAAAACATCGTGGACGGATGACAAAACTTGGTGGATGAGTTTGGGTAGGTGCAAGGACAAGCCGATTAGATTTTGGTTGAGGTCTGGATCCAGATCAGTGGGATACCAAAACGTAAACTGTTCAGCACGGTGGAGGTATGCGCTCTACCGAGTGGCGTTCTCGATATAGTATGATGTCATTTGCTCTTAAAGATCTTTGCATTCCAGAAACCTCATCAGTACCATCATCTTCAAGTTGCAGAAAAAAAATTGGTGGTGGAAATTTTGTAATAAAATTGTTAAGTGAAAGTGGAAATAAGCTGATTAATTTTCTAAGTTTGAAATTAGACTTCTGCTCGACGTAAATACATAAATAAATAAAGATGATGACTTTGTGAAGCATATAGAAGCAGAAAAGCACATGAAACAATAAAAGATAATTTTAAGTAAAGGTTGAGCTCTATAACACAATGTGAAAACAAATAAATAAATAAATAAAAAAACCCACAGGAAAGGAGATTGTGAGAAAGTGGAGAATAGAACAATGGTGCACAAAAGATCACATACCAGTTTGGCACCTCTGTCTTCACTACGAGATATATCAACACTGGAAGCAGGTCATCTGTGGTGGCGTTTTGCACATTTGCTACGAAAAGCAGCAAATGAAATGTGCAGTTAGTCAAAAAGGCACGCGTGAAGAATGAAGGTAATGAGAAAGATAAAATCCTCATCGCAGTCAGTACCTCGGTGCCTGGGAGACTGCAACACGATGTGCAGCACCGTCCTCAGGCAAAGCTGCTTTTCACGAGGAGTGCTGTGATCATTTAGTGTTCCCAGCTCTCGCTTTGCACGTGGAATATTTATACTAAGAAAATGAAACGAAAAAAACGTGCAGAACACAGCAGTTACCATCAATGGAACAAGCTTACATCCACTTTGCAATTACCTTTAAGAGCCACTGAATAATGAAGTAAAAATCGATGAACAAAGGTAGCTAATATGAACACATTTTTGATTCTGGAATTGCATGCTTATTCCTCTGAGAAAGTCAGTCTCAGTGGAGTTGAAAGAGGAGTCCTCCCAGAAGTTGTTGAACATGTTTAAAACAAAGGATGCAATTATTGACAATGGTGAATTCATTGTGCCCTCCATTTTGGTGAAGATGCGGATCCAGATCAGGTTATGATAAGTTTTTAAGCGATTCTTCACCAATGAGAGATGGGGCTAAATTGATATGTAGCACGATATTTCAAAACATTATGGATGGATTCAGAAAATAAATAAATAAATAAAACTTGGTGGATGAGTTGGGTCGATGACAAGAAGAAGCCAATTATATTTTGGTTGAGGTACCGATGCAGATCCAGCCTATCAGTGAGAGAGAGAAACTGTTCAGCCTGACAAGAGGTATGCACTCTACTGAGTCAGGTCAGGTCAGGTATGGGAGCATGCGCCGGAGCAGCGTGTCTCTGCATCCACTTTCCACCGATACTCCAGGGGTCTCCGTCTGGCCATCCCCCAGGCAGATAGATGCCCGACCCATCCCCAACTCCTTGAGATACTAATCAAAGGTTGTGGATTGTGTTTAGTGTTGTTCCACCGAGTGGCATTCTAATTGTTCGTGCAGCTAAACCATGAAACACCAGCAAAATAGTCTTTATTCCAACATGTTTTCACTACGATCGATGTCACTTTGTTCATCTAATCAGACATTGGAAGCTGTCCAATGGCATCACATTAACATCTTTATGGATCAAGCTTGGAATGAGAAATGGTTGCTGAAATTGACTTTATAAAATGGCCGTGCTGATGTAATTTCAGGTGCATACATTCATCAAGCCGTAACAGTCTTGGACGATCCACACCCTTTGACCAATGTTGCACTGCAAAGTATGAGCCACGAGGGTTTGCAAAACCGCTATGATATCGATCTGCTGCTGTGCTGCAGTGGTCAGTGAGTCACAATACACTGGTTGTTGTTTTCCACTTTCCAATGGTTGGATCATTTTTGTCGTATCTGCGCAGCCATTTCAATGCCACTCATCCGACTACCTTGGCAAGCAGCAAGTCCGATTCTTCTTTTGCTTCCTCCCTCTTACTCAGAGCAATTGTCAATCTCAGATTGTTTAATTGCATCACATAAAATGTCATGAAAGATCTGAGTCTTCCGATGGTCTTGTAAAGTTAAATATGGGTAAATTAAAGATAAAATTCGTTTAGTGTGATCAATTTAATACCCAGTTCTGGTTTTGATGTCAAATTTTGCAAATGATGCGTGTGTGTGTGTGTGTGTGTGTGTGTGTGTGTGTGTGTGTGTGTGTGTGTGTGTGTGTGTGTGTGTGTGTGTGTGTGTGTGTGTGTGTGTGTGTGTGTGTGTGTGTGTGTGTGTGTATGCGTGTGCATGTGACATGTTTACATATCTGGGGACCATGGTTAACTTAACAGGAAGGAGAAAAAAAAAAAAGAGGCAAGAGGTACCTTCATGAGACTCCAGGGAATTTGTAAATCAAATAAGTACAACACCAAAACTAAAGGGGCGGTCACACCTTGACGTTTTAGCCAGCGTATGGCAAGGTCTCAAAATGTATGTAAAACGCTGGCGTACGCTGAACTATTGATTTTTTTTTAAGTTTTGGGCGTATACTAACGTGTTGGACGTATGCATAACGTATTAGTAACGTACACAGAACGTTTTAATCACATTGAGATTACTTATACAAACGAATGCTGAGCGTGTTGTCGGCGTTCACAACCTATGCCCAACGACAGTCTAACTTATGCATAGCGCGCGGCAGCGTATCGCCGACGATCACGTGGTGTAGGCTATTTATAGGCTGCGGCTCGACGATTCAAATCATAACCACACTAGACATCGAAGTGTGAAGCCGCTGTCACACCTTGACGTTTTTGCCAACATATGCCGACGTATGAAAAATTTGCCAAACCAAGCTGGCACACGTCAAATACGTTATGGGTAAGTTTTTTATACGTTAAGAGCACGCTGGCATACGTCGTCATACGCCGAGTACATCGAGAAATTTTCAGCATGTTGAAAATTTCTTGACGTACTCGACGTATGACACACATTCCACATACACTGGCATAAGTTGTAGGCATTCTACGCGATAGTTGACACACGTCGACATACGTTACTCATAAGTTGAAACACATCAAGGTAATGGTTAGCGTCAGTGTTCCAGACTCCCTGGTTTTTTTTTTTCTTCGGAATGACAGTGATGTTGACACTTCGATTTCTAGTGCGGTTACGATTTAAATCGTTGAGAGGCAGCCTATTAATTATATTATATTATAACCGCACGAGAAATTGAAGTGTTAACATCACCGTCATACCGAAGAATAAAAAAGAAAAGAAAAAAAAAACCAGGGAGTCTGGAACACTGATGCTAACCATTACATTGACGTGTTTCGACTTATGAGTAACGTAGAAGTAACGTGTGTTGACGTGTGTCAATGATCGCGTAACGTGCCTACAACTTATGGCCAGCATTATGAGGGACGTGTGAGTCATACGCTGGCATACTTCGAAAAATTTCAAGCATGGAAAATTTGTCTAACACCTTGGCGTACTACGACGTATGCCAGTGTACTATGACGTATGCCAGTGTGCTCTTAACGTATACAAACTTACCCATAACGTATTCGACGTGTGCCAGCGTTTTAGCCAAATTTTGCATATGTCAGGCATACGCTGGCTAAATCGTCAAGGTGTGACAGGGCCTTAAGGTGAGGATCTTTAACAGCAATGTGCCTTGGATATTTATACTACAACATGACCTCCTATTTTGATGTGAATCTTGGAACAATCACCAAAGAAATAGCATGAAAATTGGGGTTTTTATCTACAGTAACCAGAACAAAATCTTGACAATCTTCTGGCCTGACATGGCTTGTAAGAAAGATGTTGAAAGGTTAACAGAGAGGAAAAACATCAGAGAAGAGATCAAAATTAGGATGTAGAGATGTATTGGTCAAGTGTTGTGCATGGAGGATCAAGATATAAAGAAAATAACAATATACTGGTGACCTGATGGGAAGAGAAGGGTAGGACGGCCAAGAGAGACCTGGCAATGCATCATTGAGATGGAAATTAAAGAAATGAAGGTCACGTGGGTTAAAAAAAATATATATAAAAATCCGAATGTGGGCTGAAGAGCGACCAAAGTGGCGAACATTCAGAAGAAGCTCCATATGCCAGGCAGCCACGATTGGATGATAAGCAAATGTGACCCATCTTTCATAATCAGTGATTACCACTTATCTGGCAATTTCAATTGGCCCAAAGATCATAAGGGTAGCACCCATCTTGAGAACATGGTTTATCCAAGTCCTCCTCTGAGGATATAGCTGTTCCCCAAGTCAAGAAACTCAATACACAACGTTTGTCAGAAAGTAATGATGGGAGGAGAGGATGGAAGGACAGTACTCATCCATTTAAACAAGCATCGGTGCAATGACTAATGGAGCTGCACTGTGTTCTCCGAGCAAAGGGTTATTACATTAAAAAAAAAAAAGAGGACAAACTGAGTAGTCATGGCAATAGTAAGAGAAAAGGGAAGGGAGCTGGAGTTTAATTATAATCAGGCATGAAAGAAAACCCCTCAATTTGAAGAAAAAACAAACAAATAAATAAAAATGGGGAGAAATACTGTTCAGGAAAATTTTTCATGGTACAGTTTTTGAGGTAATTACAGAAGCTGCTGATAAAACACATGGTTATAAGCTCCTCAAATTGAATGGGTTGAACACATTAATAAGTTAGGGACACGGATGATACGTAAAGTACACAAGCAAGACAATTTCCTCCACAAAAAGTGGACTGGAATAGACTTTCCCACAAAATTTCCATACAATGACCTATATGCTCCTTTACAGTTTGTTGGCTTTTATATTAGACTGAATCAGTTAAGTGGTCTGCAAACAGGTGTGCATTCTTTTATAAAGGCCATGGTTGTGCCGAGGATGGAACGCTCCCTGTAGGCTCGACCACCAATGTGGAAAATGGTGGCAATGTGCCACCTCTTAATGGAAAAAGACAGCGTGGTCTTTAAAGTCCACTAATGATAGCAGAAGGATCCCCAGCTTAACATGTGTCTGAGGACGGCGTACTCATGAATGCAACACACTGCCTGTGAAGCACCAATCCGATAGCTGCACATGCTCAGCGCAATATTGATCAGCAATGTAACCACATAAAAGGGTTTGTTTGTTTTTTTGACAAAGTGCTGATGCCGAGTTACATCAGTCACACCTACGCTGCACCTGAAAATGCTCATCACAATTACATTTTTAAAATGCCACACAGACGTAAACACAAAAACTGCCCCACAATGTCGATAGATTCTTCAAACAAATGCAACAACGTTATGTATACATAGACATTATCGAATCGTATCATATCTCACGATTCAAATCGGATCAAGTCATTTACATGAATGTTAACAATGGCTGGGACATTCACAAAAATGCAGGAACCTGTATGCAAGCAGGAATTTTGCACGTCTGTACAATTCACCTGAAATCAGAAGTGATACCAAGATCCCGAAGTGTTAGATCTTGTAAGCTACGTGTACGCTTGTTGAAGGCAGCATCCTGCATAGGAAAACCAAATGGTGATCAATTACAAAAAAAAAAAAAAAAAAAAAAAAAAAAAACTGGTTTTCTGCAGTTTTTCTTGAAATGTTGAAAATGTACACGTTAGGGCTTTTCTTTTTAAAAAATAAACTCTAATAAAATTTTCAAAAATCCACAAAGATGTTGAAAATAGTAAGGATCGAAGCAAAATTTCAAGCTCGGAAGGTCTGACAACCATATATACCTCGTTAGCTTCTTTGGCCCCAACCACCTTGAACACATGTTCATATACTGCTGTCAGGACATACATCTGCAAAAACAGGAAAAGAAGATGACATGACAAATACAAGAGAAAAAAGAAGAAAGAATTAACTGGGGAATTCAAAGAACACCTTACCCACACAGTATTGAGAAACAAGGACATCGGCGGGGTCTGTAAGCGGAAAATTTGATTGGTCGTGATGACGTAAAATGCTGTAATATTTTGTCCCAGCACTGCTAAATGGGTTTTGAAAGTGGCAAAAATGTGATTTGTGTTCTACAGTATTCAAGTATATCATGTAATTGAAATAAAACAAACATTTTATAGGTTGTAGAAAATAAATATTTCCAAAGTTTATCGCCGCTGAAGCAGCATCTTTTACACCACCCCATCTAACACATTACATTAGTTATTCCTGCCTATTGTTTGTGTACTCTATGAAGTCACTAAAAACAGTAAGTTTCACGTTTGTAACGATTTTCAGTTTTGTGCTGTGGTGGCGAAGTGATTGGCCCATAGCCTTAGTCTCATCGCAGGAGATTCTAATAATCTTAACGGCCTTGAGATGTGAGGATATTCTAAGCAAGAAGATGTGAGGATATTCTAAGCAAGAAGATGTGAGGATGAGCCAAGCAAGATGTGAGGGCAGGGGAGCCAGCCCTGAGGGGAGAGCAGTACTCCAAGCTTCGGATGACAGCCTTGTGAGTGGATCGGAGTCCAGGTATGACAAGAAAGGACTTTGTAAGACAGAGGATAAGATAAGACAGAGGACTGGCTGTGGAGGCCAACTTTGAAATGTGGTTTGCTCAAGAAAGATCACGGCTGAGAGTGAGACCGAGGAGTTTGTGTGATGGAACTTCCTTAAAAGGATTGTTAAGAAAGTAGATGGGAAGGTTTGCCAGGTGGTCCATTCGGGGAGACAGGGAGACAGACACAGGGAGACAGACACAGGGAGAGGTGCTGCCTGCCTTGCTGAAGGATGAGGGATGTCCTGGCAGAGGGGAGAATAAGCAAATAGATAAAGGGGATTTTTCAAACAATCAAAGATCATTGATAAAGATTAGGAATATGACTGGGACAGAACACTGCTTTGGGGGCACTCGAGCCCCAACAAGCAGAGAAGATGAAAGGATTCCACCCAGTGCCACACATTGGTTATGAGAGGAGAGGGAATCTGTGATCCATGGCCTTGGATGCCACAGACAGTTTGGAGAGCAAGGCAGGATGCCAGACTATTGACAGCATGAGATATATTGAGAGAGATAGCACTGATCTCATATCTGACATCAAGTGTCTCCTTCCATTGTTGGAAAAGTATAAGCAGCATGTCCAAGGTAGAGTGTGCCTGGTCTGAATGCAAATTGGTGATCTGAGATGAGACAATTTGAGAAAAGGAAGGATTTCATATCAACTGCAATGGATTGCACGACCTTTCTGATGAATGGAAGTAAGCTGATAGGTTTGTAGTTAAGGGGATCAGTATTTGCATCTTTTTATGCAATTCAATGATGTTGGCTGGTTTCCAAGCAGATGGAAGATGACCAAGGACAAACGATAGGGTGCAAATAGCAGAGAGATAATGTGCAAGAGCAACAGAGCAGGTTTTCAGGATACGTGAGATGATGCCGTCCAGTGCAGTTGCAGAATCAGAGTCGAGGGATGCCAGCAAATTTCCCACCTTCCCAAGTGCAAAGGACATGGTCCAAGAGCATTTGGGTATGACTGGGTATGACTGGGTATGGTGGGTACAGAGGGTGGGGGGACAAGATTTGGAGGCAAACACAAGAATTGAGGTTGCATCAAGATAAAGAAGAAACTTCAACTACCAGTAATTCAAGAGTTCAGCTTCACAACCCACTGCGAAGAGTATTCCCAGATCAGTGATTAATTTTCACCAGATATACAAAATGAGGTAAAGAACTGTCTGGTGCACATAAGAGTCCCTAGAAATCCAAAACAACTAGAAACATTCACATGTTATATTTCAGTTGATATGAACATAAAATAAGAAATGTTGGACTTGGTGGCTTTGAAGGAAGCGGCCTGCAGTGCCAACTTAAAAAAAAATGCACTGTAAAGAACATTAGAAAAATGCCAGTGTACCAGTGGAGAATGATGGTGTGAGAAAAAACGTGTGTGAGGTGTGCATCTTGTGTTTCTTGGTAATGTGAGGTTTGGTATACAGCTTTCAGTGCCAAGAAGTTTGGCAGCACACAACCATGTTAATGAGAATGGCCAATATTAAGCAATAATAAATGTGGAAATGCTTCATGTGGTCATTTGCATGAAAAGTGAATGAGCAATAGACAAACAAGCTCATTACCTCCACAGCCTGCCGAATCAGCTTCATTGTCGCTTCTTGCTTGCTCAAGCATTTCTAAAAAGCAGCAATCATGTTATCAGAATGACAAGAAGTAGTTCCATAATGAAGTGACAAAGGCTCCTTACTCACCCATGGCTCGGAAAAGATTATCAACAACCTCTATGGAGGCCCAACGGACATCCTGTTATTTAAAATAAAATAGAAAAAAAACCCAGAGGAACAGATAACTACTATGAACGTCTTACCATGTGGGCGTCCTTCAACACAATCTGCAGGCATTTTCTGTAGAAAGCACTGACAGCATCCTACACACACAGTCAGCAGGGAGAATAGGGAGCAGGTGGGAGGGAAGACGACAGTTCGTGTGACGTTAATAAAGAACGGGCCCAATTATAATCAACATCTCATAATTCATTTCACCAGTATTTTGCTGCATTCATCAAATCACATCATCAATATTCAGTTGGGAATGTATGGCCAACATTTTAGGAGTAGAGAGAGGAGAGGAAAAACAAAGGCAGAGAGTTGTATCTGAAGTCTGATACTGCTGTTAGTTGCTGTTTTTGTCCCCCTCTATTTATGCAGGTCTTACAACCTTAAATTGCATAAAGCAGGCTATTTTAGTCCACTGCAGGACAAGGAGCTCCCTAAAAACTCATGTTGGAGCATTCGACATACTTGCCAAACTTGCCAATTGTGAGTTGGATAGAGTGAGCAGCTGTACGCACAGAATCCACACCAGAAAGTAAACAACAAAAAAGAAGTCTTTTAAAACTGCTCAACCACACAGCCAGATCTCCAAAAACCTTGGTCATCATAAATGAAAAAAAATCTACATTCTACAGGTTCCTCAAAGTACTGCGATGTCATCACTTGGAAAATGAGGATTCGATTTCGCAATGCCAAAACAATTGCAGTCAGCCCAATTTAATTTCCACAGTCATCATAGGGTTAAAACAAAATTAAATCCATCAAATGTTTTCAAAACTATTGTTTCACTCAAGAAATGTAGATGTTTATTCAAACATGAAGACATTTTGAAAGTTTGGGGGGGGGGGAGGAGAAAATCTAAACTTGAGAAGAAGAAATTGAAAATTAGGGGCCATCTACATATTGCATAAACAAGTGGTGGAAGTTTTGATCCTGTCCCCTTCCCCCCAAGCACCCACCCTAAACCCCACATTCAGGTCTCATAAACCGACTTCCCCTCCCTTCCCCTGAATCCTTGGTTTTCACAAACTCAATTCCTCCTTTCTCTCCGAAGAGGCAATGAGGAACACACTGACACAGGACATAAACAACATCAGCCTACTGATATAAATATGCTTTCCAATACATTATCTTTATGTAAATTATTTTTCTTCCGTATTGCAGATAGGTTTCAATGCAGTATCTCTGCAACGACCTCTTCAATATTCATGAACATTGCAGAGATCATTCAACTCCATAAATACATGCAATATTGCAATGAAACAATACAATAGTCAGTACATGTGAAATACCAAGAAGGTTTGTGGTTTGAAGTGCCCAAAATTCCCATTATAGGAATCTCTTATTTCAATCTTTATCTTCCAGCTGCTATGCAGCATAAATACCTGAACCACAGCTCTCCACCCTTTCCTATCTTCAGCTAGATGTTGTGCTACTCCCATAGTAATTACAGCTTCCATGAAATCCTTATGCTACATTTGCTTCCACCTGGTTATTGGTCTACCCAACAGCCTTCTGTTCATCCTGCTTTGGTAGATTCTTTTCAGTGGTCTCTCTTCATTCAATATGTCCAATCAATTGCAGTTTAGATTATCTATGGCCGAGATAATCAAGATTCTAGGCACTCTCACACTCACAGAAGCTTGTTCAACTGTTTCTCTGACTTATAATAAAATTATGTTTAGAATGTTTCTCAGCAATTGAATTTCAAAGGAATCTCTTTTTGGTTTTCCTCCTCTGTTTTTTGTAATGTCAATGTGGATGATCCATATCTTACCATCGGTGTCATTGAGTATGGTAGTTCTCCATATGTAGGGATGGGACAGGAAAAAAAAATGGCCACCCCGATCAAATGTGTGCCAAATAACTATTACATTGAATATCATTTTTAAAAAATCTTTTCTGACGAACCCTTCCTTATCCACAAAAGTGACTTTAGAATATCATAGGCTGTCACAGCTCCTGCTCTTTTTGTCAAGTATTGACTTTTTTTTTCAGCCGATGTTACAATGGACCAAATATATCAAATCTTTTATTTGTTTTACATTCGGCCTTTTTATTTGGATGTTGGACAATTCTTCTTCTCGTCTGTTCAGAAACATTACTCGACTCGTTTCTTTGCCTTGGCCAATTGTTCAATCTTTTATTTCCTCCATCTTAAATATTACTGCAGTAAGGATTTCTGTCATGTCAACTTTACGATATAATCAGCAAAATCCAGATCTTGCACAATTTATTCACCAACTGTTGTACCTTCATGTACATCCTCCATTACCTGAGACAATCTGATCCATAAATATGTTAAACAATTCTGGTGAGTTAAACCCTCGTCTAATGTCTGTTTCAAAGCACTCCGCCAGCTTTACCTCGTACAATACTGACACATAACCCTTGGTACAACTTCTTTAGTACTCTATTTTTAATGGAATTTTATAGTTCTCCAATATTTG
The DNA here is from genome assembly GCF_056783735.1 of Eptatretus burgeri. Lineage (NCBI taxonomy): Eukaryota > Metazoa > Chordata > Myxini > Myxiniformes > Myxinidae > Eptatretus > Eptatretus burgeri. Next base: position 47,196,015 of record NC_140967.1, read on the forward strand.
ACAGACCTTTTCCACAAAATGAATCATGAGTTTTTTGCAAGATCTATTAAAACAAAGAACAAGGATTTTGCATACTCTCACTCCCGCCCCCCCCTCAAAAATCTGTCTCATTTAGCCAATTGGTTCTCTCCGATTTGAACAAATCCTGTATCCGGCGAACACAGTTCAGGTTGAACTTATCTACACCCTTCTGTGGATGTGGATGTGTCAATTCCTAGAGCATTCCAATCGTTCAGTGACTTAATATTTTACAGTTGTCTTGCTTTTATTATAACCAGTGTTACGAAATCAGTTTGGGTTTCAACAGAACATGAACGAAGCCTCAAAGATTCCCTCATTCGTGAGAAAAGTGTACGATTCACTAACCCCTGGGTAAAACGTGTGGAAACTGACGTTTTAAAAATCACTTGTTTAAAAAAAAAATAAAAAAATGCAAGATTAAAAGGAAAGATCCCATTGTGTCACTGTGCTCGAGGCCAAAAGAAGTCCATTGCTCACAGATGAAGCATCAGCTCAGGCTAAGGTCTGCTCTTTCCTGTTTGCTACAAAGTTGGTAAATATTCAGCTTGAGTTTTTAGTTGGCTGTGATTTTAGATAAATAACATATAATCCAAATTAGCTTATCCTAATGTTGAATACATCAATTGCATTTAATAAAAAGTGAAACAGATAAAACTATACAGACGCCACGAGATCGCAGTCGGCCACTACTTTAAAGCCACCAGAAGATTAAGAAAACAAAGACAAAGGCATGGAAATGAGCAGAGTGTGGATTTGAGGAGATAAGCCAGAAGGTTGTTACGAGATGACCAAATGCATCTTAGGGTTTAGTCAGGGTATAACTGGGAGGCTGAAGAAACAGATGGGGCAAGACAAGATGAGACGTGGAACACAAAGAGGCCACCAACCAAATCCTTTCTCATTTCCAAAACATGTAAATATCTCGGTCCAAATTTAACACCTTTTGCTCTCTCCCCCATTTCCTTCACACCTGACCAATCTCTCTTCCATCTTCAAATAATCTTTCCATGAGAGGACGAAGAAAGTTAACTTCATTAACAAAAAAGAAAAAAATTATAGCACTTGTACAACAGAAAATTATCAAGCAAGCAAGAAAAAATATAAAGCCTTTTCCTCATTTTACAGCAACAAAAGCCTTTGCAAGAAGCAATCATGCACATTGGATTCCCTGCCCATTATCGAACCATGCAGTTCCAAAGACTTTGATTCTGGAGCTGCCGGAAGGAGTTGATAAAGACAGCCATGCGCTTGTCCACTTCCAGTCGCGTTGCCCGTGTAGTACCCGTTCCCCAGAGAAAATCACAGCACTCCTCTAGATTCTGCAACACCGGCTGTGATCGGATCGAGGCTCGAGGTCGTGAAGGTGGAAGCTTACGGCTCACACCATGACCTAAGTAGATGGTTGAACAATGTGCAATCAGCATCAAAACAAGTTATGGTAAAACTACACACGGATCATGGGTGTTTAATATACATACTGTATATAATTATTGCACTACTTAGAATACACAGTTTAAAAATAGTTTTAATTTCTTCATGTCAAGCATCCACCAATGAGATTCATCAATCCACTACACTCGACTGTTTTACTCTTTGACCCTTTTTATGTGAATTTAAAATTAAAGAAATTTTTTTAACAAGCAATGACAACAGTTTTTCTGGGATTTTCCATTTTTACATCTACACTCAGAGAGATGTCTGTCTGGCCATCTATGAAAAAAGTGGTCACAGGCAAAAGGATCTTTCGCAAACATTCATAGGTTCATCAGTGAGTGTTGGGGAGTGTTTTAGGTCAAAACTAGAAGGGCACTCCTCGACATTGCAACATGGCCAGATATGCCTCTGCCCACGTTATTGTATAGATGCTTGCACCAAGTTTGATTTAAATCCCTCAACCCAGATTCAAAATATTGTTGTGGACTCGGGGTTCGATGCTCACCATGAGGGGAAGTCCTCAGGTTCCTTCCGAACAACCGGTCAGGAGGACGCCGGGCACAGATAGCTTCATGCACTGGCAGATTGCTAGGCAACCACAAACACCGACTGGCACGGCCAATCCGGGCAGGGTTACACTACTTCACGTGATACTTTACCTGTGGGCGGCCGGCCAATTCGGGTAATGTGCCCTCGATGCATACTTGTGTGAAACTTATCGTATCAGGTGCAGCCAAGTGGAGCTGCCAAGTACGCACCGGCTAATAAAGAGATTGTTGGGGTAGAACTTCACAGCTAAAATAATGTGCAGACGATGCTGGACTAATGAAGGAAAAGATGAAAACGAGCTGGATGGATTCCAAACAAATAATTTATTACAAGCAAGGGCGAGGAAAATAATGTGGCACAGTGATGGGTTAATTCACAAAATGTATAGCAGGGGAAAACAAGGAATTTGTGGGTGCAGCAAAATAAACGCAAATTTTTACAAAAGACAGTGCAGAGTTAACCCGATAACCTTCTACAATCTTAATGATGTTACACTGGTTACAGGCACCATCTCACACACACACACACACACACACACACACACACACACACACACACACACACACACACACACACACACACACACACACACACACACACACCAGAAAGAGGAGAAGCAGTGAAGGTGTAGGCGACCTTATTGGACCTGGCATGGTCAAAGGACCTGCGCAACCCAATCGCCTCAGAAGGGGGAGGAGAGAAAGAAACTGGGGTGTCCATAATGCAGGAATGGAAGATGCAAAAATGTCATGCAGTGTGATGCAAGAGGAAGGTGTAAAAGACACAAATTGGTAATGCATGAGAAAGGTGCAAATTGATGAAAATTGGTAATGCATTGAGAAAATAATGCATGAGAGAAAGCTTAACAGGGACGTGTGAGAAATTCTGCAAGTGTTATGAATATTGGCTGCGGAACGCAGCTGAAGCCAAGCGCTGATGACCTGGGGATGACCCCAGCACGTCATGGTAACTGCTCGCTCCGCCCAGCTCGCCTTACTCGGTTGTACTGCCCCCTCAGCTCGGTAAAGAGATTTGGCTGGGAGGCTGGACAAGAGAGCCTGGACAAGAAAGCAACTGAGCCCGATTTGCCCTCTTCGAGCCAAGGTGAGGGCCCTGTCACACCTTGACGTTTTAGCCAGCGTATGGCAATGTATCAAAATGTATGTAAAACACTGGCGTACACTGAACTATTGATGTTTTTTTTCAGTTTTAGGCATATTCAGAACGAGTTGGACGTATGCATAACGTATTGGTAACGTACACAGAACGTTTCGATAACTTATAGATAACTTATACCAACGAATGCTTAGCGTGTTGTCGGCATTCACAACCTATGCCCAACGATAGTCTAACTTATGCATCGCGCGCGGCAGCGTATCGCCGACGATCACGTGGCGTAGCCTATTAATAGGCTGCCGCTCAACGATTTAAATCACTGTCGCTCGACCATTTAAATGGACGCTGCCGCTCAACGATTTTAATCATAACCGCACTCGACATCGAAGTGTCAACATCACCGTCATGCCGAAGAAAACTTCGAAGAATGCTGCAAAGAAGTCTCCTGGCCGTGGCCGTAGATGCAGACGCAAGGAGGATCCATCATCACCCACACCCTCCTCATCACACTCACCTACTACTACTGACATGGACATCTACTCAACATGGAGTCTGGAACACTGACGGGTTCCTCCTGTGAAGCCCATTTTTATAGACCAATTCCCCTAAACGCTGCCAATACGCCATTATACAGTAGCTGTAAGTTAGAAACACATTCAGTAAGTTCTGTGGTCGTCCGGAAGATGTCAAAATACGTCTACATACGTCAATATGTGTTGGAGATACGTTACACATAGGTTCAAAGCACGTTACTCATAGGTTAGAAATAAGTTTCGGGTACGCTAAACATTATCTCGACGTATTTCGACTTATGAGTAACTTACAAGTAACGCGTGTCGACGTGTGTCAACGATCGCATAATGTGCCCACAACTTATGGCCAGCGTATGCGGAACGTGCAAGTCATATGCTGGCATACGTCGAAAAATTTTGAGCATGCTTAAAATTTGTCAACGAGCTCGGCGTACTACGACGTATGCCAGCGTGCTCTTAACGTATACAAAACTTACCCATAACGTATTCGACGTGTGCCAGCGTATTCGCCAAATTTTTCATACGTCGGCATACGCTGGCTAAAACGTCAACGTGTGACAGGGCCTTGAGGAAGGGGCCAAAAAACGGCTCAGACCTGGTAAGCGTTTCTGAGCTCCCCCATTGGCACATAGCCATCACTCCGCACCGTAGCCACACCCTGCCAGACTCCGGAATCGATAATGGCTTAATTTGCTTGTCAGCCAGGTCACGTAACAGAGCTCCACAACTAACATTGGCCGAGGGTTTTCGTGAGCGCTCTCCAGCCCTGAATGTGTGCTGGACTCTGAGTGTGGTTATTTAGCAGATAGCTGAAGCTACCAGGACGTCGTTGAATGGACCCCAGTGCATGTTTGCGCTTCGTGTTGAATGTCTAAACACCCCGGCTTGCAATGTCCTTCATTCCTCTGGGGCTCTCAGACTGTGGTGAGCGGCTAGGGAACCAACTGTAGTTGGGGCAGTTTGTAGTGGTTTATGTGAGGTAGGGGAGGTGCTGTGGCATTTGTGGTGAAGGAGTTGAAACGTTCGGAGTGGTTTAACGATTGCAATGAGGAGACTGAAGTGCTTGGTAGTCCTGGATCCAGGCTAAAGTGTCACAAAAAGTTGATGGGCAGGGATTTTCAAATCGTTTTTGCAATATATCAACATAAAATGTCAAAATTATTTTGGTTAGACATTTGCACAATGGGACATTTTCAGGATGGCAGCCATTTTGGAAAAAGGCTGTTTCCAACACTCAAATCACCAAAATTTCAACATTTTATTGTATGAAAAGGACTGATAAAGTGATATTTTGCCTTTTCAAGCTGCATGACAAAGGGAATGCATAAATGATTAGACTCTCGCATTATGCAATTTCCAATATGACCACCACCAATTCAGCAATGTGATGGTTTAACCAAACTGGTGCTTAAGAACTCAACAATATTTTGATTTAACAATTTTCAGTTGAATTATTTATCTACAGATATATTTGTATTATTATCTCTGCAAAGAAGTTGTTCTCAACTTTAACTTTCAATGTCTTTTATGTATTATCACATGAAGTAGAACATTTGCAAAATACACAACAATTGAGGTTTGCCTTTCTACATTTACACCGTTTGGTTTTACAGTGTTTACAGCCGCAAACAGTTAGTAGGACATCTGGAAGTGGTTTTAGGTGTTTTGATGGTACAAGTACTCCAACAGATTCTTCCCAGCCATAGTCAGTAGGCTCAAGGGAAACTCTGGTTAGTTTGTCTGGTTGTCCACACCTTACAAAGGATATGAAGAATTCTCTATTTTCTGCACTTTGTAATGCTGTATCTGAAAGAGGCAGTCCGTCATCCTCAACTACCTTGAAGTCATCAGGTAGAACAGGTCTTGTGATTGGTTTTGGATGAAACTTCAGTTCTTGACACGGTAGCTTTATTTTTAACTTGCAGCTACGTCTTTCTAAGCCTGTAGTAGATACATCTGGCTTTCCTACAGGAGTGCTGGAGACGTCTTGGAATAGGACCATTGCCGTGTCATGCGTGCTGGACTTTCCAGAGAATGAGGAGCTATCCTCAAAATCAAAGTTATCGAAGGCGCCGATGGTAAAGCCACTACTGCAGAAGTGGCTAGGAATTGGCGTGCTGGTCCTTTCACATGACTTTATGGCATATGATGAGAGTAGATTTCTGCTCCTGGTAAGATTAGTGTAGCGAGTTCACAGACCGAGACAATTGAACGATGTAATCAGTTCTTTGCTTTTACATTTATCTTAGATACTGTGGGCTGTCATCATGTGTAGAGGTGTTTTTCTTTGTCCATGGAACATTTCATAGTATATTATCTGGAACAGGCTGTAGAGTTTAACTGTGTGTCGGTTTTGAGCAGGTTTGTTATCATTACAATCAGCGTCAGTCTCATCGTCATCTTTCTCAATATGTACTCGATGGACTTGTAGGAGATGAGACTTGTTAATTTTGAATAGTGATGAGAAAAATGTGAGTAGAACATCAGGCATTTTAGTTTTTTCCCATGATAGTCGGAGTTCGGTGGAATCACAAAATTTGTCTTGGAGATTGAAGTCAATGTTCTGCATCGCCCATCTGATGATATCACCAGCTTCTTTAACAGCATCATGGGATCTGATTTTTGCTGCCAGTTGTTCTATGCTTAGTTGAGAAGAGAATACCAGCATTGGTTCGTTCTTTCTTTTGGATTCACAGAAGGTTATTGTCTCCTGGTATGTCTTTACCAAGAAACCTTTTATTTCATTGTTGTATAGGTTTACGTCATCGTCAAAACTTATCATCAGTTCCTTGATATCCGTAAGAGTGAATCCATAGCCTGCCTCAAGAAGAGGGTCTAAGATATCTTTAGCCCTTTTGAATAATTCGAATTTCTTTGATGGTGGCCTTTTTCGATCATGTTGTGAGATTTCTCTCTGGTACTTTGCTATGTATGCTTTCATAAATTTGCCATGAGCAAAAATGTCGGTGGCAAAGATCTTCTGGTCACTGTGTAGATCTGCAATCAGTTCGAAAACAGTGTCTTTATAGTAAACTGCAACAGCCAAGAAATTGTTTGCCCACTTTTCCTCACATATCCTGAACTTCTTCCTTACTTTTGTGCCTTTCTCTGTTGTTGTGATTGAACCACAGACTATGCAAGGAAGTTCTTGGTTAGATAATCTGGCATCACTTGCTGATGGACGTGCAGTTGAGGATGATCTCCTAGCTCGTTTTGTAACTGGTGAGTTAGGATCTGATGTACCACTCTCTTCTTCCTCACTCGTATTACCATCGTCGGTTGCACTACGTATTCGATCTAATGTCTTCTTAAGAGTGTAACTTTTATAACAGTCATTGTCCATGTGAAAATAGAATTTCTCAGTTTCTGGGATTAACTTCAGCCGATTGAATACATCATCTTTTCTCAAAGCTGCCGCCTCTCGTAACCGTTTCTTTCCACCGTCAGTTGAGGTAAGCTTTGTACTTTTTCTCTTTTGACACACGATGCATCTGTCCTGGAGTGGACTACTTTCGCTGACTTTCAGAAGAACCGCTGGGATTGAAGCTTCTTTTGACGCCATGATGTGAATATCTGCAAAGATAAGGTGTCAAGTTAGGCCTAAGTCACATTTGCTCTACGGCAAGGATACGGCAGCTGTACGCCCTCTGAATTGACAGAAACGTACGTCGGCCGCAGAGTTTCTGCGGTGGCCTCAGGGTGGCCCTACGCTGTTTGGCTATATTTTACAGGCCGTAAGGTCGCCGTGGAATTATAACGCGGAGTTATAACATTTTTCATTTCTACGTTCGCCGTAGCAATTCGACAAGCCGAAAAAAAAAAACTGGTAAAAAAAAAAAAAATTAACCCATTCGTTACCTTCCATCTGGCTGCACGTTCGCCTTAGGGCCCCCTGCGGTCGCCTTGCGACATCAAATCAAAGACCGTACGGCAACCCCACGTTTTCGGTCTCCACAATTTCTAAGACCTAAGGCCTAAGTCACATTTGCTCTACGGCGAGGATACGGCAGCCGTACGCCCTCTGAAGTGACAGAAACGTGCGGCGGCCGCAGAGGTTCTGAGGTGGCTTCAGGGTGGCCCTACGCCGTATGGTTATATTTTACAGGCCGTAAGGTCGCCGTGGAATTATAACATGGAGTTACAACTTTTTTCATTTCTACGTTCGCCGTAGCAATTCGACAAGCCGAAAAAAAAAAACTGGTTTAAAAAAAAAAAAAACCCATTCGTTACTGTCCGTCTGGCCGCACGTTCGCCTTAGGGCCACCCTGCGGTCGCCTTGCGGGCACCTTGCGTCTGCCTTGAAAATTATATGGCCGCCGCAGGAACGCCCTAAGGTCACCGTGCGACATCAAATCAAAGACTGTACGGCAACCCCACATTTTCGGTCTCCACAATTTATAAATACGCCGTGCAGCTCCCTGAAAAATAAAAACATATATGACTGCTACATTGTGTGACCGTGGAAATACTGTAGCCGCCGTATAATTGCTAATGGCCGTAGATTTTGGAGACCCCACGGCCGCCGTGGCAAATGTGACTTCGGCCTAAATACGCCATGCGGCTCCCCGAAAAATAAAAACATATGTGACTGCTACATTGTGTGACCGTGGAAATACTGCGGCCACCATATAATTGCTAGTGGCCGTAGATTTTGGAGACCCCACGGCCGCCGTGGCAAATGTGATCTAGGCCTTAGTCATCAGTGATTAAGCTTGCCTGGCGTATTTACTTTGACAACTTTAGAGCACATACATATTAAGACAGACCTGCAACCTCACAACATAGTGTAGGTAGATGCCAAAAAAAGAATTTGAAAATTCAACTTTGAATGGTTCTTACAGCAACCTAAAATTAATATTTTCTGACCCAAAAATGTCTGATTACATCAAAATGGTCATTTTAACAGGGGTATTTTTGAGTTATTGGGGGGAATTTATGATAATTTCACTTTTTTTTTTTAATTTCTGCCAGAATGAAAATGTCCAAAGAGTGAAATGTTTACCCAAATTAATTTATTTCATTAGCTACCGTAGAACCTTTTTCTGCAGTAAAACTGGATGCACAACCACTTTTTTATGGATAGGTAGCCTGGATCCTGGACTATGGTTGCGGCTGTAGAGTTTGTGGGAAAGAGATTGGGTGTAGGTTGGTGTGGGGAATTTTAGAAGGCATTTGTAGTGAACGTGGTGAGCATCTGAGGTGAGACGTCGGTTGGTTTATGGCACGCCGTCTGAACAGGAACTTGGCACGCATATGCAAATGAGCTGTGGATGCTGTTTCTTGTTGACGCTCCGCAGATAGCATTACTGGCCTGAAGTGCATGGTTGCGTGGTTGTGTGTGAAATAAAAGGAAGTAAAATAAATGAAAGAATCGTGGATTGAAGACCTATCTAAAAGCCCGAAGCAATGCATCTTGTCCCGTTTACCCACTAGAAATATGGAAATGACCAACTAAACGAATACTTATGAGATAACTGTCTCGGGGTCGCTACAAGTTGGGTGCCATTTCCTCGGAGGAGTGTCGACTTCACAGAGCCGCAACACTATTAAATAATTCTGTCTGCCAGACCATGCATCCGATCAGGTTCAGGCTGCAAGTCTACCAGCAACTCCCTTCTTTTGGTATGCAAGGTCAAGGCTCGTGGAAGAGCGAGAGCACAGAATGGATCAGGAAGCAATATAACAAAAGGAACACTCGAGGGAGAGGGGGAAATACCAACAGCAGAGTTGAATAAAAAAATTAATAGAGGGAGACTTGGACAAATAAGGGGTGTGGGGAGGAATGAGGGGTCGGGGAAGATGCATGTGATGGTTAGGAAGGAAAAACTGGAAATTTGGAAAGAGGTAGAAGTTGGTTCCACAGGTAGGAAAAGGAGGAATAAATGAGTGCAGGTGAGCAGTGATCCTGGATTTCACCAGAACAGGGTTGATGGTGAACCATATACATGCTGTAGAAACATGTGTGGGGGGGGGGGGGGAGCAGAGTGTGTGAGACCAGAAAGGAGCTGGAAGAAGACAGAGACAACTGACCTGTTTGCAATGGGAAAGAGACAGGCCCATAGACTCAGCTTCATTGTGGAAGATTCCAATAATCTTGAAGGCCTTGGTTTCCATGGCATAAAACTGAGGAAGGTGTGAGACAGGGGCACATGCTCAGAGGTGAGAGCAGAACTCATTCAAGCTGTGGATGAAGGTTTTATAGGTGGACAAGCCCCCTCCACCACAAGCAACACACCTTCCAACTTTCCAGTTGTTCCTTCCTAATAGTTTGCTTCTGCAACCCTCATCAACCCCATATGTCCTCCCTTATTCCTCATTCGTTATTTCTCCATCTCCATCTATTTTGTCCTTTAACTCCACTGTTGGAGTTTCCCCCTCTTTTTCCTGTTCCGTTGGGGTTTTTTTGCATCCTGATCCATTCATTGTACTAGTATGTACCCATACGTGCGTGGCCGTACGTGCAAAAAAAAAACAAAAAAAAAAACTTTCAAACAACCACACAGGCCATTCCTTCGCTCTCGTAGACGACGACTGGATTGGGGCATTGTGTTTATCTATAAATGCACATAAGAAATCGAGAAATTATTAGAACTCGTACGTGCCCGTAAAAAAAAAAAAAAAAAATTATAAATAAATATTCCAACCGCGAGCAACAAACAACAACCACACAGGCCGTTTCTTCGCTCTCGCATGCCCGTACGTGCGTGGTGCGGAAGTTCGCATATCGCAGTAACGATGATTTGCAATTTAGGTTTTAATGGCCAATTATTCAATTCGCGCCAACGTATTTGCCTTTTCGCAATGTCATCGCAAAGAAAAAACAAAAAGAGAAGAGAAGAGAAAGAAAAAAATTACTTCCTGGTTTGGAGCATACCAGCACTCTGATGTTACCGAAATTTATGCACAGTCTCATATGAAAACGATCATAACTTGCAGTATGAAAAACGATCATAACTTGCGGCATTGTGTTTATCTATAAATGCGCATAAGAAATCGAGAAATTATTAGAATACACGAAGTCATCACTCTCCGGAAGTCCGTACGTTGTAACCCATAATGGGGAACGCAGCTGAGCTTCCCTTGCCTCTCCGGAAGTCCGTACGTTGTAACCCGTAATGGGGAATGCGGCTGAGCTTCCCCTCCCCATCGGCCACGCCCACGCAACATGTCTTGTCCTTGGTTTGGTAAATAAATGGCCATAACTTGGGAAGCACTTGTCCGATTAATATCAAACTTGAAAAGGCACATCCTCAGGTCCCCAGCAATATACCTGGCAAGTTTCAATGAGATCGGACCAGTCGTTGTCAAGAAACAGCGGTCACACACGCACACACACATTGCTGGAATTATAGATAGATACAGTAAGTCATCACTATCCGGAAGTCCGTACGTTGTAACCCGTAATGGGGAACGCGGCTGAGGATCTCTTCCCCCATCGGCCACGCCTACGCAACAACGTGTTCTGTCATTGGTAACTAAATGGCACCCTTTCCCCATCGGCCACGCCTACGCAGCAACATGTCCTGTTATTGGTTTGGTCAATAAATGCCCATAACTTGGGAAGCCCTTGTCCAATTAATATCAAACCTTGAAAAGGCACATACTCAGGTCCCCAGCAATATACCTGGCAAGTTTCAATGAGATCGGACCAGTGGTTGTCGAGAAACAGCGGTCACACATACACACACACTGCTGGAATTATAGATAGACTAGTACGTGCCCGTAAAAAAAAAAAAATAATAATAATAATAATAATAATAAATAAATAAATAAACCACACAGGCCGTTTCTTCGCTCTCACATGCCCGTACGTGCGTGTCCCGGAAGTTCGATATTATTCGCAGCTACGATTATTCGCAATTTATTTTTAATACCCAATTATTCAATTAGCGCCAACGTATTTTACCTTTTCGCAATGTCGTGGCAAGGAAAAACAAAAAGAGAAGAGAAGAGAGAGAAAAAAATTTACTTCCTGGTTCGGAGCATACCAGCAATCTGATGTTCCCGAAATTTATACACCGTCTAATATGAAAACGATCATAACTTGGGCCATTGTGTTCATTTATAAATGCGCATAAGAAATCGAGAAATTATTAGAATAGACGAAGTCATCACTCTCCAGAAGCCCGTACGTTGTAACCCGTAATGGGGAACGTGGCTGTGCTTCCCCTCCCCATCGGCAACGCCGACGCAACAACGTGTCTTGCCATTGGTTGGTAAATAAATGGCCATAACTTGGGAAGCACTTGTCCGATTAATATGAAACCTTGAAAAGGCACATCCTCAGGTCCCCAGAAATATACCTGGCAAGTTTCAATTAGATCGGACCAGAGGTTGTCGAGAAACAGCGGTCTCACACACACACACACACACACACACACACACACACACACACACACACACACACACACACACACACACACACACACACACACACACACACACACACACACACACACTGCTGGAATTATAGATAGATGAGCTCTTCCACGAGCCTAGACTTTGTATCCAAAAAAAATTAAAAAATAAAAATTTATTTTGCATCTGTTGAATGCCTGAGGAATTGGAGGAAGTGAGGTATACAGCAACAATATATTATATTATACTGTCCCAATATCAAACAATATATGGCATGAAAACTGTAGCTTTGTGCATATAGTTTGTTTAACCACAACTGAAGACAAGAGGGGAAAAATGAAAACACAGAAATGGATGTTATTGCTCCATCAATGAAAGCTTCCATTAATCTGTTAGTGAGGGGTTCTATTTTTATCTTTTGCTGCAATCATGCAGGTCAAGCTGCATTATGTATAACATGGGAGTGAGATGTCGAGAAAGTCAGAGAACAGACCAGTCCGTCTCATCAAAACCGTCGTAAAAAAACAACAGGCAGAATGGAATTTATCACCATTGCATTATTTAATCGACCACAAGGACCAAAACATTACAGCATTCAATTTCCATCAACCAAACATTGCAAATCAAAGTGTATCACTCCCACCATGGATGTTGGCCGAAAATTTGAACCATTGCAATTTCTAAAGGAATTCACCATTGCAAGCAATTATTGTTTTGGACAGATAAAGTGAAGAATGTAAGCGATAGGACAAAAATAAATAAATAAATAAAATAGGGTGTGCTTGGGAGTCCATTTATATATGCAAATCCGAACAACTTCTCTCCAGAAGCTGCCCACGACTCCTTCCGCACCAACTCATTAGGGAATTTTATGCATTCCCTCTGCTCAGCCTTCATCGCCGCTCCTATATATATATATATATATATATATATATATATATATATATATATATATATATATACATATATACACATATATATATATATATATATATATATATATATATATATATATATATATATATATATATATATATATATATATATACATATATATATATATACATATATATTCCACTCCCACTACCTTCTGTTCGTCATAGTCAGAACTGTACAAAGGCAGGCAATATTGTCCATTTTACCTGCACAGCATTTCCTTGCTTGAGCACTATGTGTACAACACGATTACAATTCTAATAAAAAATAGGCAATGCAAGGAAATGCACAGCCAGCAGTACACACCATGCAGGAAAAACAAACATGAATGTCTCATTTATTAACTCCATACTTTTTGAAAAAAATAAAAATAAAATAATTAAAAAAAACAAAACAGGCAGATGTTATAATCTGCTCCGTCTGTCTCTGTCTGTCTCTGTCACACTATGTCCTCCTAAACGGTTGGGCAGAAAATTATCAAACTTGATAGTTAAGATCACCACATGGTATAAAGGTGCAAGAGTAGTCATTTTAGCCCCACTCCCAGGGCGGGGTTAAAAGGTCAAGTACTGAAAAATGAAATTATGGGCACATTTTTAAATGAAACTTTGTATATGCAATCAACATTGAGGGATGCATGAAATACGAGGGCGAGTCAAAAGTATCTGCAATATATTTTTATTTAAATAATACAACTGCAATTGAGCATGGACAAGAGCATCATTTTTCCACACAGTCCCCCTCCTTTTCAACACAATTAGTCCATCGGTTCACAAGCTTTTGTATGTCTTCAAAAAAAAAAAAAAGAAGTCTTTGGCTGAGTGATGAGCCACACATGCAGCACTTCTTTCACGTGTTGGTCATTGGCAAAGTGGCGGCCTCTTAAAGCGTCTGAGTGGACCAAACAGGTGAAAGTCCAAAGGGGCCAGGTCAGGACTGTACAGAGGATGCTCCAACACCTCAAAATTCAATTACCGGAGGGTTTACACAGTATGGGTGGTTGTGTGTGGACTGGCATTGTCGTGAAACGATGCAACACCTTTTGACAGTAACTCTTCGGCATTTCCATGGAATCGCTGGTTTCAGCTGGACCTGGAGCATTTTACAATAAAACACTGCTTACCGTTGTGCCCCCCTCTTGATAGCGTTCCAAAATTGGGCCTTGCGAGTCCCAGAGAAGTGTGAACATCATTTTTCCATCCGATGGTTGACTTTTGAACTTATTTTTTCTGGCGATGTCAGATGTTTCCACTCCATACTCTGACATTTGCTCTCTGGCTCATACTGGTGGATCCACATCTCATCTCCAGTGATAATGAATCTCAAAAAAGTATTCCCTTCATGACAAAAGTGGTTCAATTAGGCTTTGGCAGATTATCACACGGTTGCAATTGTGCTCTTCTGTGAGTTGTTTTGGAGCACATCTTGCAGAAACTTTATGAAAGCCAAGACGGTTATTGATGATTTCATGGGCAGAACCATGACTGATGTTCAGATGTTGTGCCACTTCATCACTAGTCGACCGGCGGTTATCCAGTGCGGACTCAATGTTTTCTTCTAATGTGGATGTGGATGGGCATCCAGATTTTTTTTGGTCCACACTGTTGAGGCTCATACGAGAACTAAAAACAGATTGTTCATCATCAGTGACTCCTGTGCAACCATCTTTGAACATGGTAATCCAATCATACACACTCCGCTGAGGTAAAGCACTGTTCCCATATTGTGCTGAAACTCTTTGATGTATTTCTGCTCCTGGTACACCTTCAGCCCACAAAAATCTTATCACTGCACATTGTTCTTTCTTGGTGAAAACGGACAGCAGAGCGGTCATGTTAACTTCCTTTTAACGACACAACAACTGACTGCTCAAGGTTGAAACTGCTTCACAATGGCTCAGACAGTTTATGCTTGTACCTGCAAGTACAATAAGCAATGTAGTCAACACGACACAGTTTTTAATAAATAATTGCGGATGCTTTGACTCATCCTCGTATGTTGCGATCATTTTGGATTTGACCCCCGGTTCATGCCCCAGGGGTGGGGACTTAGGGTCACAATGGTTCAAAACAGGAAAAAAAAAAGTTTATACTGGGTCATTCCTTTTTGCCATCTTTCAACTTTGCTTTAGGTAGGAAGCGTGGGGATTTGTGAGAGCGCACCATCGACTTTCTATAGTTTCAAATCATTTCCTTGTGTGTGCTTTCCAGATAGATGAGTTACAAAGATGTAAATAAAAACACCCCCCCCCCCAAAAAAAAAAATAATAATAAAATAAAATAATCAGACACAACACAAATAAAAGGAACATGGATCATCATCTCCATATCACAAATCGCACTCCTGTTTAACACACGGCCTTCGCTGTGTACTGTATACTAAGAATGCAGGTTTCTTATTCTCGAGATTCAGACAAAAATCGCGGCTCATAGGAAATATATATTGTGCTCAGAAATGCAAAGCAAGAGTTGAAAAGACCCTTCCCATATCTTTCTTCTCAAGACTGGGTGGGGAAAGTATGTTGTATGAACTCTGCTTTATTACTATTATTATTTTTTTAGGAAAGGAGGATGGAATGGACATCCACAGAGTGTACGCACACTAATATTCAAGTGTAGTACTTTGTATCCCATTCTTAGCTTCAAAGAAGCTAATCGAGCGAATAAACAAATAAAGAAAAACGTCATACAGAGCACAATACTTGCAAAATCCATAAAACAAATTTGACCTCAAAAATAATTGGAAGTTGAATTCAGCAACACAATATGCAAATCCTGTACAAATATTTCAAGTCAATCAGATAAAAATTGATGATTTTAGAAATTTGGCCTATGTTTACCTTTTGACCTCAAAAATAATTGGTGATTGAATTTAATGACCTGATTTGCAAATCCTCTTCAAATTTCAAGTCAATCGGATGAAAATTGAGGATTTTTAGAAATATGACCAGAGTTGTTGACCTATGGCCGATGTTGACCTTTTGACCTCAAATCAATGGGCTTCTTGCTTATGACCAACTCCACCATTTGGTGAAGTTTCATGAAGATCAGTTTAAAATTGTGACCTGTAGGCAATCGACATAGACAAAATAAACCAATGTCACCCGCAGGGTGACCCTATCTTGCCAATAGGTGACCACGTGTGACTTCTTTAAGGTCACACTGAGGTGAACAGAGCTGCTATCCACCAGGAGCGACTCCTTGAGGAATATCTGCCTACGAGAGATTCCGATAAGAATCGTTCTACAGAGTAACCATGAAAAATATGTGTTTGCCTCATAACGTCACCAAATGACGTCATAATGTCTCAAGCTTGACATATCTAGAAAGCACCCATCGAGGTGTTCAATTTGAGGTCCTACATGATATGGTTCCTAAAACTTGAAAATTTGACCTTGGGGTCAAATATGTTTGACCTCAGGCGCTAACCATGAAGGTCAAGGCCAATCACCACCAAAAACTAATCAGCTGAGCGCCAGACCATGAACTATATTCCCATGAAGTTTGAAGATGATCCGATCAAAATTACTCAAAAAATAAGGGTTTCGTCGACTCCCCTGATCTGTGACAAAGTGACCTTGACCTTTGACCTTGACCTTCAAAATTTTATGCACTGAAAGGGACCTCTATAGGCCTCTGATATGCGAAGTTACAAAAATTTGCAATGATAACTGTGCTCTGCAGAGTGATTTATACGTGATTACAGACAAAAAAATAAATAAATAAAAAAACAAAAAAACCATATGAAGGTCAAGGCCAATCGCCACCAAAAATTAATCAGCTGAGCGCCAGACCATGATCTATATTCCCATGAAGTTTGAAGACGATCCGATCAAACTTACTCAAAAAATAAGGGTTTCGTCGACACCCCTGATTTGCGACAGTGACCTTGACCTTTGACCTTCAAAATTTTGTGCGCTGAAAGGGACCTCTATTGGCCTCTGATATGCGAAGTTACAAAAATTTCCAATGACAACTGTGCTCTGCAGAATTTTTTATACGTGATTACAGACAAACAAAAAAAAAAAAAAAAAAAAAAAAAATACAAGCTGACTAACATATCTTGCAAAAACCTCGTTTTGGCAAGATAATAACACACGTGAACAATCATATACTTGAGAACCTTCTTCACAAGTAATCAATAAGATAAATAATTGCTATAAATACCATTAAAAGTTTGTGTTTTTTCCCTCTTGCCCAAGAACTGCCTGATTTGGGGTTTCATTCAAAGTAAAGAAAAACGCAAAAACAAATAAAAATAAATAAAGCACCCATCTGTGGTGACACAGCGATTAGTTGTCTTATCGATATAAAACAAAAGAGAGTAACCCTGACTGCAATCATTTAAACATAAAAGGTCCTGTGCCATAACAATCAGCCTTGAGAACTGGACAATGGACACATAGACCGAGGAAGTCTATTAAAGGGACATTGTCACCTAAATTTTCAAAAATTTCATTTGTATTATTCAAAAATTAAAAATTGTACAAAATATTTTTTTTAAAAGTTCATGGTCACAAATTAACAAATTTTTTCTTTACTTGTTGAACATACTAACTGAGTAAATCTCATGCAAGTGCATATTCTGAGCTGTTCAGAAATGGCACCAAGTCTGCAATAATGCAATAAAGAATTGATCAATACGAATAAAACAAATTCAGACTGACTACAATATCAGTCCATTATTGGCATCAATGCTGTCCAAACAGCATTGCCCCCAAAGTGTGAACAAATCGTCCATGTTCTTGTTAAGGTATTTAGCAAACCAAAGTCATCAAAAGCATCCTTCAAACGTAACCAATATTGTGAGGCATGGGCGAGGTGGGGAGAGAAAAATGATTATTTTATTTGTACAGTGTGGTTGTATCAGAAATAGGCATGAACACAACCCAGCGAGGACAGCAACATGAGAAGATGCCAACACACTTTCATAATCAATAACCTACATACAAGGAATGAATGAACGAACAAATGAAGAGAGTGCACAGGATTCAAATATATGATCACATCACGAGGCAAGTGCTCAGGAAAGAAAACACAACTCGTATTGCATAAACCCAGGACGTTAGGAGTGTTTTTAGTGTCGATTTACATCCAAGCACTGCGGGCCATCGAAAGGATTGACTGCAAATTGTTGGAAGACATTTCCTCAATACTCATACAAGATAGCTGGGTATGAAAGCATAATCACCGTTTTAGAAAATGAACAGCTGTTCAAAACAGCGTGAAAAAGACAACAGCAGTCCCAACAGGACATTTTCAGACCCTTTTACCCTGTTTGGGAAGCATTTTCACTCGCATGAGATACAGCTTTAATGACTTGTACCGGTACATACTGTGATGGTTATGAAAACGGCCCTTGGGTGAATGAACATCCACGACACGTAGGAGTTCCCTAATCAGTTATATCGTTCATACATGTGCCCAGACAAGCCCTACCAACTGTCTAAGGGAAACGGGGTGCATGTGTTGTGTGGGTTATAGTAGGTCTCCTCCTCCTCCTCCTCCTCCTCCTCCTCCTCCTCCTCTATACCCCTCCTGTTCTTCCTTTAAATCCCCTCTTATCCATGGCTCATATATGGGAGTTGCCATTTCATGCACCAAACAGTACAATATGTTTCTTTCTTTTCACCAAATTACCATTTAACATTTTAAAAGTATACTGTATAATCAAGTACAACCCGCTCTTCATAAATTCCCTTAATATATTTTACTAACCCTCTCGTATAGCATCACACACAACCACATTCTGAAACACAGCACCACAAACAACCACAATTCAGACGACGAAGGAAAGAACAACGTTTCTATTTTCAAACGCGCTGGGCAGGAAAACCCGTGAAAGAGGTAGCGTTAACTCGGGGGAGGACCTCAACTCAAAGATGATTGACAGTCAAAGGAGGCTTTGGCTGGTGAGCACACCTTTGGCTAGCTGTTGTGGGTCAAGGGTAAGCCACGACCTTTGCTCCCAGGAACTCCACCCCCTCTCCCCCCACCCCAATGAACTCTGATCTCCGAAGTCTCCACCCCATCCAAGGTGCTTAAAAGGTGTAACGCCAAACCGTTTGCTGATGCTGAAATACGCTGGGGACCCCGAGACGACCTGCCTGTTTGTGCTGAGGGAAGACACAACCGTTGGAATTTGTGCTGAGGCCAGGAAGAGCTGTGCCAGACAACACAGAGAATGGAGCGACGGTAGATCGAGCTCGAGGAAGAGGCACGAGAGCGAACGAGCCAGGAGGTCCCGAGCAAGGGAAGACAGATGCACCACTAACACACTATCTGTACCTTGCTGTCCTCTAAGAACCCCTATTCATCTCCTCGACTCACAAAAAGCAGCACAATTATAAAGAGCTGTCGGTGACTTTCCTCTTCACCCTTCCGGGCGAGGCTTTACAAACGTACCTCACATATTTCTCGAAGCATACATCGCCAACATTGTCTCACTTGCATCTACACCCTTTTGCTTTCTTTACCCCTCGATATTCCCCATTGGTTTTGGGATTGGCATACGTCCATCGACATGTGCCGCAGTGTGTCAAAGGCTGAACCAAAGCCTTGCTCCACCTCTATCTTCTTTTATTCCTAGCTACGCTTCCTCGGTATGATTCTGCTGGTGCCACGTCCTGTGTGCAGCTGATCAAGATAAGAAGGTTAGAATCTGTTCTTTCATGCCTTTTCTTAATTGTTTGCTGCACCTGTGAATATGTGCCTTTCATGACTGATTATTGTGCTTGTAAATACATGTCTGCATATTTGGGTAAACAGTTTGTTTGCATCCTGCCAGTTTCATCTCATTCTCTTGTGGAAATGGTTTTCAAATCAAAAGCATTAAAGATTGTAAGCAGTTTAAATAAATGAAGCCCAGAGTATATTAATTAAATTGACAAAGCCTGTGAAACATGTAGTTGAAAAATATATGTTCATTCTAATATTACATTTTGTGCTCAATGAAATGTATCGTTGTGGTTTTGAAAAACCGGCACTCCTCCAAGGCAATGGCACACAACATACAGTGATCCCAATGCAGTTATTTCAATTGTGTGTGTGTTTAGTTAGTCCTTTCCATATGTCTAGTGGGTAAATGGGAAAGATGCATTGCATAGGGCTTTTAGTTTGGGCTCCAATCTTCACTCCTTGTTCTTATTTCACTCTTTTATCTTACTTTACACTTCTTAAGGCACTGTCACACCTTGACGTTTTAGCCAGCAATGGCAACGTATAAAAATGTATGTAAAACGTTGGCGTACGCTGAAGTTTTTAGTTTTTTTTTTAAGTTTTGGTCGTATTCATAACGTGTTGGTCGTATGCACAACATATTAGTAACGGGCACAGAACGTTTTATTGTGTTTTAGATAACTTATACCAACGAATGCTTAGCCTGTTGTCGGCGTTCACAACCTTTGCCCAACGATAGTTTAACTTAGGCATAGCGCGCTGCACATATCGGCAACGAACTCGTGGCGTAGCCTGTTAAAAGGCTGCCGCACGCCGATTTAAATCATAACGTCGAATACGGTATGGGTAAGTTGTGTATACGTTAGTTGCACGCTGAAAAACGAGGAAGTACGCTGTCATATTCTGTAGTACGTCTAGTACGTCGTGAAATTTCAAGCATGCTGAAAATTTTACGACGTACTAGACGTATGGCTCACAAGTTCCGCATATGCTGGCAGAAGTTCTCTGCACGCTCCACGATCGTTGACACACGTCGGACACACGTTACTTGTAAGTTACTCATAAGTTGAAACACGTTGAGGTAATGTTTAGCATAACCGAAATTTAATTTTTAACCTATGAGTAGCGTGCTTTGAACCTATGAGTAGCGTATCTCAAACGCACATTGTCATATGTAGACAAATTTGATTGACGTCTTCCGGACGACCACAGAACTTACTGAACGTGTTTCTAACTTATATCTACAGTATAATGGCGTATTGGCAGCGTTTAGGGGAATTGGTATATACAAATGGGTTTCACAAGAGGAACCCGTCAGTGGTCCAGACTCAAACTTAAGTCTGGACTTAAAGGTCCAGACTTAAAGTTAAGAACGTTTAAGTTTATTCGGGGTAACTTTGAAATGTGTCTTTTGTGATTATTGCATTCATTTTGCCACACCCACAAATTCCTTGCGTTCCTACCCACACCCACAAATTCCTTGTACATCTGCGAATAAATCCTTTACTATGCCACATGACTTTCCTCACTTTGTTAAAATAAATCTCCCTTGTTATAAATGTACCCAGCTCGTTTTTGTCTTTTCCTCCATTGGTTTCGCATCGTCCACACCTCAGCATAGACGGGAAGTTATCCCCTAAAATCTGTGTAATAGATTTTGCGTACTTGGCAGCTCCGCTCGGCTGCACCTGATAAGGTAAGTAACGCAAGTACACAGAGGGCGCAATTCCCCTATAAGATGACCACGTGTTCCTCGTTAAACGGCTGTCAGACGGAGGACACTGGGTCATGTGGTCAAGTTATTGGCGTTCGCAGTCAATTAGAGACACACTGCGACATGACATTATTCGTGTGCGAAGGCCTGCGATTCCCGGTGAGTTCGGAGAGGAACCAGGGAGAGCTCCTCCCTCGCAGTTCCCCCACGACAATATATGTTTCTGCTTTAGTTATAATTTGTTACACCTGCATTTCTATAAACGCTTGATTGTGTGTGTGTGTGTATGTGTGTGTGTGTGTGTGTGTGTGTGTGTGTGTGTGTGTGTGTGTGTGTGTGTGAGTGTGTATGTGAGTGTGTGTGTGTGTATGTGAGTGTGTGTGTGTGTATGTGAGTGTGTGTGTGTATGTGTGTGTGTGTGTATGTGAGTGTGTGTGTGTGTATGTGAGTGTGTGGGTGTGTATCATGGTGAGTGTGTGTGTGTGTGTGTGTATGTGAGTGTGTGTGTATGTGAGTGTGTGTGTATGTGAGTGTGTGTGTATGTGAGTGTGTGATGAGTGTGGTGTGTGAGTGTCATGGTGAGTGTGTGTGTGTGAGTATTATGGTGAGTGTGTGTGTGTGAGTATTATGGTGAGTGTGTTTGTGTGTGTGTGAGTGTGTAGGTGAGTGTGTAGGTGAGTGAGTGTGTATGTGAGTGTGTGTGTATGTGAGTGTGTGTGTATGTGAGTGTGTGTGTATGTGAGTGTGTGTGTATGTGAGTGTGTGTGTATGTGAGTGTGTGTGTATGTGAGTGTGTGTGTATGTGAGTGTGTGTGTATGTGAGTGTGTGTGTATGTGAGTGTGTGTGTATGTGTGTGTATGTGAGTGTGTGTGTATGTGAGTGTGTGTTTAATGGATTGCTTTGTACAAGCTGTGTCATATCTTTCAAATGCATGGCTTGCAAGATGATATCTCCTCCTCGTCTTGCTATTCCCTGAATTTTTTTTTTTTAATAATTTGACATTTTAATTTAAACTGAAATCAGTATAAGTTTCTGGCTCATTGGAGTGGCTGGTCCTTATTAGAGCTATTTGGAATGCAAGAACATGTATGGGGAATTATTCGCAACCTTTTCTGCACTCTTAAAGCATTGTTGGACCTCGCAGTGAAACATTTCAAGTTGCAATCAATCTGATAAAATGAAGACATTCTGCTCATATCACAATATCAACTAAACTCATGTAAATATGCTATAATTGAGGATCCCGTTTGGAATATTCATTATCTTTGTTGAACTTTGTGTTCAATAAAAGTGATGATGATTATATGTGTTCATCTAATTGACGAGAACTATTTAATTACACGATGAAATAGCTTTTATATTCTGGTTTACTTTATACTTAAAATTATATTTTAGCTCCCATAAGCACCTGTTTTCTTGTCACAGTAACTGGCTTGGGAAAGGGTTGGAGGAGGCCGCTCCTCGACGACTATCTACTCACAAACAGCTGCGGCTTTCATCAGCTAAAATTTCTTCTCTTAGACCTTTAGATGTTTTTGCTTTTTTTCCAATTGGATGAATTTTGCTGAATTTATCCCTCCCCCAACTTAAAGACAAATCACAAGCATTTCCTTATCTTGTTTTACTGAAACGTCTCATTGCACCATTGTTTAAGTATATAAGAGTTCGAGTAGAGGCTTTGAGAGATTCATTGACTGCATTCTGTGGATTGCTCCTGTCATGTGCAGGAATAAATTATTCAAACTCTGAACCTGAAGAACTGGACTCTTCTACACTCTTTATTGGCTCGATATAGCGCGTAAGAAGAGATAAACGGGAAGTTCTGCCCCATTGATCGGCTCTGCAACTAGCCAGTGCGACTCATGTTTATGCTCGGCCATAAGTAATAAATAGACGGGTGCGCACTGAGGGTATGTACCTCAATTGGCATCACCAAACCACCAGAAAAGATCACGAGTTTTAGAGCGAGGATCCTGCCAGGTTTGACAGCTCATGAATCGGCGTTCATAGTTGCTTGACAATCCGACAGGCCAAAGACTTATCCGCAGCATGGCGGCCTGCAGGGCCAGAGGTTGGGAAGAGTCCGAGAAGTCCCCCTCATGGTGAACCCCAAAACAACATTAATAAAACAAGAGGGGAGCACTCGGTAGAGTGTAAAACCTCCGCCGCCAATACTGCTGGGTCACTCAAGTGAACCTGATATCCTATTCATTCAATTTGACGTCAACAGTGCTCACAGAGTTATAGTTTGCAACTTTCCCTTTTACATACTCAATTAATTCGTCATAACTAGATTCCTTGAGACAGAAATTGATTTTACGTGGGTATATCCACCTGAAGTTCCAAAATCAGCCGCAATTATAATTTTGGCATGTTTTTTTGTTGGAAATCACTTATAACATGTAGAAATGGAAAAAAAAAAAAAAAAATCGAAATTTTGTTGAAAAATAAGTTGCAAAATTGTTTTTTTTTTTTTCTCTAACAATTTTTTTTTGGGGGGGGGGGTTGGAAATCACTTAAAACGTAGAAATGCAAAAACAAAAATTCAAATATTTTTTCAAAATGGCCACCATAGCGGCCATATTGGACTTTGGACAAAGTCCAAAATCTAATGGCATGATCCTTGGACCATACCTAATCCCCCCACCAAGTTTCGTCGAAATCCGTCGAGGAGTTTTTACGAAATACTATTCACAAACAAACAAACAGACAGGGGTGAAAAAGTAATCTCCGTCCATCTTCGATGGCAGAAGTTAATAAATCTTCTCAAGGAAGCAGTTTCATCTGGGTAAAATATTGAGTGTGAACATGGTTAATATAAAATATATAAATCATAGCAGGATACCCTTTACAACATTGCAGGATATTCAATAAAGAAAGATCGTTCACAAATTCCAGCTCAATGGAATAAACTTATGGAGAACATTATACAGCAGCAGCACATTCACATTTATGGAGCAACCCATGACATTCACATTCTGGAAGAACATTCACAGACAAAGTAACAAAAAAACCGTAACAGTAAGAGAGCGCAGACACGGAGCATGCGATGAATAGCACATTGTAATCAAAGCAGACATGGGTTTGTAGCAGTGTAGTGTAAATGCAAAAGAGAGTCAAACAGTACATTTAACGCTCTTTTAAAACCAGAATAAGTTAACCAGGTAGAACATGCTTCCATTGTAATTAATTGATAAAGAAATAAATAAATAAACAAATAAATAAATAATCTCTTAACACTAAATCCATCAACAAAACCAACTGACTCCATGAATAAGGTCGAACTCGCTGAAACCCCGTCACAGACGGATTCCGTTCATTCAACCACCCTCACCAGCTCACCCACACTCGAGGGACATGGACTGGACAGGGCGTGCTTGCCCCCACCTACTCATCCCCCACCCCTGCCCCATTCCCCCCCCCGCCTCCCACCCCCCGCCTTCAATTTGCTTAACCCCGCCCAAAAATTTAATTACCCCGCCCGACTTGCCCCTGGGCCCCTTTCTTTCAGTCCAGGTCACAGTACAGAGAAAAACGTGACGCGACCGCTAGGAGCACAAAATTGGTCCTTCAGTATTAATATATAGATGTTGGTTGGATACAATCATTTTGATATCTGGTCCACAGTTTGCCGATGACCGATCGATAGATTCCATATCTCTGTTGACAGCAAATTGTTCGTGCATGTCGAGTCAACTTGGAACATGACGACATACAACCAACCAAGGTTAAGTAATAATCAAAATGTTGACAATGCAAAACGACATTAAAAAAAAAAATCAGTTACTGTATTAAAAAAGAACACCATGAACAAAATAAATAAATAAAAATATCACTCACCTGTACTCTCCAGAGGACTGGCAATGCAGACCACATTGAAGCTTCCACCTTGCTCTGTGTAAAACGTTTCCTCAAATAGGACACGAACAGGTTGTGAAGACTGGTGGGTCCCAGCAAGTGCAACAGCATTATTTATCACCATGACCTCCTGCCAATATGTGATGATCACAGATAAAGAACAGCCATGTTTATGCGATCCAAATTACCAGTCATGACAGTTTAATAGATTTTTTTTTTTGCAATAATGAAACGCAATAATACTCATTTTGATATAAACAGGCATGCTTTTAATTTGCCAGCAAATAAAAAGAATTCATTATATTTTTTATGTTCTACTTTCATTGCCATTTATTAATTGCCAGAAAATGGAATTATTGCATATTACCGTTTTGTTTTGTTTTTATTGCACATTACAAAATTAGCAAGCTGGGAAAAAAGCAAGCAGGGACAACAAAAAAAGGGTAAGCAGTCAGACACAAGCCGTCAAACGATGCATGGATTGTCAAAAAGTCAAACACAAGCCATCAAAACAAGACTGCTTCAGCAGCACCGATGCTCTGTGGAGTATGGTCCCAATGGATTGATGGATGCATGGATGGATGGGGAGGATAAAATGAGAAAATAAAAATTGAGAAGGAAAAGAAGAGAGAAGGTCAGAATGAAAGGGGATGGCGGTGAAGAGATGGCTCAATATTTGGCCATATTTCCACAATGCAGAAGACAATTTGATAATTCCACCACAGCTTACCTAACTTCCCAAAACTTCTACCAGGTGCCCATCTCAGACATCAATCTTTTTTCTTTATCACCAAAATTATGCAACAACATAACCTCAGGGTTATGGCCTAGTGGCCCACAAAAGTAGGCTGCCACACTCATAGTGATAACAAAGCACCGACACCGACACCGAAAAAGCACCTAACAAATCGACATTTTGGGAGGCTTATATCTTGCCAATAAATCAAAACAAAGCCAAAACCTTGAATACGGAATTGACCAAAGTATTCAGAATCAGCTCTCAAAACAGGAGTTTGCCATCATTGAATGGTCGGCATCTCAAAACAGATATTTTGTCTTACATGATTGTATTTTAGGGATTTTAGGATTCACCAAGTGCAAAATGATCAATAAGTTCCATACGGTAGATAAGTAGTCAGAGCAATTCCATGATAATGTAGATTTAGAACATTTAGATGAAGGCTTTACTCAACGACTGACCTGTCAGCCTTCTCCCCATCATATAGTGGCTGGCAAAATAATTCTCCCCCGCAACTCCTCCAAAGTTTTCAAATTTTCATGTCACCCGAGCTCATTTCATGACTCTTTCAAATCAAACTTGATATTATCATGTCCAGGGGGTTTGCCCCTACCTGGATGGATAGCCAAACAATTTCCCTTAGAGGCGAACAGCCCAGATTCGAGGGAGATTATGGTGCATGTGGGACGGGAGAGTGGGCAAAGGCACGTAGTAGACGGAAGCACAGCCCAGGGGTTTATCTCAAACGCACGACAAATAGATAACACAAGCAACTTAAATAAATACGGGGTTCAATGAAAATAAATCAAATATTTACAATGGTAATAATTCAAAGGGTAATAACAAAAACAGAACATAAGGTAAACTCAACCTACAAGGATTACAAGGAAATTATGCGCAGGAGGAGGCCATTCGGCCCATCATGCTTGTGCCACACGAATACCAGATTTTGAATAAATCTGTCAATATCCCCTCCCTTTGTGTACAGCCTATTTTTTGGGCTGCTGGTTGCATCATTGGTCAGGGGCACGGATATGTTGCCGATGCAGTGCCCCTATTACCAGTACACCAGTACTCATTTCGCCGACCTCGGAAGGATGACAGGCTGAGTCAACCTCCTGCTGTTAATTCAGCGGCCAATGGGGCTTGATCTCAGGACTTGAGGATCCCAAACCACCACCCCAACCACTAAGCCAACACCAGGCTTTAAATCACCCAACCTTATAACCTAATTTTGAGGTGCCTCCACACAGACTTTAATACAGACAAGGGGTCAGAATAATAAAAGAAAAATCCCTCCTTTACCCCGGCACTGAGCAGTGTGCCCAGAGATCAGTTTCTGAAGGTTGCTGTTCGACAAACCGCTTTGTCTCTGCATGAGAAAATGCGCCCAAAATGGCGCCCAGCCACTCTCTGGGCAGAAAAACTTACAGGAGGCAATACTCAACACCAGGGCTCAGAAACTGCTGTGCAACTTCTTTCAATCACACTTGCCGACGCCACAGCTATATTAAATGCAAAAATCTCTGCAAAAATCACCGGTGACAACACGATGCTTCGAGACTGGTCTCACACAATCCAGCCAACAGTCAATAGCCAGCATCTTTCTCCATCAAGCGAGCACATTCGCCTAAGCACGAACACAAGAATTGTGCAGCCTTCTTCACTGTGTCGAGGGGAAGCCAGCCGTAATGCCCTTCTCTTTCAACCGCCTATCCTGCCTCTCTCTCTCGCTTCTGTCCCACTCCGAACCTCTTGTCCTGACTGCCTTGTCACACAACGCAAGACTCTCATCCAAACCTAACTCTCCTCCACTCTGACGTCACACCCATCCATCATCTACTCCGGGGGTGTGGTTTGCTAGTTGTCATTCCTGGAGGTGGGGTTTTTTGCCTGCTTGGAACGTTTGGCTCGGTTGTTGTTTTAAGGACGCGATTCCGTTTTATCGCCGGTCTTGAAATGCAAAAACATAGGAAAAGGTCACAGGGGGCAATCACATACTGGGAGAAATTGTCCTTAAACCCTACCTAATTTAACACAGCACCACCCCCCCCCCCCCCATGTGACGACATGCAACACTTAAGCTCACAATCTCCCCGCTTAATTCACATCGAGATGTCTCCTACACGTCCACGGAGCAAGCAACTCGATAAAATCCCATCTTTCCTATGAAATTCCTAAATCTACCCAACAAACATAACAATATATAGAGTCCACATAAACTAGTCCAAAGTGATAAAGCTAGATAAAATGTGAATAAGTTAGATTAACAGAGAAAATCAGATTATTCTCAGTTGGTAAATATTCAAACCCTTTGCCAAATGACCCAAAATCACTTCAGGAGCAAATTATTTGTTTGAAAAGTTACAAAATAAGTGTAATGGGTTTCACCTACATGAAATCAGTAGTTTAACTTAAAAATTAAGCTCCTTCACTTATCTATAGAGTTTTAAGGTGCAACTCACTTGGTTAACCAACAAGGCAGACATTAAGACCAAGGAGCTTTCGAAAGAAGTCAGACAGAGTGGTGGAGAAGCACCATTCAGGAGGGGTTATAAGATTTCAAAGTCACTCATTATCCCTTTGAGTCTGATGAAATCCATCATAAAGAAGAGGAAGATGTATCATACCACCCACCCAGATTAGGTCACCCATCCAAACTCAGCAGCCGGGCAACCAGGAACCTGGTTCAGGATGTCACTGTAAATGCAACAATGAGTTTGAAAGATCCACAAGGCTCTATGTCCAAAATGAGGGTCAGTGTTCAATCAACATTACCCTATTCCCTTCACAAGAATGACCTCGATGGACAGGTGAAAATAAATAAGCCATTACTGAAAAAAGATCCATCTAAAAGCTCGAATGGAGTTTGCGAAAAAGCATCTTAATTATACGGCAGGCATATGGAGAAAAACTTTGTGGTCAGACGAGATAAAAATTGAACTTTTTCGTCTAAATTCAGTGTTACGTCTGGCGCAAGCCGAACACTGCACGTCACCCACTCAACACCATCCCTACTGTCAAGCATGGTGATCTGTTCTGTTTTGTTCTTGCATATGGCAGCTTGACTGCCAGGTAGCCATCATTTCTTTGAAGCGCAGCTGCGCCGCTGATGCTATGCCCCACTACCAGTACACTGCTACTCATTTTGCCGACCTCAGAAGGATGACAGACTGAGTCAACCCCACCTGGTGATAATTCAGTGACCAACGGGGCTCAAACTCAGGACCCTAAGATCCCAAGCCAGCCACCCTAACCGCTAAGCCAACACCAAGCGAAGCATGGTGATGACATCACATTATGTGGCTATATTTCATCAGCTGGCAAGCTTGTCAGGATAGAAGGGACAATGGACAGTGCAAAGTCCAGGAGCATCCTTGATGAAAATCTTCTTGAGTAAGCCATGAATCTGAAACTGGGTAGGAGATTCACATTTCAGCAGGACAATGATCCGAAGCACAACCCAGGCAAAAATGCTACAGTTAGAACTATCGTATATCAGAGTTGTACTCATATACTACAGTGGTCTGCAGATAATTACTAGAGGAAAGGAATGTTATTTTTGCCTGGGAAAGCAAAAGTCACACTGGAGTGGCTGAACAAGAATAAATGTTCTTGCGTGACAGTCAAAGTTCTGACTTGAACCCAATTGAACATTTATGTTGAGACTCGAAGATCGCAGTTCATCGACGATCCCCATCAAACTTGGCAGAACTACAGCAATTTTCACGTGAAGAATGGGCAGGGATTTCACCATCTCACTGTACAAAGCTGGTAGAAACCTATCCCAAAACACTCACAGCAATCAATGCTGCAAAATGTGCTTCCACCAAGTACTGATCTCAGGGGCTGAATACTATTACAACCAGTGAATTTTGATTTGTACATGTTTTTTGCAGATATTCCTGACATGTAACCTCCTTCAACGATAAGTGTTCGTTTCATCGCTTCAGTTATGAAAAAAAGTTCATTTGGAAAAATTGTTTGTCCATAGTTTGTAATCCTTACTATAATTCACGGACCGGTGTTTGTTTGTGGGTTTGTCGAGCTACTCCTCCGACAGTTCTGGCCAAATTACATCCTGACTTGGTACAGAGTATCAGCATAACCCCGATTAACATATTGGGGTGTTTTTATATATATTTGGCGATGGTCTTGGGGGAGTGAGGGGTGGGGGGAAAGAGGCATATTCTCCATGTAAATGTGTATTGTGTAGCACCACCTACAGGTGGGGGAAGGTATTACAAGTTACCACCATTTACAGTCCAGTATATTCCTGTCCCCACGTTTTCCAATGCAGTGAGGTGTTCTGAATGAAAGCACAAGGTATGTTTTTGCATCATTCACGTAACCCGAGTTATTATATTGTTCCTGTACAGAGTTTCCAGTTACCTATACACTGCTCAAATAAAAGCAGTAATAGTCATAAGAACGCGTTGCATGTTTGGAATAAGATCACCCGAAAGGTGGGTACTCTACCAATTCATCTAAATGTGGCATTTTTAGGGGGGGGAGAGTCAATGCTTTTGCAGGCCACTGCAAATGTTCCCATATTAAGCCATTTACACTGAGAATACAATCCTTACTGCAAGTCACAGAATGGTATATGTTTGTGTGTTTGTTTGTCACGCTGCTACTCCTACAGTTCTGGGCCGATTACATTCAGACTTGCTTTATGGGATCAGCACGACCCCAATTAATGTATCGGGATGTTTATATTTTTGCTGGTGGTCTTTGGGCGGTGAGGGGGAGGGGAAGGTGGGAATCAAATTATCTGTAAATGCATCGTGTAGCGTTGCTCCAGGTGAAAGAGGGTATTACAAGTCTCCACCATTTACAGTACAGTATTCCTGTCCGCACGTTTTCCAGTGCAGTGAGGTGTTTTGAAATATAAGCAGTCGGTATGTTTTTACTTCATGCACATAACGTGGGTTATTTATTTTATTTTCGGGAGCGATTGAGGCAGCTGTCAGTTGCCTATACACCGTTCAAATAAAGGTATGTATCAGAAGAACACGTTGCATGTTTGGAAGATCGCCGGTAGGGCAGGTACTCTGGTCGTACTGTGTGGAATAATTCTTCAAACTTTCAAGTCTGTCACCTTCTCTTTCAGTATAAATCTCATCATCTAATATATAAAGCTGAGTTCATGTCTGCAGGTGGGTCATAAGCACCACCCATTCTGCAGGCCATGCCCTCCAGCCATCCCAGAAAGAAAAAAAAAAACCCCACCATCTTTTTCTCTCAATGTAGCTCAGATTGTTTAAAGGCCTCATGTATATTTGAAGACTGAACAACGTGTATCATTAAATGAAGATACTGTTTTAAGGAAGCAAAGGTACATTTTGATTACAACTCAAATGATGTAATGCACGTTTTATCGGCAGCGATCGTGGCTGCGGGCAAATATACAGTGCCCAATGAAGGTTCATTCTCATGATGTTGAGAAAAGAAAATGGAAGTCTTTCATTTTGTTTTTTTAAACAAATAAATAATTTTAAAAAACACTTGCTTTTCGCCTGACTTTTCAAGGCTTATAAACATACTGATGGACTTGTAATCCACATACTGTATTATGTGAAGTAAATAAACATTAAAATGAGCTTCAAATATTAGATTAAATGTACATGTACACTTTTGTACACTCAACATCACCACTGAGTTTATGTAAGTTTTAAAACTGAACAAGGTACGTTTTCATTACAACGAAAATAGTCATCCGTATAGACTAATAAAAGGCAATGTGTGTGTGTGTGTGTCAGTGTGTGAGTGTGTGTGTGCGAGTGTGCGAGTGTGCCAGTGTGCCAGTGTGTCAGTGTGTCAGTGTGCGAGTGTGCGAGTGTGTGTCAGTGTGTGAGCTCGTGAGTGTGTCAGTGTGTGAGTGAATGAGCTCGTGAGTGTCAGTGTGTGAGTGTGTGTCAGTGTGTGAGTGTGTGAATGAGAGTTCATGAGTGTGTCAGTGTGTGTGTGTCAGTGTGTGTGTCAGTGTGTGTGTGTGTGTGTGTCAGTGTGCGATCGTACGAGTGTGCGAGTGTGTCAGTGTGTCAGTGTATTTCCTCCATAACGCCAAAACTATTAAACCTTGCAGCCCAAAATATTACATGCATACTAAGAAAACTCCAATGAAGTGCAGAGTGAAAACAGGGCGTTTGGGTTAATTAAAACACCCCTTTTGAAGATAATTAACAGCCTTTTTCAATTATAATCCTTCCTCAGGTGATCCTCGGCCACCTCGCTGTCTGGGGTCTGAAGGAGTTGCCTGGGTAACCTCACTGGGGTCTGAAGGAGTTTCCTGGGTAACCTCACTGGGGTCTGAAGGAGTTTCCTGGGTAACCTCACTGGGGTCTGAAGGAGTTTCCTGGGTAACCTCACTGGGGTCTGAAGCCGCCATGTTTTTTGGCCTGGATGTAAGCTCCAGATTTGAAAGTATCAGCAGCTCCGACTCCCCCAAAAAGTGTTGATTTGTCCAATTCGGACATTGCATGGGCGTACCAAGGGCAATTGGTAATCGCTTGCCAAGCGAGGCATTCCGTTGGAGTGCTTGAGTGCTTAAGCCACTGTGTGGACATGCCATGCCTGTTACGGGTGCCTGGGTGGCAAAGTTCACGGACCATGCTGCTTCTGTTTTTTAATGCTGCAGTTCTTCACATGCATCTACTTGCCATTCTTTCAGTTCGGGTGCGAGTTGTCTCGACACCCACCTTGCAGACACTTTGCAGAACCCCAGCACGTTGTGAATGATATGATGTGCTAAACCATGGCAAATGTTCAATTCGGAGACCACTTCATCCAGCGTAAGGCGAGGGTTTTCCCGAAGCACGCGCTCAACTCCTGCAACCATTTCTGGTGTGTCAGCTGTGTGTGGCCAGCCCAGAGCAAGCAACGTCGGCCAAACTGGACACTCCAATTTTAAATTTCCTGTCCCAGTCATACACCTGCTGCAGCGATAAACATGCGTCACCATATTGCGTCTTCATTCTGTGATGGATTTCACTGGGATTTACACCCTCACTTCCCAAGAAACGGATGTTTCCAGATCTAAAACAGGCAAAACATGACTCTTACACATAGACATAACATGTCGTCTACAACTACACACATTACATTCTTGAATGTACATCACCATTTTAAGGTTACTTGTCGACTGCCCCTCATATATCAGAACCCAATACTGCAGTGGGTACCAGGCAGTAAATGCCACAGCAGCGATTGCTGTATGCATCCTGGCCAACAGGAAATGTTGCATGCATCCTGGCCAACTAACATTAACCTGCCTGTGGTGCACAAAAGTCATTCGAGTCATCAGGAACAATTTAGATTTTAAAAAGGCTTTTCTGGCTAAACAGTTGCATGGGCTCTGACTATTAGGCAAGAGCTTTTGTCCCTCAGCCCTGCTGTTGCCGTTTCCTTCTCTTTCTACATATGTACAAAATGTGTGTGTGTGTGTGTGTGTGTGTGTGTGTGTGTGTGTGTGTGTGTGTGTGTGTGTGTGTGTGTGTGTGTGTGTGTGTGTGTGTGTGTGTGTGTGTGTGTGTGTGTGTGTGTGTGTGTGTGTGTGTGTGTGTGTGTGTGTGTGTGTGTGTGTGTGTGTGTGTGTGTGTGCAATATGGACATACATGTGGTGGAACAAAAGAAAAAAAGAAAAGAAAAGAAAAGAAGAGAAGAGACACACCTGGGTAAATGAGAGACACCAAGCAATGGCTTCCACACAGGTGTGGCCCATGTGTTAATTAAGCAAATAACATCACAACATGCTTTGGGTTATGTATAAAAATGCTGCACAGGCCTGGTTGCCTATAAATATGGCTGGCATGACTGCAAGAGGAGACCCAACCACTCCCCCCCCCCCACCCATGTCATAATCCACAGAGCACGTATAGTTGGTCATTCAATGGTTTGATGAACATAACACTGATGTTATACATGTGTCATGGCCTTCACACTCACCAGATCTGAACCCGATCAATCATTTATGGGATATTCTGGAACGACGCCCGAGACAGCATCTTCAACCTCCGTCAAACAGGTGCAAGTTGTTTGACTTTCTCATGGAAGAATGGTGCCGCATCCCTTCTGCAGAATTCCAGAAGCTGGTGGACTCTATGCTACGGCGCGTACAGGCTGTTCTGGCTGCACGTGGTGGCCCAACACCCAATTTAGTGACTTTACATTGGCATTTCGATTATTTTTTTGCCCACCACCTGTATGTCACAGACAATATGTGGGTTTCAGAAGGTGTAACAGAGACCTTTTCGGTCTCAAAGTATCCACCTCAGTGTGTGCGTGCAAGTTCCTGTTGACTGCCATCTCCACACAAGGGTGAGTATCACAAGGTGGAATAAAGTTTATTGATAAAGGTGGAATAAAGCCCTCCCAGGTCTCAAAGTATCTTCCTTCATGTGTGTGTTCTTTACAGAACTATATATTGTTTTTACATGTTCAATAAAATTAAGTAGATGTCATCCTTGAAACATTTTCATAATTTCTTGACCGTGTCACTGAAAAGCATTTCTACATGTTCTGCCAGTAACATTCCCAAAATCCAGAACCACTGCTTACCTTTACTCATTTGTTCCTCTTTTCCCATGTGTGGAACCAACTTCTGCCCTCTCTTCGATCTTATTATTACCTTCGCAAACTTTGTTGCGAAGGTTATGTTTTGATCGCTGTGTATTTATTTATTTATTTGTGAATATGTGTGTTTGTTTGTTATTCGCATAACTCAAAAAGTATTGAACTGAATCGCAGCAAATATGGTGGGATGATTGGTTATTATCCGAGGACCATTTGATTAGATTTTGGGAGCGATCGAGTCAAAGGTCAAGGTCAAGGTCGAGGTCATGAAAAGGTCAAAATCGTCTTTTTACCATAGCGCGGTCAATTTGTATCCAATTTGCATGCAACTAATGCCAAAATGTTCAGAATTCAATGCCCCATCTTGTGATATGTGACATGACACAATGACGTAATAACCCTTATTAGCGGTTGGGAGTCAAAGGTTGGGGGGGGGGGTCACGACATTGCAAAATGTGCGGTTTTAGTCATAACACGGTCAATTCTTATCCGATTTGCATGAAACCAACACCAAAATGTTGACTGTTCTGTTCCCCACACTCTAATACCAATTCCAAAATTAAGAGTACAAAGGTCAAGGTCATGAAAAGGTCAAAATCATCATTTTGCCATAGTGCGGTCGATTTTTATCCAATTTGCATGCAACCAATGCCAAAATGTTGTGAATTCAATGCCCAATCTTGTGATATACGATATGACACAATGACGTCATTACCTTTGTTAGCGGTTTGGGTCAAAGGTCGGGGGTCAACGACCTTTATTATCATAACGCGGTCAATTCTTATACAATTTGCATGTAAGTCGATTCAAAATGTTTAGAATTCAATTCCCTCTCCTGTGATGTATAATATTTGATTTCTTATGTGACCAGTTGTCATCAGATCGACTTGACACCGACACCCAAAAAGGTCAGGTCAGGGAGTTCATACAGAAATTGTACAATGTACGTGAATCAGTGTCAAACAGCAGGAAATTTAATGTTTTTTTAGCCATCATAACACATATGAGATGGCAGATGTGGTATGGGATTAAATACCCTCACAATCAACGGTTTCTGGGGGGGGGGGGGCAAAATGTAGCGTTGGCGAAGGTATGCGCTCTACTGAGTGCCCATTCTAGTTCCTCCAGGTCTTCAAGACAGTCATTGACCACCATCTCAGATCATCCCCATTCCAAAACAATCATCTTTCCTGCCCCTGCTTGCCCTCCCCAAGCCCACGACTTTCAAAGTTTCCAGCTTCCCTTCCTGACAGTTTGCACCTGTATCCATCTTGTTCACCCCATGTCCTGCCATAGCCCTCATTCTCTCCGCCCCCCACCCCCACCCCAAATCCATCATTTCTCCAAGTCTCTCTCTATTTTGTCCCTCATCCCTGCAATTGGTGTGTGCCCCCCCCCCCAATCTCTTTCTCCTGTTCTTTTTGTTCTGTTGCATCCTGATTCATCCGACATAACTCCTCCACGAGCCTTAACATTGCACACAAACTCTGATTGTACTATACATGGCGTTTTCGTTATTGATGGTCCATATCTCTGCTCCGTTTTCCTCCGAGACAAATCAGCAGTGGCAAACTTTCCAACTTTTCTGGAGAATGTCAATTTATGCCAATCATCAATTACACTACTCCTCAACACCAGAAATGTTTTTAACTACCCCCTGACGTGTTAATTCCTCGACCAAGAATTCTCGAGCTTGTCCTGCTGTGCAGACGAAAACGCATGCAAAAGGTCGTCTATCAGTTTCGAGCGAGGATGATCGTGATCGCAATCGGCAGTATTCTCAATTTCAAATTTAATTTGGATAGAAACGTGTCGTTTCAGTACACCGACGAGGTAATTGCCAAGGCTGCAATGTACTTGGAACAATTCCACGAAAAACATTACCGACATTTGTAATGAATAAAATACAAATATTTTAATGGCAAACTAAACCCCTCCCTCCATGCCTTCCTCCCCACTCTACCCCAATCACAAGGTACCTATCTTCAGCATAAGCTGCTCCAGAAACGGCATGGATAAAGGTCACATTTTCTCCCAACATTGTGAATAAAAAAATCCCCATATGTTGGGGCTATCTCATTCACCTTTCATAACGTAATGCTAGTTTCAAAACAGCGGCTATGGCAACTTGGAAAACAAAAATGATTCCATGCACATCTCCAAGATTAGCTTTGCCACATCCATTGCAATATCAATGAAGAAGAAAAGTCGCTGATCGTTCACGGGATGACTGTGGGAGTAATTCAACTCACTGGCACCCAAATGTGGGTGGACTTCTATCCTCTCTGTATTCACATTTCATTTTCAGCCACGAAGATTCTATTTTAACCGAGTATTTAGCAAAAGGAAAAAAGAAAAATAATATTTTTCTTTTAAAGT
The DNA here is from genome assembly GCF_056783735.1 of Eptatretus burgeri. Classification (NCBI taxonomy): domain Eukaryota; kingdom Metazoa; phylum Chordata; class Myxini; order Myxiniformes; family Myxinidae; genus Eptatretus; species Eptatretus burgeri. Next base: position 47,232,904 of record NC_140967.1, read on the forward strand.
GCGTTTTATCAAAAGAAAACAGATCAACGATTGATTGATAAAATGAATGAGAGTCCAAATCTTGAATGGATTCCAGAAAGAGCTCATTCGCCATAGGGGCTGCTTTCAAGCATGCATCGTGTTATCAGACTATTAACCTGCAATTGCTCACTAAATGGCTCAGACACCAACACAAATTTTTATTACGGACCCATGGCATCAAAAAGCTTCATATAATCGAACAAAGTTTCAAACGGAACACCTCGCCACCGGTGGAGCATTTAAATTGCATCAGATGTGACAACAACTGTGAATTGTTGCTCTCAGCTTGCTGGCTTGATGACAGAAGACACCATTTGCATTTTTTTCCACTTCCATCCCTACCGTATTTAGAACTCCGTGCAGGCAGCGGCAACTCGCTAATGTTGTGAATAGTGGATGTGATCAAATGACCAATTCAGGACATTTGCATCCACCATTTCAGAACAAAATGTTCAATTAGGTCCATACCATTGTCATAGGTCAAGTCAGGTATCGGAGCATGCACCAGAGCAGCATGTCGCTGCGTCCACTTTCCACTGGCACTCCAGGGGCCAACGTCTGGCCATCCCCCAGGCAGATGCCTGGCCTATCACCATCTCCTTGAGACGCTGATCAACCTGCTGCAACCACGAGGCACGTGGTTGGCCCATTGGCCTCCTCCACTCATAAGACTCCCTCGCTGAGAGAATCTGGTAAGCAGGATCAGCGTCAGGAAAATGAGCCACATGTCCATACAGCCGCAGATGACAATCATGGACTATGCAGGTAACAAATCTTGTTCGAGTCTCTCTCAGCAACTGCTCATTGGACACAAAGTCCAACCAGTGATAGCCAAGGATTCTCCGAAGAGACCTGGTACCAAAGGAATCAAGTCTCCACCTCAGATCCCTGGTCAGAGTCCAAGTTTCACATCCACAGAGCAAGACTGGAAGCACCAAGGACCTGAAGACTCGGACTTTCATTCTCCCGCACAGCTTCCAGCAGCACCACACCCCATGATCCAGTCAATCCATGACAACCCAGGCCCGACCCAGACGCCTGTTGACCTCTGGCT
>NC_140967.1:47241478-47273978 GCF_056783735.1 Eptatretus burgeri
GTGAGTCATACCAGACTTTAAAAATGGAACGTGTTACTTCCTTGCTCGACATAATTTTTAAAGGATAGAGCATGGACAAAACCAGATGTTGACAATACCAACACAGACTCTTGCATTGAAGTTCCTTCTCAAGAAACTTTATTTTTAACAATATATACAATAAAAATTACACAGATAAATAAAAATAAATTTTAAAATGGGGCTCCTTGTATTGGTGGCAATCAAATCTGTGAGAAAGAAAAAAGAAAAGATTGTCCACAAAAGACTCCATTTGAATACTTTTGAGCTGGTGCCCCAACGGGGAAAATGGTTATCTTGTGCATTAAAAAAACGACATCAGAAAAGGAGTTTTTTTCTAAAATATTACATTGAATGAAATGCAGATTGCTTACGAGTGGAGAAAAATGTGCTGGCGCAAGTTGATGGGCAATGGGAGGAATTAAAGAAAAATGCTACCATTGCTCGGTGTCATCAGCCTACAAGCAAATGCAAGTGACGCAGGGGGAAAGTAGGTCGTTAGCGTTTAAAAAAAAAAAAGAAAAAAAAGTAAGAGCGAAGAGAGGATGCTTGAGAAACAGCTTATCTAAGCCGCATCTGTAGGCAAACACACTAATCAGAGCGTTGGCCAACTGGGACCAAGCCAACTTTGCTTTAATAGTCTTTCTTTACATACGTTATTTATCTATTAATAATCCATTAAATATTTCCCCACGAGCTGGCTGTTTGGAGAAATGGGGTTAAATGTGCTGTACATCTCCCTTTCTCTAATGGTTGATGTGGGATGGATTACAAAGGACCAAGTTATTAACAGCTCAGTGTGTATGCACAAACAACCAGACTCAGCGGCGTAATGGTTGGAGCGTCCGCTCTGAGTCTGGAAGGTCAGCGGTTCAAACGCCGGCCGAGTCGTACCAAAGACCTCAAAAATGGTATGCTCTGCTTCCTTGCTCGATGCTCAGCATTTAAAAGAATAGTACATGGATAAAACGCTGGGAAAGCAATGGTAAAACCACTCAGTATAACCCTTGCCAAGAAACTGCTTTGGCACCACCGATGCTCTGTAAAGAGTATGGTAGATCACTAAAAAAAAAAAATAATTAGAAGGGCACTCAGTAGAGCATTTACAGTGCTCCCTTGCTATATCGCGGTTCACTTTTCACGGCTTCACTACATCGCGGGTTTTCAAGTAGAAGTAGAAGAGTAGAAGTCACCTCCAGTAGAAGAGATTTAATGCTCTTCTTGGCTGTGCAGTACTACATTCATCTCATCATCATCATCTTCCTAGTCATCAGTACTGCACAACTATCATCATCATCATATCTTCATAGGTCAGTACCCATAATACGTTTTTTTTATATTTTATAGTGCAATATAGTATTTTTTAAATTATTTTTGGTCTTAGGCTTTGCAGCCCCATAAAGTCGCATTTCTGATGAAAATTTTAATTTTTTTTTTTTAAATAACTGAATAAATGTGTGTGGGGAAGGTTAATAAGAGTGTGTGGATGCTGTATCATGGTTTAAAATACGTTTAAAACGTGGTTAATATATTTAAATTAATATGTGGTTTCCACTTCACGGATTTTCACCTATCGCGGGTGGGTCTGGAACGCATTAACCGTGATAGGTGAGGGTGCACTGTACCTCCACCCTGTAATGCCTGATCCACAAGAGCATATCAGGCCCAATACATTTTTGAGATATCGTGCTTTCTATCGTTTTTCAGCCCCTTTTGTAAGTTGCCTGTTTGTTGTCGCAGCACACACTTCTTTCTATCTTTGCACAACACACCCTGATAAATATTCACTGTGCCACATATCTTTCCTCTCCTGCTTGTAAACAATCATTAGGAATGTTCCCTGCTCGTTTTTGTCTTTTCTTCCATTGATCCAGCATGGTCCAAATCAAAGTTTAGCTGGGACTTTATTCCCAATGATCCGTTCCTTTTAGCCGGTACGTCCTTGGAAGTGTCGCTCGGCTGCATCCGATCCGGTTTGGACAAGGCGTACCGAGGGAGTGTTTTCCCGGTAATTAAACCACGTGATTAATTAGGTACCCCAATTAACCCATAGACAGGAGGACCCTAGTTCACGTGGTTGAGTTATTGGCGTCCATGGTCGGTTAAGCAACCCACCGCGTCACGGAATTATCTGTGTGCGATGGCCTTCAATTCCGGGGAGTCTGGTGGGAGTCAAAGGGCGGAGGAGCTCCTTGTGAGCCAACGGCCATCCATATCTAGTGCCAACTGTGTCTGCGGACGTCCTCCTGCAGTTGGGTTACTTCTTATTATGAGGTTGGTGGCAGGATTTGCACTCCGGCCACCGTAAAACCCTTCATTCCGCAAAACGCAAAAACGCAAAAAAATCTGAAAACCCACTCCGTGGGAGTACCTCCTGTGCAGCTTCCCTTCGCAGGGCAGGTCACCGGATGACGGGATTGGGGCAAAGCCTTCGGGACCCCCAATCTTTGATAGGAGGGAAACCACGGGGTAACATCCCTGGGTCAGATTGCGGGAGAGTGTGTCGGAGTGGTGCTGAGGTGTCGTCCACCAGACGGCGGTCTCCTTGGGTTAACCTGAGGCGGTCCCTTCGGGTGGGTGCCTGGAATGTCCTATCCCTAAGAGAGGATGATCACCTGTCTCTGTTATCATCTGAGCTCAAGCGTTTGGACATCGGGATTGCAGCTCTCTCTGAGGTTCGGAGACCGGATTGCGGCGAGATAATGGTGGGTGGTTACACCTACTATTGCTCTGGTCGCTTTGATGGTTACCATACCCAAGGAGTTGCTGTAGCTGTGTCCAATAAGCTGATCCCAATGATAATTGAGGTAACACCGGTCAACGAGCGTATTATGAGATTAAGGATTCGTCACTCCTTAGGTGTCATTTCCCTGGTCTCTGTTTATGCTCCGACTGAGGCGAGTGATCTCACCGTGAAGGATGCATTCTACGCCACACTCGAGTCTGTGGTTGATCAGTGCCCCAGACGAGATACACTTCTAGTCTTGGGGGATTTCAATGCATCGACTGGAACTGATAGGGATGGTTATGAGGTGTGTGTTGGTCCCCATGGCTCAGGAACTATGAACCAGAATAGCACTAAGTTCCTTGACTTTGCAAGAAGTCATGGACTTAGGGTGGCTGGTTCATGGTTTCAGCGCCCACAAGCTCATCGCTGGACTTGGTATTCCAACGCTGGCGGTGTGGCAAAGGAGATTGACCATGTCCTCATTGACGGTCGTTGGAGGATGATCCAGAACTGCAGGGTCTACCGGAGTGCTCAGTTCCTCAATACTGACCACAGGCTTGTTGTAGCAACTCTAAAGCTGCACCTTAAATCCTGGAGAATGGTACCATCCCAGCCTAGGCTGGATGTTGCCAAGCTCAGGGATGAGAGAGTAGCTGAGGAGTTTGCGAACAGGCTGAGTGGACACTTGGGGGGTCTGGGTGCTTTGGGGGGTCCTGAAGAGTTGTGGAACGCCTTCAAGACCACCGTCCTTGATGTTGCCGGTGGATGTCTTGGAACTCACCGCAGGGCAAGGAAGAATTTTGTCTCTCAAGGGACACTGGATACCATTGACCAGAGTCGCAGGGCCAGGCTGAATGGCAGAGCTGAGCTGTTCAGGGAGCTGAGGCGTAAAACTGTACGTGCACTGAGGGTGGACAAGGAGGCCTATGTGCGAGGAATCAGTGAGGAGGTAGAGCATCACCTGTGGACAGGTGATTCTCGTCCCGCTTACAGGGGAATTCGCGCATTACGTTCATCCAAGCCCATCCCTCGGAGCAATGCAGTTCGAGCAGAGAGTGGTAGGCTCTTGACAGAGGAGTCTGAAGTGAAGGCCCGCTGGGCCGGTTACTTTGAGCGGTTGTACCAGGCTGATCCCCCAGCTGTCGAGTTGGATGTCAAGGGTGTTACAATCCCTGTTGCTGACCCACGAATCAACTGTGGTCCACCTTCGCTTGTGGAAACACGGGCTGCGGTGAACCAGTTGAAACGGGGCAAAGCTCCAGGGATTTGTGGCATCCATGCCGAACTTCTCAAGGCTGGTGGAAATGCTGCACTCATGTCGTTGCATGCAGTTTTGTGCTCTGCCTGGAACACAGGCATCATCCCAACTGACTGGAAGAGGGGTCTTGTTGTCCCTCTCTGGAAAGGGAAGGTTGATCGCCAAGACTGCAACAACTACCGAGGGGTGACGCCGCTCTCAGTGCCGGGCAAGGTCTTTGCTCGGATAATTCTTGATAGGGTTCGCCACCATCTGCTTGAGCACCAGCGTCCAGAGCAGTCAGGCTTTACACCAAAGAGGTCAATGATTGACCGTATCCTTGCCCTTCGTGTCCTCACCGAACGCAGACGAGAGTTTCGGCAGGGGCTGCTTGCAGCCTATGTTGATCTCTGTAAAGCGTTCGATTCAGTGAATCGGGATGTCCTCTGGAGGATTCTTGGTCTTCGTGGGGTGCCACCAAAACTGATCGATCTGATGTCTGAACTCTACTCTGGTTCTGAGAGTGCTGTGAAGTGTGGTGGTACCACCTCTGACTTATTTCCCGTTGTTACTGGAGTTCGTCAGGGATGTGTACTTGCCCCCACACTTTTCAGCACTTGTATGGACTGGATTTTAGGGAGGATGTCGGAGAGATCAAGTTGCGGTGCATCGTTTGGGAATGTCAAGATCTCGGACCTTGATTTTGCAGACGATGCAGTCATCTTTGCGGAGACTTTAGACATCCTTTTGGGGGCCCTCGAGGTGCTGAATGAGGAGTCGGAGCCGCTGGGATTACGGGTTTCTTGGGTCAAAACTAAGATCCAGGCTTTCGGTGACATCTTGGATGCTGCTGTCCTGTCTGTGTCTGTTTGTGGTGAGGATGTTGAGGTCGTGGAGAGATTCACTTACCTTGGCAGTGATATTCATGTCTCTGCTGGCTGCGAGTCAGAGGTCAATAGACGTCTGGGTCGGGCCTGGGGAGTGATGGATTCACTGGATCATGGGGTGTGGCGCTGCCGGTACTTGTGCGGGAGGACGAAAGTCCGAGTCTTCAGGTCCTTGGTACTTCCAGTCTTGCTCTATGGGTGCGAGACTTGGACTCTGACCAAGGATCTGAGACGGAGACTTAATTCCTTTGGTACCAGGTGTCTTCGGAGAATCCTTGGCTATCGCTGGTCGGATTTTGTGTCCAACGAGCGGTTACTGAGAGAGACTCGGATGAGATTTGTTACCTGCATAGTCCGTGAGCGTCAGTTGCGGCTGTATGGACATGTGGCTCGTTTTCCTGATGCTGATCCTGCTCACCAGATTCTCTCAGCGAGGGAGTCTCATGAGTGGAGGAGGCCAGTGGGCCGACCACGTGCCTCATGGTTGCAGCAGGTTGACCATCATCTCAAGGAGATGGGGATGGGCCTGGCATCTGCCTGGGGGATGGCCAGACGGAGGCCCCTGGAGTACCGACGGAAAGTGGATGCAGCGACGCGCTGTTCTGGCACATGCTCCCATACCTGACCTGGTGGGAATCGACATAGCTTCCCCCCACCCCGTGGTCTTCTCACCCAACCCCCAACAATATATTTGGATACTTTATCCTTAAAAGAAACTATATTTTCTCTTCATTAACATTACAACCAAAAGCACAAGTTTAGTCATGGGTTGGAAGGCAAGCTAACTAAAAGTAATCTCATTTAAAAGAATGGTTAACCCATTTGTGAAAAGCATGCGATATGGGGAAATGGCCTCACCACAGCATTAAGTTGAATGGCCTGACAGTACAAATCTGGTCGCCGTCGCTGTAGAGCAAGAAAGAAAGAATTCTGCGAAACATCCTCATCGTAGCTTGCCATGGAAATTCAGTGGGACGTGGACCATCCACTTTGTCCTTCCTTGATACAGGCAATCCACCTCGGAAAGAACTCGGACAACACAAGTCTGTCGCTATCTTGAAGACGTTTCCTGTAAAGGTTCATCAAATTGGATTCAAAATTAAATTCAAAGCATTCATTTCCTTCATCAAAAGCAATACTAACGCAAGGTTGATGGTGCACAATCACAAATCCACACACTTCCCACCTAAAGCAAAGTTGAAAGATGGTATAAAGTTCCACCAGTAATGACCAAATATTACATTTAAAGTTAAAAAACAAAACAAAACAAAAAAAAACCGATTCCGTTTTGACCCCTGTGACCCGAAGTGCTGTGGGTGAAATCCCCCCCAAAAAATCATTACATATTTCATGCATCCCCCAATGTTGATTGCATATACAAAGTTTCATTTCAAAAAGTGTGCCCAGAATTGCATTTTTTTGGTATTGGACCTTTTGACCCCATTAACGCATGCTCATCTTCAGAGTTTAAAAAAAAAAAAGACATTTTTATCGAGGCTCGTGCAAAAGCTAAATACACAGAACATACAACAAGGCAGAAGACAAGAGGGGTGGGAGAGGGATGGGGGCAGTGTACTTAACCGCTTGAGCGGTTCGTGTCCGAAGTCGACCTGCGGCGTGGTACAACTCCTCGGTACGTTACCTGCGCGGGTACTTAGGTATATCGACATTCGGCGATTCACCCGTGACTGGCTCCTGATGGTAGTTCCAGGAGGGTCATGACTGAATTGTCCGCTCCGATGGGCGACGCGTCGCGATTTAGAGTTACGTGGCTGATCGCATGCCAGGCGGGCGAAATTCGTAACAATATTATTGTGGTTCTGTAAAACCGCATGCCTCCGAGGCAATGGCACACAACATACAGTGATCCCAAGGTAGATATTTCAATAGCATGTGTTTAGTTAGCCCTTTCCATATGTCTCGTGGGAAAATGGGGAAGATGCGTTGGGTAGGGCTCTTTTAGTTAGATCCTCAATATTCAATATTTGCACTTCTTCCACTCTTTTGCCCCGCTTTGCCTCTCTCACAAGAAACAATCAAGCAAGCACACACACAAGCCAAAAGGAACCAAGCGAGCAGAACAGCAGGTGCTTCATTTGCATATGCGTGCCATCTGCATTCAAATCTGTGTGCCAATTTTCACCTGCAGTCTCACCTCAGACCTTCATTCTGCTCACCACGCTGCTAGCACTCTCACCACAACCACTCCACACAACTACCAAAAATCCCTGCAACAACTTACATTTACATCTTCAATCCAAACGCCACTGTTATGGAAAAATCTCCCTCTCCACCAAGACGCCGCCACCACAAGCAACTTCTATCTCTTCTCTGCAACACCTCATTACAATCTCTTCACTGCAAATGCCACAACCTTCTCTTACCTCTCTACAACTGCCACTTATTCATTGAACACTCACTACAGCCTCGAAGGATGCTGAGGGAACAGAAGTCTGGTTATTACGGGGAATAACTCGAAGCGCAAACGCGCGCTGGAGCTCGGAGAACACACAGGAAGTGCAGGGATTTCCCTAAATTACTACATTTCAATGGAGGCCAGTGCACGTTCAGGGCCAGAGAGCGCTTCCGAGAACCAAGGCCCCATGTTAATGTTGGAGCTCCGACGTGTGGGCAGGTTGGTGAGCGACTGAGTCCATTTTTCGGTTTTGGGGCCCTGTGGGTTGTGGCCATGGCACAGGATGACCGTTATGGGCAAATAGGAAGACTAGAAATAATCAACAGCTCTGTATCTGATTCGTGGCTCCTCCCCGACCAGGGGCAAAAAGCCACGAGTCAGCATAGTCAAGCACGGAATCACGAGTGACTACTACGAGCCGGGGCTCATCATTCCATCGACACTCAGTTAGGCTGCATCCAGCAGCATTAACACGCACAGATTCTTACACAACTCCGATTGGGTCTTTTTCTTACACAACTTTCTCTACCATCAATCTCTCATCTACTGTGGACGCACAAGAGCAATCGGCATGGGCAAGCCCGACCAACTGTTCTTTTCAGAGCGAACCGTACTGACTCGCATCTCACATCTTCCTCTTACACCACACTGCATTACACTCGCACTCCCTCACTCCCACACGATAGACACCTTCAGTATTTCTCCCTTCTTCCCCTTTCCGAAGCATTTTGGGTTGCATGGGTCCACCGACTGTGCAAGGTATTGAGAGGTCACTAATCCTTAACTGCTTCTTATCTCTCTGGGATATCTCTAACTTTCCTTGGGTTTATGTGTGTGTGATCGCACCTGTCGTAGCACAAGTCAAGACTGTCTAAGAATATTCGGGATAACTCTGCACTGTCCTCTTCTTTTGTAAATATTGTATGTCTTTTTCCGCACTCCCCAAATTCCTTGCTTTCCCCTGCTGTACATTTGCAATAAGTCCCATACTGTGCCACATAACTTTCCTCACTTTTATAAAATAAATGTGCCTGTTAGAAATGTACCCAGCTCGTTTTTGTCTTTTCCTCCATTGGTCTAGAATGGTCCACACCTCAGCTTAGCTGGGACGTTATACCCCAAAATCTATTTCGCCAATGCACACTTGGCAGCTGCGCTCGGCTGCACCTGATACGGTGAGTAACTTTAGGAACGCAATTACGCATTGAAGGCACGATTCCCCGATAAGGTGATCACGTGTTCCACAGTAAACGGTAGTCAGATGGAGGACCCTGGGTCACGTGGTGAGGTTATTGGCGTTCACGGTCGATTAGCGACACGCCGCGACAGGAAGTTATTTGTGCGCGACGGCCTGCAATTCCCGGTGAGTTCAGAGAGGAACCAGGGGCAGCCCCTCCCTCGTGGTTTTCCCCACGACCCCGGGTCCATGACAATATTTTTGATTCTGACAGTCAACTTTCAAGGGAACTCCCAAAGGAACATTTCTGTGAAGAAATATCTTAACCTGCCTTACTGGCATTATAAATACTACCAAATGCCACCAAGAAAACCCCCTTCTGGGCAGAAACAAATCAGATGCAAAGAGAATGTCAGTCTCCAAGTTACTTGAGACTCAAGAGCAGACACAGGCTCGGGTTGAGATCAACGTGCAAGACAAGCAGCCTCCAAGGCAGCATGTAGGGCATCCTTCGAAGGTGAAGCATTTTGATAAAAGTCCAAGTGCATTTTGAAACGCAAATTTTGGTAATTCATACCAAACCATAAGGCCAACATACCGCAAGTTGTGAAACAGGAAATATTTAAATACACATCAAATTTCCCCAGGCAACACCGGGTACTTCCACAAGTATTTCATAAAATAGGATGAAGGGGAGATATGAAGTAGATTGATAATTATAATTATAGGGATATTAAAAAAAGACATATAATAATCACCACAGTTACAATGGTGAGTGGAGGGGTGAGGGAGGGGGGGTGAGGGTGGAGAGACTATCTACATTTGAAAATAACAAACCTATAGAGCGACTATTTTAATCCAAATCAGTTTTAGAGAATGCATTTTAACAGAAAGTCAAAAATGGCCCGTGATGCACGCATGTGGCAATGCCTGCTTGCTAGCTTTGTGGATAAACACATTTGCAAGTCAAATGACGAAGTGAATTTGCTTTCCAGTGAAGCAATCGATCTTGCACGACAGTTGCATTTTTTTTTTGTATACCATGTCGAGGCTCATCTAAGAGCTAACAGAAATATACAACAAGGTCGGAGACAAGAAGGGTGGGAGAGGGAAGCACAAAACAGTGGGGAACAGAGACAATAGGAGATCTGTGGAAGGGAGAGGGATGGGGCGGGGTACACGCGGTAAACAAGATGGTACTACAGGAACTTTCAGGAAGGAAAGCAGGGAATTTGAAGGAGGTGGGTTTGGGGTGGATTAACGGGGGTAGGAAAGATGAAGAATTCGGATGGGGGAAGACATGAGATAGTTGTGAACAGCTGTTTTAAAGACCTGGAGGGAGGTGTGGGATTGAAGAGAGTGTGGGAGTTTGTTCCAGAGACGGGAAAAAAAAAGAGGAACGAAAGAGTGAAGGTGAGCAATGATTCTTGATTCTGGCAGTTTCACTAGAAGGGGGTTTTTGGCGGACATTGAGCGTCCTGCGGAAATAGATGGGGGCAGATCACAAACAGAGTGGGGGAGGGGGGGTTAAACCCTAACCCTAACAGCTCACCCCAGAGGGGAGAGCAGTACTCCATCAGGTTACGGAATAAAGCTTTGTAAATGGTTAAAAGCTCAGGTGTGCCAAGGAAGGACTTTGCAAGACGGAGGATGCCCAGTCAGCGACTGACTTTGCAGATGTAGCTTCCCCAGGAAAGATCATGGCAGATAGTGAAACCCAAGAGCTTGAATGAAATGAATTTAATGGGATTGTTGAGAAAGTAATGGCGGTGGGGGGGTTCCAGACGGTCCTTTCGAAGAGACACAGTGAGGATGTGAGAATTAAGAGGATTGAAAGACATTTTCCAATCGTTTGACCAGCTTGTGATTTTAATCGAGGTCTGCATAGAGTGAAGAGGCTGCTGCTTGCCGATCTGAGGGATGACAGATGGTAAGGCAGAGGGTGGAGTCATCAGCAAAGAGATAGAGGATTTTCCAGAGAGTCGGAGAGATCACTGATGAAAACCAGAAAAAGCACAGGGCTTAGAACACCGCCTGGAGGAACTCCAACCTGGACAGGAAGAGGAGATGACAGCATTCCATCAAGAGTCACGCGTTGACTGCGACGGGAGAGGAAGTCCATGAGCCATGAGTGGAGATGGCCTTGGATACCATAAGAAGAGTTTGGTGGGCAGTGCAGGATACCAGACTATTGAAAGCTTGTGATAAGTCAAAGGAGATAGCTCTGATCTCATGTTTATCATTTCAGACCTCCATCCATTGTTGGGAAAGCAGAAGCAGCATGTCCAGGGTGGAGTGACCTGGTCTAAATCCAAATTGATGATCGGAAATCAGGCCATTGGAGAAGAGGAAGGATTTGATGTCAGAAGTGATGATCAATTCCATGACCTTGCTGATGATTGTGGGCATGCTGATTGGTCTGTTGTTGAAGGGATCTGTTTTTGCATCTTTTTTATGCAGAGCAGTAATGTTTGCCGATTTCCAAGCAGATGACAGATGGCCTTGAATAAATGACATGAGAGGGTGAATAGAACAGAGCGGGGGTGAGCAAGAGCAGCAGAGCATGGTTTTAGAACACGAGGGCCGATGCCATCTGGACAGGCTGCAGAATCTGAGTCAAGGTTTGACAACAAGCTCTCCACCTTGTCAGGAGAAAAGGACAGAGTCCAGGAACAGCTGGGTGTGACTGGGTAAGGTAGGTACAAAAGCACTGGGTTTGGGACACAACATTTAGAAGCAAACACGGAGTTTAGGCTTTCAGCCTTTTCATGTGCAGCATCAGCTGTGCAGCCATTTGAGGTAAGGGAGGGGATGAAGGGGGAACATACACCATAAACAGATAACCAGATGCTACCAGGATTTGGAGGAGGGAGACAGGTTTGAGAGTTCAGGCGTGAGATTAGATATATGTTGTTTCCTGGCTCTCCTGAGGGTAGACAGACACTTGTTCCGAGCTTTGTGGAAGGAACTGAGATTGCCTTCAGTAGGATTTGCCTTCCATGAGGCAAAGGCAAGTCGTTTCAGGACGACAGCCTCGCCACAAGCTTCAGTGTACCAGGGGCGGTAGGAAGGGTAGGACAACTGAAAACGAGAAGTTCTCGTTTTGAACATTAATTTAAGCAGTGAGGGGATTATTTATGACAAAAACAAAAGCGCTGACATTAGCTTACGATTTCAAACAGCTTCCAAGTCCATAATATTCCATTGGCCATCTTGGAAACAGCTTCATCCCCATCCCTTTCACCCACCAACCACCTGTTGTGTCCTGTGTCTTGTCTGTCTGTGTGCTCATTCACAGAATGCCCAGCGAGCTTGCATTACCAACTCCCAGTAGATAATTGTATAATAATCTATGTTTTTAAATTGTGATGACAGAAAGGTACAATGGTACAAAGGTAGCACATTTACCTTGGAAGTGCCAAACCTGGGTTCAGGTTGGTACTTTGCAAGCAGAATTCCAGCAATGTCTGTGTGCGCTGTTTCTCGACAACCACTGGTCCGATCTAATTGAAACTTGCCAGGTATATTGCTGGGGACCTGAGGATGTGCCTTTTCAAGGTTTGATATTAATCGGACAAGTGCCTCCCAAGTTATGGCCATTTATTTACCAAACCAATGACAAGACACGTTGTGTGGGCGTGGCCGATGGGGAAGGGAAGCTCAGTCGCGTTCCCCATTACGGGTTACAACGTACGGGCTTCCGGAGAGTGATGACTTCGTGTATTCTAATAATTTCTCGATTTCTTATGCGCATTTATAGATAAACACAATGCCCCAAGTTATGATCGTTTTCATATTAGATGGTGCATAAATTTCGGTAACATCAGAGTGAGCTGGTGTGCTCCGAACCAGGAAGTAATTTTTTTTTCCTCTCTCTTCTCTTCTCTTTTTGTTTTTCCTTGCGATGACATTGCAAAAAGGCAAAATACGTTGGCGCTAATTGAATATTTGGGCATTAAAACTAAATTGCGAATAATATGCGAACTTCCGGGCCACGCACGTACGGGCACGCGAGAGCGAAGAAACGGCCTGTGTGCTTGTTGTTTCTTGCTCGCGGTTTGAATATTTATTTATTTTTTACGGGCACGTACTAGTATCATAAATGTTTGCAATCTCTCAAATGGAGGACAAGCTGGGCAACCGTCTGATATTAGTTCGTGGATGTGAGATATCCCATTATGTCTTTCACAAACAGTAGGCTGGCTATCACAGGCACCCTGAACAAATTACAAATTTCTGCCCAAAGACTGGGACAACAAAGGGGGAGGGGGAGGGGAAAACCCAGGGTCATCCTTGCCATGTGTGTGCTTTGGCACCACAGACCCTGGAGACAGATATAGAGGGATTAGAAAGGGAGAAAAGTTTGTGAGATTGTGTAAGGGAGGGTGGGGGGGGGGAGGGAGAGGGAGAGAGAGAGAGGAGAGAGACACAGAGACACAAAGAGACAGACAGACAGACAGACAGACAGACAAAGAGAGAAAGAGACAGACAGACACAGAGAAAGAGGGAGAAACAGAGAGAAGCAGAGAGAGAAACAGAGAGAGAGAAACGGAGACAGAGAGAGAAACAGATAGACAGACAGCCGAGTTTGTGAGATCGAGATCGAGTTGGGTGAGGGGGGGGGAGGGGGAGGAAGGAAAGAGAAAGAGATGGAGGAATAAGAAGAGACCGATTGCATATAAAGTTTGTGGATAAAATGAAGACACTTGGGTTATTAAAAGTTATAATGAACATTAATTATAAAACCAAACACCATTTAAATGCACGCCCAGCCTGAATCCTTAAATGACTCGATGTTCATCCCTTTACTAACACCCAACAAGACGTATGAACGGTCAAGTGTGCTGTGATTTCACGTGTTTCCCATTAAACCTACCTGTAACCCACACCTGTCTGGACTAGCGGTGAAGGAACAGTGCTCATCAAGAGGCCCAAATGTGTGGCTCCACGCCTTGGCTTTACTAATCGTCATTGTAATATATTATCAACCACGTTAAGACTGGAGACTGCGTTCACTAAAGAACCACAACAAACCTCTCCTTGTCGATATAATTAATCCCTTTTGTGGTGATCTACACATCCAAACCCTCACACCGCGTCGGGAACCTGTTGGACTCCATCGAGACACGAACCCTCAAGCACCGTGACAATCTCATTCATCAATCATCTGTGAGGTCAACAGAGATAACACAACAGGACAGCGACAACAATGACGGAAACGAGGAAGCACAGGCGACGTTCGGGGCAATTACGAAACCAAGCGAAAGCACTCACTTTCAAACCGTAGCCTTTTACTTCGCTATCGACAGCATTCACTGTCACAACTACGACATTTGTAGTGTCTTATTCGCTGGAATCATACGTCACATCCGTCAGGCTATACGTCACTTCCGGTTTCTATTCTGAGGAACCACGTGCCATACCCCGAAAAAGAAATGACGACTGACGTAATGACGTCAGAGAATGACCGATGATGTCATTACGCCTCTCAGAGGTGACGTCACACGTCGCCATGCAAACGAATGTAAAAATTAGAAAATCGGCAAAAAATTCCCAAACGTGTCCGTGTCGCGCGATCTCACATCGCCCATGCTGTTCATTAGACCACAGAGAACCCGCATGCCGAAAGTGGCGACAATCCGTCCGGCAGTTTCGGAGGAGAAACGTCAAATTACGCGCAGGCGTTAACAGAAATAATATATAGGATAACAAGGGATGAAAACAACAATTTTGTACGCCAGAGCATTGGAGCTTATCTTGAATAGTGTTTGATTTCTTCTTGCCTATCAGAATACGGTTATGTTCGGGGCAACCCAAAGGAACAAGCTATCTATTTTGATTCATGACTTCGGCCAAGGGCTGTCTATTTATTACGTACTCAAAGGAGAGGAGTGGTGGACTTCTCCCCTCCAACTACCAAGCTGTCTGCTTTATTTTATTTATTTATTATATTTACATGTACATGGATTTACTGAAGCAAGAGTAACAAAGCACTCAAACTCAAACTCATTTAAATTACTCCGCCAATGGAAACAAAACATCAACGACAAGGGTACTTGGTGGTGTGCGTACCTCCCCCACAATGCCTGATCCGAAAGAACATATCGGCGCCAATATTTTTTTTGAAATATCATGATATATATATATATATATATATATATATATATATATATATATATATATATATATATATATATATATATATATATATATATATATCGGTTCATCCCTATATATCTCAATGGTGAAGAAACACTTTGAAACAAGCTCGAATGACTCAGATCTTCGTCCTCTTAATGATGACGTCATAAAAACGAATATGACGTCATAGTGATGTATCAGGTTTGCGATAAATTATCTGTGCTAATGCCCGGCTTGATTCCCGCAAACAAAATTCAAACAGCTTGCCTGGTTTCGGAGATAATGGTTTAGGCGATTCCCATTAGCGGCGATATTATGACGTCAACTTTTTTTCTCGGAAGAATTTTCAAAATCGGAGATGGTTACTGTCTGCGCGTGGGCTTTCTGCATATACCTGGCAAGTTTCACGAAGATCCGATGAAAACTCTGGGTTGTGAAACAAAAAGTCAAAAAATAGGAATGACGTCATAAAAATTGATATGACGCCATAAAAATTGATATGACGTCATAGTGATGTATCACATGTGCGGTAATTCATCTCTGCTAATGCCCTGTTCGATTCCCGCAAACGAAATTCAAAAAGCTTGCCTAGTTTCGGAGATAATTTTTTAGGCGATTTCCATTAGCGAAGATATTTTGACGTCATAACTTTTTTTCCTAGGAGGAATTTCCATAATCGGAGATCGTGACTGTCTGCGCAGGGTATTTCTACATATATATTCCAAGTTTCAGGAAGTTTCGATGAATACTGTAGGCTGTGAAACAAATGAAACAAAAAACAAAAAATGTCAAAAAATAGGAATGACATCATAAATATTGATATGGCGTCATAGTGATATATCATATGTGCGGTAATTCATCTCTGCTAATGCCTTGTTCGATTCCCGCAAACAGAATTCAAAAAACCTTGCCGAGTTTGAGATAATTTTTTAGGCGATTTCCATTAGCGGAGATATTTTGACGTCATTACTTTTTTTCCTAGGAGGAATTTCCAAAATCGGAGATGGTTACTGTCTGCACAGGGTATTTTTACATATATATATATATATATATATATATATATATATATATATATATATATATATATATATATCAAGTTTCAGGAAGTTTGGATGAAATCTGTAGGCTGTGAAACAAAAAATTCCACAAGAAGAAGATGAAGAACAACAACGTGAGTAAGACTTGGAGATCCTCCACGAGGATCTAAAAAAAAACTCGATGGTATTCATGGAATACTTACCCCGCGCAGTCTTGGAAAGAACTTGGTGCGAGCGAAGTTCTATTCAATTCAAATAAAATGGAGGACCAAATAGGAACAGTCCTGCATTGGACTCATCAGAAAGAACCCGAACAAGCAAAAAGCAAAGATGAAGTCATCAGGAGGAACCTGGCTTGGACTTGGGTTTCAGCTGCTGCTCCTCCAGCCTCAAACCCATTCAGGCGGAGCCAAGTGAGGCTTATTTTTTTAAAAATAATAATAAATAAATGAATAAATAAATAAGAACCCAGATTAAAAAAAAATTACATAATTCTGGCTGCCAGACAATATGTCCGATCAGGTTGAAATTTAAAATATGCATTCCCTATCACTACTAGATCATAATTTTGAAGTTTCATTCCGATTGATGAAGCGGTTCAAGAGAGAATTTTTAAAACATCTTCTTTCAATCCAATATGGCCCCCAAACCATGTGACCTTTCAATTATTCATGAACATCCTGGCATCCCCAAGGCTTGGGGAACATGTGTGTGAAGTTTTCCCTCAATTTATCTGCCCAGCTGTTCTGGAGAAGAAGATCTTTCAAGGTTTTCGGGTAAATTAAATGTGGCTGCAAAACCACGTGACCTGTGACATCATAGGTGGTGAACTTTTTGTTCCTCATGGATAGGTGGTCACACCTGTAAAGTTTCTCCTCAATATGTTCAGCCGTTTCAAAGATTTTTGAAGGTTTTTTTTTTAATGGCTGCCAAACCACGTGACCGATGACGTCATAATTTTTTCCTGTTGACAAATTTATCCGAGATGACCCTCAAAAAATTTCTTACTGATCGAATGTAGCATTCTACGTATGCAATTATGACGTCATAACGAAAGCACCTATGACATCATGAAAAAAAAAATCAAACTTATTTAAATAATTATCATTAAAACATTCTACATGAGTCGTCGCTGATATGGTGAAAATTTCGTGAGACTCTGACGAGCTGTTGCGGAGAAAAACATGAAAGTTCAGTGTAGACAAACAAACAAAGATAGACAGACAGACAGACAAACGGACCCAAATGCAATACCCCTCTCTGGACAGATGGGATGAGGTTGAGTTTTCTTTATAAATCGTATCATCGATATTGAGAAATGCTCACTTAATAAAATAATAATATATCCTCTTGATATTTGTTTATTGGTGATTTAATGTTTTTCTTGGTGAGTTGAAAGAGGGCGAAATCAGGGATATTTTTGGGAGGTGAGGAGGGGGGGGGTGTTTATAGACATTTAATTCCGATTCATCCTGCTTAACAATAGTCAGCGAATGTTTGTTTTCGGATAGGTGGCAATTTCTAAGGAGTGAGCGCACGGATAAAGTGGTGGTGGGGTGGAGGAGTGGTTGTGAGAATTGGAGGCGGATGATCAGAAAGTTTTTCACGTTGACTTCATTGTTAATATACCAAGATGTAAAGATGCTAAGATGGGGAAGAATTGGGGCGATGTTTGGGAGAACGGTCAAAAAGTCTTTTCCTTTTATCCCATTCACTTACTGTACATGTAAAATTTGGAGGCGGTAAGTCCTATAATCTCAATTCCCTCCTACAAAGGTGGAGTGACCTGGTTTGAAAGCTAATTGGTGATCTGAGATGAGGTTGTTGGTGAAAAGGAAGGATTTCATATCAACTGTGATGATGGATTCCATGACTTTGCTGATGATTGGAAGTAAGCTGATAGGTCTGTAGTTAAGGGGATCAGTTTTTTTCATCCTTTTACCTCTGCCACCTAAGGTGGACGGAGTTTATGTTTTAACCCATGTCTGTCTGTTTGTCTGTGAGGAGGATATCTCAAAAAGTTGTGGACAGATTCGAACTAAACTTGGTGGATATGGCTGGGTATGTGACGAGGAAGAATTGATTCGATTTTAGTGAAGATCCGAATCCAGATCCTGTTCCAAGCAGTTTTTAAAATATTTTCAGTGATTCTCCACTTTTGAGAGATGAGACCAAAAACGATATTATATAGTAGGATGTTTCAAAAAGTTGTGTACAAGTTATGACAAAACCAGGTGGATGACTTGGTTAAGTGACTAGAACAGGCCAATTCGATTTTTGTTCAGGTCCAGATCCAGATCCGGACTATCAGTGGGATACAAAACATAAACTGTTCAGCCTGGTGGAGGTACGCGCTCTACCGAGTGCCGTTCTAGTTAATGTAGTGCAGTGATGGTGGATTTCCAAGCAGATGGAAGATGACCGAGCACAAATGAAAGGGTGAAAAGGGCAAAGAGAGGATGTGCAAGAGCAGCAGAGCAGGATTTTAGGATAGGTGAGCTGATGACGTCTGGTCTAGTAGCAGAATCAGAGTCGAGGGATGAAAGAACCTTCTCCACCTTCTCAGATGCAAAATACACCGAGTCCAGGAGCAGTTGATATGACAGGGAGGGATGGATACCTTGAAAGGGTGAGGTTAGGGGCATACGATTTGGAAGCAAACACAGAATTGAGCCATTCAGCCTTCTCAGGAGCAGAGTTGGCTGTGATGCCATTGAAGACGATGGAAGTGATGGAAGGGGACCACACTCCAGAAACAGACTTAACAAGGTGCCACCAGGTTTTCAAGGATGGAGATAAGTTTGAAAGTTCATTTTTGAGGTTGGACAGATGTTGTTTTCTGGCTCTTTTGAGAGTGGACACACACTCGTTGCAGACTTTTTGGAAAGCACTGAAATTGCCTTCAGTGGATTAGCCTTCTTGCAAGAGAGGACAAGCTGTTTCAGAGCAACTGCTTCAGCACAGGATTCAGTCTCGACACAATATGTATTTTTCTCGACACAGTTTAAAGTCTATCTGAATTTTGACAACCTCAATTTACACTGTCATGCTGTGTTTGTGAATGTAGTTGGAGGTCTTTCAGTGGTCAGGGTTTGGTGACTAATCAGACAGGTGCTGTTTTCTTTGACATGTACTTATATGAACATCTAGATTTTATTAACAGATACAGTGACCTGCAAAAGTATTCACCCGACCGATAATGCCACATTTAGATGAATTACGAATGATGGTGAAACAATTCTTCCAAATTAACTTATTTTTCATAACTGAAGAGATCAAACCAAACACTGTTATAGTTGAAGGTTACATGTCAAGAATACCTGCAAAAAAACATGTACAAATCAAAATTCACTGGTTGCAAAAGTATTCAGCTCCTCAGGTCAGTACCTGGTGGAAGCACCTTTTGCAGCATTAACTGCTCTGAGTATTTTTGGGAAGGTCTGTACCAGCTTTGTACAGTGAGATGGTGAAATCTTTGTCCATTCTTCACTTGAAAATTATTCTAGTTCTGCCAAGTTTGATGGAGATCATCGATGGACTGCAATCTTCAAGTATCGCCATGAATGTTCAATTGGGTTAAAGTGAGGATTTTGACTGGACCACTCAAGAACGTTTATTTTATTCTTATTCAGCCACTCCAGTGTGGATTTAGCTTTGTGCTTCGGATCATTGTCCTGCTGAAATGTGGATCTCCGACCCAGTTTCAGATTCATGGCTGACTCAAGCAGGTTTTCATGAAGGACTTTCCTGTAGATGCATCTTTTTCAGTAATGGCTTCTTTCTTGCCACCTGTCCATGGAGGCTCGCCTTGTGAAGGGAGCAGGATATTGTTGATTGATAAACACTGATCCCTATCTCAGACATAGAGCCTTGTGGATCTTTCACCATCATTGTTGGATTTACATTGACATCCCGAACCAGTTTCCTGTTTGCCTGGCTGCTGAGTTTGAATGGGCGACCTGATCTGGGTAGAGTCTGGGTGGTGTGATACAACTTCCACTTCTTAATGATGGATTCACCATATTCAAAGGGATAATGAGATTCTTATAACCCTCTCCTGAATGGAGCTTCTCCACAACTTTATGTCTGACTTCTTTGGAAAGCTGCTTGGTCTTCATGTTTATCTTGTTGCTTGACCAAGTGAGTTGCACCTTAAAACTCCTTAGATAAGTGGGGGAGATTATTTTAAAGTTAAACCACTGATTACATGCAGGTGAAACCTATTACATTTATCTTGTAACCTTTCAAATAAATTACTTGTTCCTGCAGTGACTTGGGGTTAATTAGGGAAAGGGTTTGAATATTTATGCAACTAAGAATCATCAGATTTTCTCTGTTCATGTAATTTATTCACATTTTATCTGCATTTTTTTTTTAGCTTTATCACTTTGGAGTCGCTTGTGAAGACTCTGTATTAAGTTTGATTTGAAAGCATCATGAAATAAGCTCAGGGAGCATCGAAATGTGAAATCTTTGGAGGGGGGGGGGAGTGAATACTTTTGCAGGCCACTGTATCTAAATAAAGAAATAGTAAAAAGTTGGTATTTTTGACGATTGTGTGCAAGTCATTTTAAGAATATTTTCAATACCCTTTGTATGTTTCATTCTGTTTTTAAATATATTTATATACCCTCAAAGGTATATGGGCCATTCAAAGCCTGTGCTATCGTTACATATCCGTGCTCCACTGTCTTTAGATGCTGAGTGTCAAGCAAGGAAGCAGCACTTACCGGTTTTAAAGTCTGTGGTATGACTCGCCTGGGCTTTGAACTGCCAAACACCAAGGCTCAAAGAAGATGCTCAAACCATTAAGCCACCGAATCTGGTTTCTACAGTATGATGTCATTCATTCTTGTGACATCATCAAGTCAGGATCTACAGCCCAGAGTTCGTTCCTTTCGAGATGAGCGAAACGTGAAAAGTGGAGGGAGTGACGGATTGGGTCGTCGGTGGTCGTGATATCCAGAATGGTCTCCATGGGAATTATATATTTCTCATCAGAATTTTTTGATTGCTATGAAAATAAGATATTTAATTTGAATAAAACTTCACTGTAATCTTGTTATGAAATCTTACTGAAATTCATCAAGGGCCTTTATATATTTTTCAATCCCATAAGACAATTACAATTGTGTTGCAGACAACAGAATAAAAACACTTTTGTTCCTCCAGACTTTTTTAAAATCTCATGTCGAGCTTGCAGCCCCGTACTAGCAAGTTGCATGGTAGTTCATATACTGCACAGTTTATGATTACGACAAGGCGATTGTTTCTACCAGTTGTACACGAGGGTTGATCAGCAAGTCTGTAGTTTAAAGGGGCTGTCACACCTTGACGTTTTAGCCAGCGTGTGGCAAGGTCTCAAAATGTATGTAAAACGCTGGCGTACGCTGAACTATTGATGTTTTTTTTAGGTTTTGGGCATATAATAACATGTTGGACGTATGCATAACATATTAGTAACATACACAGAACGTTTCAATCACATATAGATAACTTATACCAACGAATGCTGAGCGTGTTGTCGGCGTTCACAACCTATGCCCAACGATAGTCTAACTTATGCATAGCGCATGGCAGCGTATCACCGACGATCACGTGGCGTAGGCTATTAATAGGCTGTGGCTCGACGATTCAAATTATAACAGCACTAGACATCGAAGTGTGAAGCCGCTGTCACACCTTGACGTTTTCGCCAGCGTATGCCGACGTATGAAAAATTTGCCGAACCAAGCTGGCACACGTCGAATACGTTATGGTTAGTTTTGTATACGTTAATAGCACGCTGGCATATGTCGTAGTACGCTGGCATATGTCGTCATACGCCGAGTACGTCAAGAAATTTTCAGCATGTTGAAAATTTCTCGACGTACTCGACGTATGACACACATTCTGTGTACGCTGGCCATAAGTTGTAGGCACGCTACACGATCGTTGACACACGTCGACATACGTTACTTGTAAGTTACTCATAAGTCGAAACACGTCGAGGTAATGTTTAGCGTACCCGAAACTTAATTTTTAACCAATGAGTAACGTGCTTTGAACCTATGAGTAACGTGCTTTGGAAATATGTGTAACGTTTCTCCAACGCACATTGACGTATGTAGACGTATTTGATTGACGTCTTCCGGACGACCACAGAACTTACTGAACGTGTTTCTAACTTACATCTACCGTATAATGGCGTATTGGCAGCGTTTAGGGGAATTGGTATATAAAAATGGGCTTCACAGGAGGAACCCGTCAGTGTTCCAGACTCAATGGTTTTTTTTGGGGGGGGGGTCGCGGTTGAGAACAAAAGGTTGAGAACCACTAAGCTAGACATTACCTCAACGTGTTTCGACTTACGAGTAACTTACAAGTAACATGTGGTCGACGTGTGTCAACGATCGCGTAACGTGCCTACAACACGTTACTCATAGGTTAGAAATAAGTTTCGGGTACGCTAAACATTACCTCAACGTGTTTCGACTTATGAGTAACTTACAAGTAACATGTGTCGACGTGTATCAACGATCGCGTAACGTGCCTACAACTTATGGCCAGCATTATGCGGAATGTGTGAGTCATACGCTGGCATACGTCGGAAAATTTCAAGCATGGAAAATTTGTCAAACAGCTCGGCGAACTACGACATATGCCAGCGTACTACGACGTATGCCAGCGTGCTCTTAACGTAATCAAACTTACCCATAACGTATTCGACGTGTGCCAGCGTTTCAGCCCAATTTTGCATGCGTCAGGCATACGTTGGCTAAATCGTCAAGGTGTGACAGGGCCTTAAGGTAAAAGTATAACTATATAATAAAAGTGATTGTTTATGTAAAATTTCAGTAAAAATAACGACTCTTCTACACAGGTATACAGACAGGTATTACGGCTTATTACAAGTATTGAAGCTTTCTCAATCCAGGTATACCATACAGGTAATTGATGCTTTAAAAGAATACATGGAGGTACCTTTGTCTGATACATTCAGAACACCTTTTAATGTTTTCGATTTAGAGCCACATTGTGATTTCATGTGGTGAAAGATGAAACAAAAAAAATGACAGAGTTCATAGAACACCTTACCCCGCGCTGTCTTCAGAAACAAGGACATGGACGGGATCTGTGAGCGGAAAATTTGATTGGTCGTGATGACAGAAACTGCCGTCATATTTTGTACATGTGCTGCCAAACGTTCGGGTTTCGAAAGTGCCAAAAAGGCGATTTGTGTTCTACACTGTTGAAGTACTGTATATGATTCAATAGAAATAAAATAACATTTTAAAGGGAGTAAAAATAATTTCAGATTTTTTTACAGCCGTTGATACAGCGTCTTTTACGGCGCCTTATTTAGCAAGTTACATGAGTTCTTTGTGTCTGTTGTTTGTGTCCTTTATGACGTCGCTAAGAAAAACAGTAAGTTTCCTGTTTGTCACGATTTTCAATTTTGTTTGACTGCCAGACAGGCAGACAGACAAACAAACAATTATCTCACTCCTCTCTGCGCACGCACGATCGGGACAAATTCAGGGCCAAACTAGACCGACTGCGAAACTACAGGTTCGTTTTCCATATCATGTTCCAATTCTTGTTCTAAATAGAACATTCAATTTAAATTATGTTGTTCCTCGATCATAAGCTGATGTTTGCAGACAGTCAGACAGACGGACAGACAGATAAACACACATGAACCAATTGCTTAACCCTGCTTTTCACTTTGTGTGCGTACAGTAAAATCACACATTTTGCCTCACCATTGCTGTATTTGAGTCGATGGAGATGAGAATTGGCACTGGGGTGCTTTCAAACAGCCTCTATGGGCATGCAGTGAAAAGTTTCACACGACACGACAGAAAGATTTCACACGACACAAGGGTCAAAGGTCAAAATTGGAAACAAAATTACAGTTTCTGTCCTGCCTAGCATTAATGCTCGAACCAATGTGGACAAGATTGACAAGGGGGGGGGGGGTAGTAGCTTGAATGGAGTGTGGCGTAGGTGAAGACGTTTTGCCTTCGCTTGTAAAA
The DNA here is from genome assembly GCF_056783735.1 of Eptatretus burgeri. Lineage (NCBI taxonomy): Eukaryota > Metazoa > Chordata > Myxini > Myxiniformes > Myxinidae > Eptatretus > Eptatretus burgeri. The sequence goes on from NC_140967.1 coordinate 47,265,138, forward strand.
GGCTGTGATTCTAGTTTGTGCATAATTTTTGTTTCCAAAAATGGAGGCTCAAGGAAGAGCGAGGTGAGGAAGGGGAAAAGGTAATAAACAGGAAAGGAGGAAAGAGGGGATGGGGGAGCAGACACAGTGACCTGCAACGAAGAAGGTTGGGTTGGGTTGGATGAATCGAAGTAGAAAAGTTTAGCACAAAAATAAGGATGGGGGATGACGTGTGATGGTAGTGCACTGTTTGCTTGAAGCCCTGGATAGGGTGGTTGAGAGGAAGGGTGTGTTCGATTCAGAGGAGGGGAGAGGTGGGTGGTGGAGAGGAGGGGAAACCGTCGGTTGAGAGGAGGGATGGGATGGGTTGAATGGAGGGGAGCGGTTAACGGCACGATACTGGATATTCTTGGATTCCGTGGAACTCTCTGTGCAACAGTGTGTGCCTGTCACCACTCGGAAACACGAGTGTACATGAAGTCCGAAGCTCGACGGTTCAGGTTCTGGACCTTCTCCGAGAACCACACGCTTTGATCCGGGTCGTTCTTCGTCCTGAAAAGGCTCCTTCGACGGTCATTTTATTCATTTTTTGATCGCCCGTGGCCAATGGTGGCTGTAGATCAATCAGATGACTAAATATCAACGGGAGAAACAAGGATGAACACAGAGAAGGAAACGACGTCGTGCGCGAAGTGACTCGTCGCCTACTCACCTGGGAGACAATGCGAGAAAGTGAAAGAACAGTTGGAAAGTGAGGATAAATGCTCATGAGCAGAACACCATCATCGTTATTAATCAAGACTGCGTTTACCTATTCGGGATCTTCGAAGCGATGAGACTGAGCGTGAAGAGAGAATGCGCAAGACGCGGACGCGCCGAACTCACAGCAAGCGCTGATAACACGCGCCATGTGTACCGGACGATGCCAATTGTTCCCACAGTTTCTTCCTGATCTTTCGTCGATTGATCTATCGACATAACGGTGTGCCGGTGCCGCGCACGACCACGCTCCGGTTCTCGGACCCGCTCCCCTTCTCGCTGGCTGCCGAGACATGCCGGGCGGTGTGATGGCGGCGTGCGAGGAGTGCCGCGCGCTCGTGCAGGCGCTCAACAAAGTGACGGCGTGCTTCCGACAGCTCGTCATGAGCATCGGAGGATCGTCCGACTCATTGAACCTCCGTGAAGAACTGCGCAGGACGCGACGGCGTGCTCGCGAACTCGTGGGGACCATCCGCGGACGTCTCACGTCGGCGCTCCGGGACGGCGGCGCGCTGATGCGCGAGCGACGCGCCGACTTCGAGCGCCTGTGGGTGGCATTCGCCTCGTGCCTCGAGCAACTCGAGGCGGACATGAGGCGAGCTCTGGAACTGGCGAGAATCTTCCCGTTGAACATGCCCCGGCGAGCGCTCGTGCAGACGGGGATGAGCGGAGGCACGTCCGGACTGGCGGCGCGGGCACTGAGCACGCACAGCCTGCGACACTGCGACGCGTCGGAGCACTCGGAAGAGACGGACCTCTTGGCACTGCAGAAGGACCTCATCGAGGTAAGCCATCGCCGGCTGTCGTGTCCGGGGCTCCAGAAACCTGGAACCCGCCCGTGCATCAGGAAAAAAGTCCTTGCAGGAGACGGCAGTGGTACACCTTTTTTCATGAACTACAAGGACACGATGAGTACAATAGGCAGGCCACGGACTTGATCATACAAGACAAAGACGAAAGGACACACCGGTGTACGTTTCGTAAATTATGTACAATTAAAGCACCTTTCGTAGTACTCAGTCATCATGCACACGGACAAGGACATTAGAGGAGACACCGGTGCACTTTTCCATGAAATGCAAGGACATCATGAGAAACATATAGTCTGTGACACTGCAAGGCGTCGAACCATGAGGACGCAGATATTTTAACGATGCAGGAGGACACGATGGAGGTAAGGTAAGCTGGCGCCGATTGGGATTTATAGAAGCTGGAAACCATATATATATATATATATATATATATATATATATATATATATATATATATATATATATATATATATATATATATATATATATATATATATATATATATATTGTTGTGGTTGAGGAAATTCGCAAACAACCATTCAGGTTCCGTAGGTGAGATATCTCTGTAAGTATATGTGTAGTTAGCCCCAAACCCGTTGTTTAGAGGGAATAAATGTCATTCATTCGGGCTGCAACCCTTCAAGATAGCCGTTTTTCTGTTCTATCTTTATTTTGAGCCAACCACGTCTCAACAGCCATCACACAACAACCACCAACCGCAACGCCGCTTCACAACAACAACAACAACAACAACAACAACAACGCCAACAGCCACAACCTTTACCGTCACATCTCGCTCTCGCAACCATCGCATCACCGCCATTCCCGCGCCGCTTGTGGGCACCGATCCTGGACTCGTACAGGGCGCGCACCGAGCAGCGGGTGCAAAAAGCGGCCTTTCCGAGAAATCGGATCAAGAATGATTCACGCCCACTTATGTTCCGTCCTATCAGCGAGCGTGGGGCGATTTGGCCCCGCCTCCAGGCGCGTCGGAGTATAATCGATATATGCAGATTCGAGGATCAGGAATGATTCACGCCCACTTTTCCTCTGTCCAATGGGCGAGCGTGGCTCCGCCCCCGAGCCGATCCTGATCCAAAAATCTGCATATGGTTTCTCCTGTCACACTATAAAGCGCCGAGCGCAGGGCCAATCGGGGAAGAGTTGGAGAGTTGTGGCGGCGGCGAAATCAGTCGAGAGAGTGTCTGTCGGGGTCCGGAGAGTCTGGAGAAGCCAAGGAGCTTTGTGGAGGTCTGCGCTCGTGTCAGAGTCGGGGAGCTGCGGAGAGGGGAGGCCGGGAACGCGGTCGAGTTCGCAGTGGAGTCGCGCGTCGCGGGACCCAAGCCAGCCAGATATCCTCTTTCCCCCGAGCATCAACAACCCCCCCCTGTTTTCCCCCGCGCTGAGATAGTGTGAGAAGGGGGCCCCGTTCCCACCCCATTCCAGGCAGTGCCAGCGAGGCCCGCGGAGTCGGGGCGCCGCCGCCATTTTGCGGCTCATCACCAGACGGGTAGGCTCGACGCGGTCTCAGCCCCAGGCCCGTCTGCCCCCTTATCGTTGAGGGTGGCCCCTTTTTCTTTTGCTTTGGAGTATATGTGTTGTCAGCGCCGTCTGTGAAGTAAAACTGTGTAAGTGTTGCCGTGTGCTCGCGTAGTCGGTAGTAGATCTGCATTGTGTTTCTTTTGTTGCAATTGCTTTTGGTGCGTAATTGTTGTTTCTTCTTTTGTTACATTTGCTTTTGGTGCATAATTGTGGTAATTGTATATGTGTGCTCTCCGTTTGCCGCGGAATAAATGTGCTTTATGTTGAACTATTTCTCCCGTTTCGCTTCGTCTTTTCTCTAATTGAATCTCCATCTTACTTCACGTAAAGGGTTGGTCGTGGGCTAAATACGCCCGATAATTAATCGGAACCGTCGAGGTTGACGATAACACCGCTCGGTTATTCCGATAGTACGGAACGGGTCGCTTAAAGTTGCCCGTGTCCGAAGTTGACCTGCGGCGAGGTGCGATCGCCCGGTCTACCCTCCGTGTGGGTACTTAGGTAGGTCGAATTTGGCGAACAACCCTATCCCACGCGGGGGGCCGATTGGCACGATCGTGGTGAGGCCGAAAGGCCCACCCATGACTAGTTCCCGGCGTTAGTCCGAGAGGGTCACGACGGGATTGTCCGTCCGGTGGGCAACGTGCCGCGATTCGAGTTACGTGGCCGCCCGCACGCCGGCGGGCGCGAATCCGCAACAATATATATATATATATATATATATATATATATATATATATATATATATATATATATACATATATACATATATATATATACATAAATATATACATATATATATATAAATATATACATATATATATATACATATATATATATATACATATATATATATATACATATATATATATATACATATATATATATACATATATATATACATATATACATATATATATATACATATATATATATATATATACATATATATACATATATATACATATATATACATATATATACATATATATACATATATATATATATATATATATATATATATATATATATATATATATATATACAGGGTGTCCCAAAAAAATATACAACTTTTACAATGCTTCGTTTGATCCTGAAAAAGCAGTAAATTTGTCACTAATGCTTCATTTCTTGTTGCAGAGACCCTGAAGTTTATTTTGATACCAAGCAAGCGCCAGAAAAATACCAAGACTGACCGTACAACAACGGACGAAAATTGTTGAACTTTGGCACCAGACGAAAAGTGTCATACAGGTGCAACGTCTTTACTTGAGGCATTTCGGTATCCACTTGCACCATGCACCAAACTTTCGGACAATAAAGTGCACCATTGGAAAGATTACCAATGTGTGAACCATCTGTGACCTTCACAAGGGTCACAGTGGTCAGAAGAGGACAGGTCGTAGTGAAGAAAATGTGGAAATGGTGAGACAGGCGGTCGTACAGAGTCCAAAAAAATCGATTCGACGACTACGTACTCAGGCCCGTAGCAGAAACAACTTGGTCCATATGAGAACCCAGTGGTTCCAGCAGGATGGGGCACCGCCCCATACAGCCAGGAAACAAGGCGTTTTCTCAACCAACATTTTGAGGGCCGCTTTATCTCCCACTACGAAGATGTTGAGTGGACACCGTATTCCCCTAACCTTACTCCTCCAGACTTCTTCTTGTGGGGGTATCTCAAGGACAGGATCTATGGAAACCCTAGGCCTCAGACTCTTGATCAGCTGAAGGAAAACATCCACTGAGAAATCCAGAACATTCCTCAGGAAACGTTTCCCAAAGTGATTGAGAACATGACAACGCGTTTGCAGGCAGTGATCGGACAACGTGGAGCCTACGTCGAACATGTGGTCTAAAAGAAAACGACGATTCTCTACCAAAATTTAAATTTTGGTGGCAATTTTGACATTGGTACAATAAACTTCAACCTTTCAGCTTTCTATCCAGCCATATATCTTTTTTAAAAATATATGTTATGACCATCCTCTTTGCAGATGAAAAGTTGTATATTTTTTTGGGACACCCTGTATATGTAATATTTATTGTCGCAGCACTGGCGGCCAAGGTTAATCCCCCCAGGACCAAATTTGTGATGATGGGTGGTTGACACCGCCAGCCTGGACGGTCGAGCGGTCTTTCCGTATTAGGAGGCGGACACTTTGATCCTCGAAGATTATCACACGTGGGAGGGGAAGGGTGCAATGACGGTGCGACGGGGGAACAGAAATGGATGCACAGGGGGGTTTACACTCGAACCCCATGACAGATACACCGACAAAGCCATTTAAAATGAACACATTTAATGAAAATAGACAAATATTTATAAGGGACAAAAATTAGAATATTACAGTATGTAAGGTAAACTAACCCTATAGTCTAAATCGAGGCGCCTCGACACGCAGACTTAAATACAGACAAGTGAAAACAAAATAAAAGAAAACCCTTCCTTTATTCTGGCACTTAGCTTGGCCCAGAGATGGTCTTTGTGGAACTTGGAATCGAGGCACTTCGATTTACACGTGCAGACCCTGGCAAAATGGCACCAAGCTGCTCTCTCGTTGCAGGAACGTTCTTCAGGCAATTCCTGAGTGGTATTCAACACCAAGGCTGAGAGACCCCATGCAACTGCTTCATGCATCGATCATCCTCACCAACCCGCTATTTGACATACATGAGGCTCAGGGTTCGTTCCTCATGACCTGTTCAAGAGCCAAAGGCCAGCGTCTTGCTTCACCACACAAGCCAAATCGCTTCAACACGAATACAATAATCATGGCATCTTCTTCATGTGTCGAAGGAAAGCCAACTGTAAAGCCCTGTTCTTACATGTCATTTCCTAACGACGTTCTTTCTCGACCGCATGCGTCCCTCACTCCACACTGACATCGTGCGTGCACTCTCCCGATCTCTCAACTCCGACTCGTGCGTGCGCTCTGCTGATCTCTCAACTCCGACTCGTGCGTGCGCTCTCCCGATCTCTCAACTCTGACTCGTGCACGCACTCTCCCGATCTCTCAACTCTGACTCGTGTGTGCACTCTCCCGATCTCTCAACTCTGACTCGTGCACGCACTCTCCCGATCTAATTAACACAGCATCACCCCCCATGTGATGACAAATACAACTTACGCTCACATTTTCCATACTTAATTACACTGAGATGTCTCCAACATATCCTCAGACCAAAAGACTCTGTTCAATCCTAACTTTCCTTTTAAATTCCTCCATGTACCCCAACAACCATAACAAGACGTGGAGAAGACATAGAGATATATTATAGATATAGAAGATAGAAGATATAGATCAGATGCACCTCCTGACTGTTATGGTGAGCATCGCCACGGATTATGTCTCACATGGTAAAACCACATAATCCGTACGGAACAACCATCCGTCTGCCACCCAGACAATTGTTCCTGCTAATGCAAACCATGTGGACTGTGTCCAATGGGGATCAGCGGAGTGCTCGTCATGCTCTTCATGTTTTGATTTTCCCACTGGTCACATCGTGTGCCTTCTGGTTGAATCTTTTGCATTCCTATAAATTATAAATGCACCCAGCTCGTTTTTGAATTTTCCTCCACTGGTCTAGCATGGCCCGCACCTTGGAATTTTCAGGAAGTTTTACACCGCAAAATCTGCTTATTAGCTGGTGCGTACTAGGCAGCACATGCGGCTGCACCTGATGCGGTAAGTAACGCAAGTACGCATCGAGGGCGCTATTCCCTGAAAAGGTGGCCATGTGTTCCCAGTTAAACGGTCGTCAGACGGAGGACATTGGGTCATGTGGTCAAATTATTGGCATTCGAAGTCGATTAGCGCCCCGCCGTGACACGAACTTATTCGTGTGCAATGGCTTGCGATTCCCGAGGACCCATATCTCCTCCCTTGTCATACCCCCGTGACCCCGGGGCCATAGCAATGTGTGTGTTTGTGTGTATGTGTGTGTAAAAAACAAAATTATATATATATATATATATATATATATATATATATATATATATATATATATATATATATATATATATATATATATATATATATATAGTGGTTGTGGGGGTAGATGGAGGAATTTAAGAGGAGAGTTAGGATTGAATGGATTTGTTTGGTCCGTGGACGTGTAGGAGACATCTCAATGTAATTAAGTAGGGAAACTGTGAGCCTAAGTGTTACGTGTCACCACACATGGGGTGGTGCGGTGTTAATTAGATAGGAATTAAGGATAAGTTCCCACAGTATGTGAATGTCCTCTGTGACCTATTCACACATTTTTGCATTTCCAAGCCAGCCATGAAAGAAGTGCATTTTCATAATAATCAAAACTTTAGCAAAATAAAAGCTCGCCAAACATGCCGAGCAGGTAGAATGCCTGCCTTCCCGGGTTTCGTGCGAGCAAGCCATGCCACGGAGGTGGAACGGTGGTTTTGTGTGATGAAAGGAGACATTGGAAGTGACAAGGGGGTTGGCTTGGTTGGTTGAGTTCAGAGGAGGAATTCACGGGTGCGGAGTAAGGGATGCAGGCAGCCAAGAGAGAATGTAGCTAGGAGATGGCCCGTAAGAACAGGACTTTACGGCTGGCTTTCCTTCGAAACATGAGGAATGAAGAAAACGACACAATTCTCGTATTCGTGCTGAGGCGAATTGGCTCGTTTACTGAGCAAGATGCTAGCCATTGACCGTTTGGCTGAGGCGTGAAGTGTGTACATTTCTGAGGAGGAAAGGAGAGCATGCCTCGTGGCCTGATCACAGGGTCTCAGAAATCGTCTCATCGTGTGGGCAATCATTATGAATAGACCAGGTGCAAGGACGGTCAGCATATTCACTCATGAAAAGAAGCTGCACGGGGTCTCTGAGCCTTGGTGTTGAATTCCGCTCACGAATTGCCTGACGAACATTCCCGCTGTAAGAGGGCAGCTCAGCGCCATTTTGCGCGCGTTGACACGTGCATGACGTAACGCCTCAATTTCAAGTTCCACAAAGACCATCTCTGGAACAAGTGCCAGGATAAAGGAAGGGTTTTCTTTCATTTCGTTTCACCTTGTCTGTATTTAAAAGTCTGTGTGTAGAGGCGCCTCAACTTTAGGATTTAATTATTTCACGTTATTATCATTACCTTTTGAATTACCCTTGAAAATATTTCTATTGTCATTAAATTCCGCAGTTATTTTAAGTTGATGTATCCATTTATTTATCATGGGGTTTGAGTATAAATTCCCCCCCCCCCCCGAGCCTCCATCTGTGCCTCCGTCGATCCGCCATTGCGCCCTGCCCCTCTCACACACGTTATAATCTCCGAGGATCAACGTGTCCGCCTTCAAGCCTCCTAATAAGGAAGAACCGCTCGGCTATGTGGTCTGGCGGTGTTAACCACCCGTCACCACAATTTGGGTTAGGGGTTTAACTTAACCGCCAGTACCGTGACAATATATATATATATATATATATATATATATATATATATATATATATATATATATATATATATATATATATATATATATATATATATACATCCATACTTACTTACATACATACCGTATATACACAAGAGAGAATCCTGGAAAAAGAACTTGTGGATATGTTACCTGTTAACGCATCTGCTGTCATTATGTTGCCACCCATACGGAGGGACAATCTGCAGCTGCACCTCATTTCGGAACTTCAATGGACACTCGCCGTGTGGTGTTAAAAGGGACGATGATGTGCAGGTATAGGAGGAGCACGAGACGTGATGTGATAGTGTAATA